>NC_044305.1:133097571-133415122 GCF_007474595.2 Lynx canadensis | reverse complement strand
TCATCTCTTGAAGGAGAACAAAGGCTGGGTGTGAGCAGGAGGGTTGTGTCCTCGTATATAGGACACAAAGAAAGGGCACTGCCTCCTGTTGCCCCAATTTGCCCATCCCTAATTGGTACCTCTGAACTGACATACCTTTCACTAGAACAGGGTAATTATTCTAGGACTGGAGCAGATCCTACCAGTCTCAGACCCCACCCAGCTTCTAGAACGTTGACCTGGGGTGAAGGTGAGGCCCCCCGATGTCCCCAGGATCCACTCTGTGTCTGCAGAGATCAAGACCCGATCTCCCAGCTCAGGTCACCTCGAGGGACCTCTAACTAACACCCTACACCTCTGGCCCCCAGGCTTCTGGCAAGTTCTGCAGCTTGGGCTACGTTCCTCAGACAACTCTGCCTCAGAATGTGCGAGAACCGCAGGACACTCCACACCACTCCTGCCCCTACAAACATAGATACACCGCCACCCAGCCTCACCTCCTCCCTCACCGCCATCAGGGTGGGTCCCTGCTCAGTCCCAGGCAAGCCCTCTGCCAGGGCGTGGCCCCGACAGCCTTTCTCTCAGTCCTCAGCTCTGAATCTCCCCTGTCTCTCTCAGCAGACTCCGTCCGCTCACTCAGCCTTTTCACGTCCTCAGGCCTTGACCAACCTGACCAGGAACACTTCCCTTAACACTGCATGGTGATCATCTAGTTTCCTCCCCTTTCCTTGCAAACCTCCTGGAAGAAAAGCCCACACTGCAGGTGTCCCCTTGGGTTTTCCCTTCTCCGGAACTCAGTTACTGGCGATCTGCATTTTCCTCCACCCACCCACTCCAAACTCAGTTCTGCATAAATGTCCATTTATTTGGAAGGGGGCGGAGGGGCAGAGAGAGGGGGAGAGAGAATCCCAAGCAGGCTCCACACTCGGCACAGAGCCGGATACAGGGCTCAAACCCACAAACCGTGAGATCGTGACCTGAGCTGAAATCAAGGGTCGGATGCTCAACCCTCAGAGCCACCCAGGTGCCCCCCGCAAGACCCTTTTAATGGCTTAATACAGTCTTCAGACCTCACCTTTCCTGATGTGCCCTCCTCCCTCTCTCTCCTCAAAACTCACTGCTACACTGGCCTCCTCAGGCTCTCAGGGCTTTCCTCTTCCCTCTTGGGCTGTTGCTTCTTGGGCGCCTTCTTTCATCTGCCCCTAAATGTTGAAGGGTCTGTCTTTGGCCCCCTCTTTTGCCCCTCCACTCACTCTCTTTGGGTAATTCACCTGTCAGTTGATTCAACACCATTTGCTGGTGAGTCTCAGCCCCTTACCTACAGGTGCGATGCTCCTTCGAATACGCCTCTTCCCTTTGGTCAAAGCCATCTAGACGACCCACATCATCTTAAGCTCACACGTCAAAATGGAATGCGTCATCGTCCCCAAAAAGTGTGCGTGCCCTTTCGTGCCCCCCCTCGATGGTGGGCACCGTCCCATCCAATCTGGGGTCCATTCTCAATTTCTGCCTCCTGCTTCTCTCCCCCAGTACTGAATCGGTCACCGAGTCCTGCACCCCCTCTCCGGGGAAACTCGGAGCTTCTGCACGAGGAACCGAGGTCCCCAGGGGGGCCTTCCCTGGTCTCCCATGGCTCCCTTTCCCCCATCCGCCCCACTCCATGCCATGTCCTGCTGGCCCCGGGGCCTCCTGGGGGCTCCCCCCTAGCCACCCAGACAGCTGCCCAACTTCAGGAAACAGGTTTTAATTATTTGGGCTTGTATTTCACATGTATGAAATAGAAGTAGCACTTCTATTTTAGATTTATTTACTGAGCAGGCATTTCACAAACTTAGGTGGTTCCACATCTCACGCCATGTATGGCCACACGTTTCCAATATATCAGAAGGCAAAAGACAAAAAGCATAAAAAAGAAGAAAACAGAACTGCATATTTCTTTTTTTTTTTAATTTTTTTTAATGTTTATTTATCTTTGAGAGAGACAGAGACAGAATGCGAGTGGGTTAGGGGCAGAGAGAGAGGGAGACACAGAATCGGAAGCAGGCTCCAGGCTCTGAGCTCTCAGCACAGAGCCTGACGCGGGGCTCGAACTCACGAAGCACGAGATCATGACCTGAGCTGAAGTCGGACGCTCAACCGACTGAGCCACCCAGGCGCCCCACTGCATATTTCTTCTGGCAGTGGAGCAAAGATAGATTTCTGGCTCTTAAAAAATTGAGCCTGTCATCAGGCAAGATAGATGGGTTTGAATAAATACATCTTTGAGCAACAAAATTCTACAAAATATGTATCAAGGAGAAAAAAAAGAGAACATGGAGAATATGTCACTGATATAACTGCAAAGAGCTTATTAACAAAATTATTTAAATTGGTAGAACTGGGTCCTGTTCAGATCTAGATGTCACTCTGAGGAGTGAGCACAACGTCCAGGGGGTTTACTCAGAAGCCACCGTCACAGCCGCAGGGAACCCGGAGGAGTCTGGAGGGAGCCTCAGATGAGCGGTGACTCAGCGTCTACACATTCGACTTACTTAATGAGCCCACATCTGTCCCTTCGTATGTAAAATGGATGTAATTATATCTGCTTTGCAGGATTCTTATGAGGATAAATTAGAGGGCCCATCACTATAGCGAACATTCAAGAAAGGGGATTATTATTATTATCAGAGGGCAAAAACTTTTTGCACAGCATCGCTGGCAACTACAGATACGGCATTTATGACAATTGGAAGGGAGCATGCATGCCTATTGAAGTAGTAAAGAGACACCCCAATTCACAGAAAGGCTTGAACAAGAATATTCATGGCAGCTTAAGCCATGATTTCCAAATCCTGGAAAGAGCCCAGGTGTCCGTCAGTGGATAAACAAATCGTGGTCTATTCCTGCAGAGGAATGCTTACCAGCAGTAGAAAGAAGGACTCACTAATACACGCCAGAACGTGGGTGCGTCACAAAATCCTACTGCTGAATGAAAGAAGCCTTATATAAATGAGTTCGTATTGTAGGATGCCGTTTATGTGAGATTCTGGAACTCTAGGAAGAAACTAATCTACAGTAGAACAAATCAAAATAGGGATTGCTTTTGGAGGGGGGAGTCGGGGAGTGACGGGGAAGGGGCGCGAGGGAAGTTTCAGGAGCGACGGGAATATTCTGTATGGTGATAAGCGTTCACAGGTGTTTTGTCAAAACTCAGCAAAAGCACACCTGTGCCTTTCGATCTGTGCGTTTCATTATATGTAAGATTTACCCCCAAAGGGGAAAACTATAAACGAATATTGAACTCTGGTTAATGACATGCAGGCAGACGGAAGAATTTGAGGGGGAGTGCACTGACGTGTGCAATTTACTTTAAAATATTTCAAAAGTAAGAATTCTTGGACGGCTGGACGGGTGGATGTGTGGTAAAGCCAGTGTGGAGGAATATTAAGGGTAGAATCTGAGCGGTGAGTGTTCATGGTAAAATTATTTCAAGTGTTCTGCATGTTTGAAATTTCTGGTATCAAATTACTAGGACGAAAAGAGAATTAACATTTGTAGGACATCAGTAGCCAAACTTGTTAATTAGAATTGCCGAGTGACAAAACCAGGCTCAGAAGGACAGTGTTGTGAAGGTGGGCAGCCTGAGACGCTCGGCTTAGCATCTCTGAGCCGGCACAGCCCGCCCTGCCTGCCTCGGCCTGTGCTCCCTGCCCTGGGCACCTGCTGTCCTAGACCTGGGAAGGTGACACAACACAGGGGAAGAAAAGAGAGCTGGAGGACCGGCGGTGGGAGCAAGACACATCTCCACTGTGAATGTTGGCTTTGAGTTCAGGACTTTTTAAAAATTATTTTAACATTTATTTATTTTCAAGAGAGCAGAGACAGAGTGTGAGCAGGGGAGGGGCAGAGAGAGAGGGAGACACAGAATCCAAAAGAGGCTCCAGGCTTCGAGCTGTCAGCACACAGCCCGATGCGGGGCTCGAACCCACGGACTGCGGGATCATGACCTGAGCCAAAGTCGGTCGTTTAACCGACTGAGCGATGCGGGCGCCCCTTTGAGTTCAGAATTTTATATTTTCTTTAACGTTTATTTATTTTTGAGACAGAGAGAGACAGCATGAATGGGGGAGGGTCAGAGAGAGAGGGAGACACAGAATCTGAAACACACTCCAGGCTCTCAGCTGTCAGCACAGAGCCTGACGCGGGCTTGAACTCATGGACCGTGAGATCATGACCTGAGCCAAAGTCGGACGCTTAACTGGCTGAGCCACGCGGGCGCCCCTTTGAGTTCAGAATTTTTAAATACAGTAGCAAACTAGTGACTTAGGGACCGGGGCTCTGCCATCTCATCTCCGGTGTGTGGCCTCCGACAAGTCATGGCGGAAGAAGAAGGAAGAACATGGAACTCGGGGCCATGACCAGGTCTGGACGTGGCTTGAGTCACTTCCACTTGTCTCTGGTCAGCCAGAACACAATCACTTGCACCCGCCTTACTGCAAACAGAGCGAAGAAACCTGGTCTTGTGTGCGAAGGAGGAAGAGAGACGCGAGCAACTAGCCAGTTTCTCCCACCCCCCACCCTGATAGGCCACCCGCCCCGATCCTGGCACATCTAATCCTCTTCACCTCGTTTTTTGTTCCGATTTCCTTTTCCATAGTCCTATTTTTAGCGCGTTGTAGACGTTTATTTTTATTACATTATTGTGAGTCCTCCCCCACAAGTATGTTGTGTTCACAACTCCAGAAGAGTAGCAGGCACGCGTACTTGCCAAGAGACGTCTCCCGGTGCATCCGGAGTGCCACTTGCTTCCCACGCCTTCTTTCTCCTGCCCCGCCCCCCCCACCTGTCTGCCAACCGCCTGTCCATCCTTCAAACTTCAGCCACGTTCCTCCTCCTCGACGAAGCCCTCCGTGACCCTCCCACCCTCCCGCAGAACTGATTGCGCCCTTCTTTGTGACACGGTCACACTTGTGCCAATTTCTACTGTACGTTTATCCCACTGGATCACAGTTGTGAATCTGTGGGTCTTCCCAACGTGACGGTGAGCTCCGTCAAGGACTGGCCGTATTAAAGACTTTATGCTGCCAGTCGAATGAATGAATGAATGAATGAATGCTTGGATAGGCCAACATATCCTTCATAATTTGGACAGTCTTTAAAATGAGTGAAACTTGAATATGACCTGGGTGGTAGATAATAGTGTTAAATTTGTTAGATGTGGTAATAGCTTTGGAGGTGTGTAGCGTACAGTTAGGCATGCCAGAAATAAATCCTGAATTACTCACAGGTGGATTTATAAGATGTCTGAGATTTGCTGGACAATAAAATTAAAATTAAAAAATGTGTTAGAGGGGTGCCTGGGTGGCTCAGTCGGTTGAGCGTCCGACTTCAGCTCAGGTCATGATCTCGAGGTCCGTGAGTTCGAACCCCGTGCCGGGCTCTGTGCTGACCGCTCAGAGTCTGGAGCGTGTTTCGGATTCTCTGTCTCCCTCTCTCCCTGCCCCTCCCCTACTTGTGCGCACTCTCTCTCTCTCTCAAAAATAAATAAACATTAAAAAAAATTAAAAATGTGTTAGAGAAGAAGGGTACACGAAACAAGGTAGAAGAAGGCCAATAATGGTTGAAGCTGGGTGATGAGTATGTAGATACTCATTATACCGTTCTACCTACTCCGTGTTTGAAGTTTCCTTAGTAAAAATTAAAAGCAAGTGAAGCAACAAAGCCATCGATACTCTGCTCAGCTCCTTGGATGCTGCCGAGCCTCAGCCCAGGTCCAGATGTGCCACGTCCCACCTTCCGGGCTCTGACAGTCACCGGTTTAAGGACAAAGCAGATGTGCAGCGAGTAAGACCCTAGACCAGGAAAGCCCGGGTACACAACGTGTCCCCTTTCCCAGGCTGTGTGTCCGTGCCCACTGAGCAATGAGGGCCGATGTGCTCTTATGCAGAGGGGAATCGGCGACCCAAGGCTAACCTCTGAAGGGTGTCCTTCTAGAGTGTCGGGGCTGGTGAGGGGTCTTCAAATCCACTTAACTCTGCTCTGAAAGGAATCCATGAGTCCAAGGTTGAGTGACCTAAGAGCAGCAGCCACAGCTGAGTGAAAACGCTCGTCTGGGATCCCATGAACCAGCTTTCCTCCCCCTGGTCCCTGACCTGTTTGTGAAGAGTATCTATGCCGTATACACCTTTCGAATAGTTTCCCTTCTCTCCACCCGTCGGAGAAGTAGGCCAGAAAACGGACTTGTATACGCGGGTTAGGTGGATAGATATTTGTAAAGTAAGTGAATGCGGCTCACATATGCAATACGACTTATAAACTTCATCAAATTAAAATTCCAGGGTGCCTGGGTGGCTCAGTCGGTTGAGCGTCCAACTTCGGCTCAGGTCATGATCTCACGCTTTGTGAGTTTGAGCCCCACGGTGGGCTGTATGCTGACAGCTCAGAGCCTGGAGCCTGTTCCCGATTCTGTGTCTCCCTCTCTCTCTCTGCCCCTTCCCACTCATGCTCTGTCTCTCTCTCAAAAATAAACATTAAAAAAATAATTGAAAAATTAGAAAAAAAAAAGGTGTCCTGCATGGATTTTTAAAAATATTAATAATAAATATGGGGGCACCTGGGTGGCTCAGTTGGTTAGGCGTCCAACTTTGGCTCAGCTCATGATCTCGCAGTTCGTGGGTTCGAGCCCCGCGTCGGGCTCTGTGCTGACGGCTCGGAGCCTGGAGCCTGCTTCCCATTCTGTGTTTCCCTCTCTCTGCCCCTCCCCCACTGGTTCTCTCTCTCTCTCTCTCTCTCTCTCTCTCTTTCTAAAAAATAGATAAACATTAAAAAGAAGAAGAAAAGTTCCTTGCTGACAGGGGCCATATTCCAACTCCCTGTTGGAAGGCAGTCCCCGCTGGCTGACTCATCGATGGCATGATTCCACATTCACTTTCCAAGTCAAATGGCGCCAGTCGGAGGCCAGAGCCCAAAGTGCCTTAAATTCCTTTCACCTGCACCTCTGGCCAGCACAGCAGAGAGGAACCTGGAGAGAAGAAGGGGCTGGTGATCTCTCACTCCTCTCCTCCAGGGATGTCCTTCTAGGGGGGGGGGTGCCTCGAGCTCGACTCCTCGCCTGCTTCCTGATTAGCACCCCTCTCTCCACCCTCGCTCCCCCCTGATGCAGGAAGACACACACATGTGCACACACACTCACACCCGTGTACTGTGCCACTCTTGGCACATCTGTTTTACACACAAGAAACCTCAGCCCGAGCAGACTCGAAAGACCACATTTGGCTCCTAGAAAAGAATGACGTGAAATAAAGGACAAGTAAGGGCACGTTGCACACACAAAAATCTATGCACAAATGTCCGGAGAGCATTGTTCACAATGGCCACAACAGCGGCAGTAACCCAAGTTACCGATGAACGGATACCCAACATGGCGTCCACACAATGGAGTATTACTGGGCCATAACAAGCAATCAAGTACCAACACCTGCTACAACAGGGATGCACCTTGGAAACACGATGCTCAGTGAAGGAAGCTTGACACAAGAGGCCGCACACTGCACGGTCCCATTTGTATGGAATGTCCAGAAGAGGCCAGTCCACAGAGACGGAGAGTAGACAGTGGCCGCCCAGTGAGGGAGGCTGTGGGGTTTCTTCTAGGGGTGATGAGCATGTTCTAAAATGAGCTGTGGCGGGGCGTCTGGGTAGCTTGGTCCGTTGAGTGACCGACTCTTGATTTCAGCTCAGGTCATGATCACAGGGTCGTGGGATCAAGCCCCACATCAGGCTTCACACTGGGCGTGGACCCCGCTTAAGAGTCTCTCTGTCTCCAGGTGCCAGGGTGGCTCATTCAACTCTTGGTTTGGGCTCAGGTCATGATCTCACGGTCTGTGAGATAGAGCCCCATGGGGGGCTCTGTGCTGACGAGAACCTACTTGGGATTCTCTCTCTCCCTCTCTCTGCCCCTTCCCTGCTCCTCTCTCTCTCTCCAAGTAAGTAAATACATAAATAAATAAAAAGATTCTCTCTCCCCCTCTGCACTTCTTCTCCACTCGTGCTCTCCGTCTCTCTCTCTCTCTCTAAAAAGATAAAAATAAAACAATTTTAAATGAACCGTGGTGTTGGTTGCGGTTGTTTGAATATAGCAGAAACCTTCGCATTGTGCACTTTCAATGGGTTAATTGCATAGTATGTGGATATATCGCAATCACACTGTCACCCAAATTAATAAACAGAAGCTAAACTCTCCTAGACTTCTAAGGAGACCGGACAGCCACCTGCAGCCTCCCTAGCACCTTTCTCTTTCAGAAGCCTCGGGAAATGTGGGAGGTT
Organism: Lynx canadensis; assembly: GCF_007474595.2. Classification (NCBI taxonomy): domain Eukaryota; kingdom Metazoa; phylum Chordata; class Mammalia; order Carnivora; family Felidae; genus Lynx; species Lynx canadensis. The sequence continues at coordinate 133,406,842 of NC_044305.1, read as the reverse complement.
AAGATACATGAAACAGGCTCTCTTTAGACAACCTGGCTGAGTGACGCCTAGAAGGCCCCGCTCCGGAAGCACATTGAACGCGGGCACACAGAAGTGCCTGGCACAGGTGACAGGATCCGAGATGGGGGTGCCAGACGGACCCGGGCCCCAGTCTGACTCTGTCCCTCTCAGGAAATACAGGCAGGCCCCTTACGTCAGAGCCTCATCTGCTAAATGGAGAGAGAAGGTAATAGGGGCATGATGTGACTGAAATCACCTGCAGGCACCGTGCACGTTCAGGAGGGTGGCTGCTACTACGGTAATTACGGTACCGCCCGAAGGGACGATCTGGACTGTGGCAACCAGGCTGCCCAGAGGGAAGCATTCGTAGATTCTTTTAAGTCATTCATTTGAGTGTTCCCAGCACCCACCGGGGGAGACGTTCCAGGGCTCAGCCCCGAGGGGAGCAGGGTCTGCTTTGGTCTTCCGTGAAGCCCCAGGGTGGTAGAGGCCAGCTGGCCGATTTGCACAAGGCATCAGCCTGTCATGCACCGGGGCACCAATCGTCACTCGAGGGGCCTCGCCTCCCACCTTTCCCTGCGTTATCTCCCGTGTTTAATCATCAAGTGTGCTCCGAGCTTGTATCGAATGCGAAGCGAAGCGCTGGGCTGGATTCCACACAAGGTGCAGAGGGAGAAGTTGAGTCCCTAGGCTCGAGGAGCTCAGAGCAATTCTGTGTGAGGTAGGCGGGGTTGTTACAAGTCCATTTTACAGATGAAGAAACTGAGGCCAAGAGAGGCTACAGGACGCCTGCCCAAGGTCTCAGAGCTATTTTAGGTCCTAGCAGTGTTGAGACGAAAGCCTAAGGGTCCTAAACGCCAGCCTCAGGTTACCTTCCAGTGGCCCTGGGTTCTCGCTCTGACACCAGAGGGAAGGTTGAAGACTGTGGCCCCGCTGGCCCCACAAATAATCACACACACTGAGGACACTCATCAGGACTTGCCACGTAATTCCCAGGGGCCGGTGCAACACGAAAACGCAAGAGCCTTTGTCAAACAATTGCTAAGAATTTCAAGACGGCGACCGTCGAGCATTAAACCAAACTCAGGGCTCTTCTATGTGAGGGTCGCTGTGTGACTGCCCAGGTCACCCTCTCCTGAAGCCAGCCCTAGACCCTGTCACACAAAGGCCCAGACGCGCTGAGCGGACATCTCTGAGCACCCCTTCTCTCTGGCTCCAACAAGAAGGAAGTCTGCTGGGCTGTGAGCTTTGCTCTGACCCCAAGAACCAAGCCACCAGCCCTGTGGCCGTGTATCTCTCGGGCCAGCTGACCCAGCATCCTTCAGCATTTCCCACTTTGCAGATTTGCAATCTCTTGGCTGACCCGGCAGCTGCCTTCTTTACAGGAGAAACCCAGTCTCCCTTGCCAAGGTTCAAGCCAGTGATAGGCAGATCCATTAACACTCCCCCCGGGCACCGACAGGGGAAATATCTCCTCAAAGCTGCAGTGTTTCTGGCCGTTAGACCTTCATCTGTCTTACGCAACCATTTTCTAGTGCTTGTAGCTCTCTTGCAGAAAATAAGACATGGCACACAACGAGCTGATCTCTTTTTTTTTTTTAACGTTTATTTATTTTGAGACAGAGAGAGACAGAGCATGAACAGGGGAGGGTCAGAGAGAGGGAGACACAGAATCTGAAACAGGCTCCAGGCTCCGAGCGGTCAGCACAGAGCCCAACGCGGGGCTCGAACTCACGGACCGCGAGATCATGACCTGAGCCGAAGTCGGCCGCTTAACTGACTGAGCCACCCAGGGGCCCCGAGCTGATCTCTCTTTTTATCCACCAAGCAAATCGCATTTTGTCCGAACCATAGGTGTGTAGGACCTGCCGACGAGCCAGAAGTTCCTAGAATTTCAGGAAGCAGAAAGTTAATTTTGTATTAATCAGGCATCAGAGGCAGAGCCGTATGAACTGATCAATGGATACGCTGTGAGCGTCGATCAAGTCGTGTTCCCTCTGTTACAGTCTGTACTGTGTCCCCTAATGAAGATATGTCGATGTCCTCACCCCCAGGACTTCAGAATCGATCTTATTTGGAAATAGGGTTGCTGCAGATGGAATTAAGACAAGGTCGCACTGACGTAGAGTGGCCCTGAATCCTCTATGACTGTTGTCCCATAAATCGAAGAGAAGAGACAAAGACACGTGCACGGGGGACACGCCATCTGACGACGCAGGTGCAGACTGGAGCGATGTGTATACAAGCCACGGAACGCCAAGGTTTGCCAGAAAACCACCAGAAGCCCGGACACAGGCACGGAGCAGACCACCCCTTCCCGGCCCTCAGGAGGAACCCACCCTGCCCACATTCAGACTTCTCACCTCCAGAACCATGGGAGAACAAATTTCTGGTGTTTCCAGCCACCCAGTCTGCGTACTTTGTTTTTTGTTTTCTTTTTTTCGGTCTGTGTACTTTGTTACAGACGCCTAGCAAACCAACATAGCCTCTGTCTGGAACATAATACGGGCATCGGACAGGCGTTCTCTGACGTCCCTCCCGCGTCCGTGTTTCTGTTAGGCCGCCCCTTGACCACTTTCCCATCTTAACCCCAGAAAGAAAATGCTCACTCAAGTCACACCCGCTTCTTTCTTCATTCAGGGAGATTTCCGGACCCTGGAAACCTGGGGCAACGTTCTCTGAAGGTGTGTGCAGATGTGACCAATGGCCTGCAGGATCCAGGGAGAAGCTGTGGCCCTCTCGGAGCCTCACGGGCCGGAAGTCAGAGCCACAAACCGGCAGTGCCTCTTTGCCGGTGTGTACATACATACGCACACATATGCACATACCAGAGCGTGCACAAATACATACATGTACATGTCAGTGAGGATTTACACACATGTATGCACACACACCAACACACATACATGGGTAAGTGTGTGTGTGTATGTGTGCATTTTAGAGCTGTATACTGGTTCTTCACCTTTCCGCATGCGGGTATATGTGTGTGTATACTAGTAAGCATATGTGCATATACATCTATTCATACTGGTATATATATATATACATATTGGTATGTTTGCATGTATATACTGGTATGTTTGTGTGTGTGTGTGTGAAGACATATTTCCCGGTATTATGATGTACGTGTGTGTGTACACATATGTGTGGGTTTACTGGTACACACGTGCACACACACTCAGAATGCTTTTAGGTGGCCCACACAGCCCGTAGTGCCCAGTCCCCACCCCTCCCTTTCGCCCCACATTCAGTCCCTTCTCGGAGCTTAAGTTGCATTTAGGGGTGAGCCTGACCCAGCAGCACCACCTCTTGGTCGCTTTGTATTTCTGGCCAAAGGCCACCAGCACCGTGATGGGAAAAGGATCCAAGGGGAGACCCCAGGGGGATGTCAGGATCACAGGGTCTCAGATGACCCGTCTGCAATTCTAGACATGGACTCAAAAGGGCCGGAAGTGAAGTCAGTGAATCCAAGGGGTAGGGGGAGGCTGAACCCCAGAAGAGTCTGGGTGACCCGGGCAGAGGGGGCATATCTAACTGCAGAAGGCAGGGCGAGAGCTTGCTGGTGCTGACCTTGAACTTCTGCGGCCTGAGGGGTGAGCCGGCCCAAGCTCCCGCTCAGCCCTAAGGCTGACCGTGGCCGTGCCTCTGAACTGGACAATAGCCCAGGGTGCAGGAGAGTCTCCCTTACAGGGTCAGTGGGTGGAGAAGAGGTAATCTAGGGGGAGGGGAGGCTCCAGTGGGTCCCAGGGCTGGGGTGTTCAGGGCTCAGGGGAGTGAGTTGGCCCCTGGTGGACCGTGGAGTGGAGGAGAACTTTAGAAGAACCGAGCCAGGAAACCAGGCCCTTAGGACAGGAAGAACGTCTCCCACGATGGCTTACTGGAACACGGCGGGCGGATCACGGGGACACAGCTGGAGAGGAGCCAGGGCCTCCACCAACCCCGGCCAGATGAGCCCTGGGGCAGCACACACGGGCGGTCAGTGAGCGAGCAAGTCCCCACCGCCGGCCACCTGTCCCCAGTGTGACCAGCTGATGGCGAACAAAGTCCTTCCTCACTGCAAGCAGGTACCTGCTTTCTCACAGTGTTCTGTTCCGCCTTTGGGGTCCTCCCAGGTGAGCCCACTCCTCTCCCGGAAGACAAGCTCCATCTATCCGAGCACAACCGGCATCTGCTTGGAGCTGAGTCCGCCTGGCGTTCTGCGTCCTCTTCCCAGACGGGCTGCTGGGAGTCCCAGACCTGAGACCCGAGTCTCCCCGCTCCCCAGCTCTGGGTCTCAACCCCCATCTGCAAAGTAAAGAGGTTAGAGGGGATGCTTTCACAGAGCTTTCACATTCCACTGCTCTCTGAAACTCAAAAGCCATCTAGCTAAGACACTGCTAACCTGGAAGAGGTCGATAAATAAGTATGTGATCTAAACACGTAAACACGTAGATAGGAATAGAATATAGATGTACACACGACACACACACACAGGCACACGCACACATATATATCCACACATATACATGCCTATGTTTCACTGAGAAGATCTGGAAGCAGTGATCCCCTCAAGAGCAATGAGTATAGCTAAAACCCAGATATTTAAATCCTATTCTCCACTCAAGGGAACTGGGGCCCCTTGGAGAACTGGCTGATTCCAGGGCTGGGGCAGAGAAACTATAAACTGAGCTTTGGGGCGCCTGGGTGGCTCAGTCGGTTGAGCGTCCGACTTCAGCTCAGGTCACGATCTCGCGGTCCGTGGGTTCGAGCCCCGTGTCGGGCTCTGGGCTGATGGCTCAGAGCCTGGAGCCTGTTTCCGATTCTGTGTCTCCCTCTCTCTCTGCCCCTCCCCCGTTCATTCATGCTCTGTCTCTCTCTGTCCCAAAAATAAATAAATGTCAAAAAAAAATTTAAAAATAAATAAATAAATAAATAAAAAATAAAATAAAATAAAAAAATAAACTGAGCTTTGGTATCCTATTATACCAGAGAGCAAGGGGGCACTCAGAGACGAGGGGACATGTCAAAAGGACACAGAAGCCACCAAGGGGCTCTCCATTGGCCAAATCTGACCCAATTTGAGCACCAGATCGACTATAACCCACGAGGCCACGCTGATATGGATGAACAAACGGCAAGTCTGACGAGGACTGGGGCTAGTCACACAGTTTCAACACACCACCCCACAAAGTAGTTATTACCTGCAGAGGGAAACGGACGAACTCTGCAGACAAAAAGCCTGGCAGAATCTATTTAACCAAACGATCAAAGTGAGCTTCCTATTAATGGGGCGAACTGAAGTCATGAGCCACCTTAAGTAGCACTTGTGGGCTATTCCTGCCAAGACATTTAACCTGAACCTAATCCCCAGGGAACAGCAGCCGCACCCACACGGCGTCGGCAAAATCACCGGCCCATAATCGCCAGAAGTGTCAGAGTCAAGAACAACCAGCTGCTAATCCCCGCAAGTCAAGGTCGTGGAAGGCAAGACTGAGGGACTGTTCCAGACCGAGGGCGACTAAGGACACGAGACAACCAAATGCCGCCTGCAAACCTGAGCTGGATCTGTTTGCTATGAAGGAGCGCCTGGGACAGCCGGCCCGACCTCAGTTGCTGTGCAGTGTCCTGCTCAACCGCTGACTGGGGGCGACGGTGGTGTGACGGCCGAACAGGAGAACGTCCTTACCTGTAGGAAATACACCAGAGTCGCCAGGGCCGATGGAGCGTCAGGTCCACAACTGACCCTCAAGTGGTTCCAGGAGAAAAGTATGTAATTTGTGCTAAAAGTTTTCGGTAAATTTGAGATTTTGTTTAATTAAAAAAAAAAAAAAGCGTTACGTGCACACCTACCAAACTCTGGCAAATTCCTGAAAAGACGAGAGCAGGATTCTCTTCCTTCCAAGGAGGCAGTCCAACCAGGAAAAAAACCTTTAATGGCGTGCACCCAGCACACGAATCTGGCCCACAAAGTCAGCTTCCCTGGCCCCACCCATGCCTTTCCTCAAATGCTGACAGGACAGACTTCCGGAAGACAGGAGACTGGCATACCTGGCAGCCAGACCTGAAGGGCATTGCCACTTAGGGTGACTTTGCTTTTACGAGCATTCGCTGTGTGGGTGGAGCTTGGAGTCAAGTGGACCAGGCATGGAATCTTGGCTCGCATTGGCTGTGTGACCTTCTGCAAGTCGCTTGACCTCTCTGGGCCTCAGCTTTCTGTTGTGTAAAATAAGGACAATAATGGCCACCTTGCCAAGATGTGGTGCAGATCAGAGAGAATTATGCCGAATGCCTGGTACAGTGATGATTTCCTGATTGGACTTGCGGCAGGCTCAGAATCCCCTGGGAATCTTTCTTTCTCCCAATACAGATTTCCACAACCCACTCCTGGCGATTCTGATCAAGCTCGCCCCGTCCGGTTTCGGTTTTACCTATTTCCCTTCTCCCACCTTACACTTAGACCAGACCAAACTACTTACAGTTTCCTAAATCCAGCATGGTTCTTCTTACTACCAGGTCTTTGTACACATGGCTCACCCACCCAGAACACCCTTTCCTTTGCCTGATTGGAAAACTCCTACTCATCCCTCAAAACCTGCTGAAATGTTATCCTCATTTGCGAAGCCTTTCCTCACTCCCACTCCCCAGGACTCCCTTCTCGGTCTGACCAACTGTTCCTACATCAATGGAAAGTATCATTACATTTTCTTTCGTGAATCTCTATTATGTACTTTACTTTTCGCATAAAGTGTGTCTTTTATTTTTTTTAATTTTTTTTACGTTTATTTATTTTTGGGACAGAGAGAGACAGAGCATGAACGGGGGAGGGGCAGAGAGAGAGGGAGACACACAATCGGAAGCAGGCTCCAGGTTCTGAGACAACAGCCCAGAGCCCCATGCGGGGCTCGAACTCACGGACCGCGAGATCGTGACCTGAGCCGAAGTCAGACGCTTGACCGACTGAGCCACCCAGGCGCCCCTAAAGTGTGTCTTTTAAACACAACCACACCAGGGACTAGTCATTAGCCCCATTTTCCTGTTTAGATACGAAAAAGCTGAGCCTCAAAAAGCTTAGGTAGCTTGCTCCAGGTCCCACAGCTGGCAAGGGACAGAGCCCGACTCAGACTCCAAGAGTCTCTAGCTCTTGTCCTGTCTTGGATCTGTCTCCTTCCACAGGGTGTGAGCTCTGGGATGTCAGGGACCGGGTCTCCCGTTCATCTCTGGTCCTCATCAGCCAGCATAACTCCTGATACACAAACAGTAGGGATCCATAAACGTTCGTCCCTATCTTCCAGGTCTACACCTCTTTCCCTCACACCAGGTTTTCTCTGGGCTGGGTGAGACGCAGCTAAGAGTGTCTGAGACTGAGAAAACCGGGCGCCTGTCAGCAGGAGCTTAAGGAAGGAGCACCTGCTCCTACAAGGAAAGCGTCGACCTCGCCTGGGTGCAGTTCTTGTTTTCACCAGCAGATGGCGCTGCCGCGCCATTCAGACGCCACCTCAGGCTGCGAGGCGCCGTTGGAGGGGTTTCCACCGGGCACGTGTCCTGAAGCTGTGATCGCCAGACTCTGTAAAATTCAGAGTTCATGGATGAAAGAATTAATGTGCAGACGACAGAGTAAAAATACATAGAGCATGAAACATACTGAGGCACTTCCCTTCTGCTTAGGGAAAAAAGATCCTCCCTAGTGGAGGAGGAGTTGACTTGCCAAGACTCTAGGAAAACTCAGCGTGGCTATGCTCTCCGTTTGGAAAAAAAAGGCACCAGAAGTGTAGCAGGTGGCCAGCAACAACTGAGCTGCACACGGATGTCCCCTCTGCACGAGGCCCTGTGCTGGGGCGACCCGCGCAGGGTCTGACTGCACGGCAGGGCCTCCTCAGAACAAACTCTAGTAATACCATGGAGTGTTGTTGACACATCATACAGGTATATTTACATTTGGTGCTCACGTTTGGTGCCCGTGGCCCAACGAAGCATTCCAGATGCAAACTGCTCTCTGGAAAGTGTAACTTAGGGACCACTAGTTGGCATCCCTGGGCTGGTCATTTGGGGATTTACAAGCAGGACCGGAAGGTGCAGGTCTGAGAGCTGAGACAGGTGCAGGGTGGGCTGCGGGCAGCATGGTGCCTTTAAGGGGAGCCCGGGGCTCTCTTCCTCTCACAGAAGCTTCTCTTCCGTGGGCCAGAGCAAAGCTGTCTGCCTGCATCTGGTGTTCCATCCGGGCCTCTTCCTTCTCTCCCCCTGTGCCCCGTCCTTGGAAATCCCATCCAAGTCTGTGGCGTTTAGCATCTATCCGAGATGCCTCCAAGACACCGTAATGGAATGTACACACATAAATAAATGCACGGTGTTGTGATCACACAAATCTTCATGTGTCATAAAATTGCACGGCACTATGCACACACACTATATGCAGATACTCGCTGGCGAAACCTGAAAAAACACCGTAGGTTCTACCTTCCTGGCCTTGACATTGTTCTACAGCTCTCCAACATATTACCCCTGAGCGGAACTGGATCGGGGCTACATAGGACCTAATTGTACTTTTGTCGCAACTTCCTGCGAATTTGTAATTATTTCAAATGTTTCTAATTAAAAAAAAAAAAAGATGTCTGTGAGCCTATACCTTCACCTGAGCCCACACTTCTGTCCCATGTTCCAGGCTCATGTGTCCAATGACCTTTCCCTCTTCCAGATTCCCCAGCTTCCTCAAACCAGCATGGCCGAGGGACCCCCTCCCCCAGCCCTACCCCAGGAACTCCAGGCCAGAAACCCGAAGCGGTCCTCACCTCCTCTTTCTCCCTTGCCCCAAAAGGGTCCGGATGTGCAGGTTTTCGGCCCCAGCTGTGTCTCCGGCCTGCAGCCTCGATGCACCTTTTTGTTCGTTTATTTATTTTACAATGTCGATTTACTCATTTTTGAGAGAGGGGGCAGAGAGAGAGCGGGAGACAGAATCTCCGCACGTGTCAGCACAGAGCCTGACACGGGGCTCGAACCCACGAACCGTGAGATCCTGACCTGAGCCTAGGAGTCGGACGCTCAACCGACTGAGCCACCCGGGCGCCCCCGACCATGAGCCTTTTGAAACATAGACGCCGTCCAATCCTCTTGGCTCCCAGGCATTGTACATGCTCAGGTTTTGCTTTAAAGTCCGAAGATATGGTAGACATAGAGAATTAATTGAGGAAGTAGCAGAACTCCTCGACCCGACCCTAGTCAGGCTCCCGGAGCCTCCAGGCCTCGACCGGGGTGTCCTTGTTTGTCAGGCCTGCACCACCCAGTCGTAGAAAGAATCCTGTTAAGTCAGTTTCAAACCCCCCACCCTCTGGTCACCCTCGACATCTGAGCAGGTTCCTCACCCCCCCCCCCACCCCCACCCCAGGTGATGTCTGAGCCCCCGGCCTGCCTCCAGCAAGAATCCAGCCTACCCGCCCCTCCCTGTTTCCTCTTAGCAACCCTCCGTCCACCGCCACCCCCCCTACTCTGGATATACACGTCCACTCGTCCACGCTGCTTTCAGGATTGAACCCAGTTCTGCCCCACGGTCCCTTTCCCCCTCTTGCCCTAGTTCCTGATTAAAATCTATTTTGCCAGTGCAGCTACTGCTCAGCTCTGGGTCTCTGACAGCCTTCGAAGAAAAATTCACTTCTTTCATTGAACGAGGCTTCAGGACCAAAGGGCAGACACAAAGGGCTAGAAAAGGGTCTAATCTGTCAAACCACGTGGCAGAACCTGAACTTCCAGTTTCCAGAACCCGATGGAGCTTCAGAAAAACTTGGGGTCGGCTCCCTGTGCGTGGAAATCATGCTTCACGGGTTAAACAAGACGGCACAGGTGCGTGTTCCATCCGGGACAGGCCGGCCTGAGACCCAGGCGATCCCCATGGGGAGAGCGTCTGGCGTGTTCTCTCCCTCCTTCATCAGGGCCCCAGCAACCGTCCTCCCCCACTTGGCTCTGTTTTCTGCAATCTGGGATTTTTCTTAACTTGCCCCCTAAGCTTCTCAGAGATCAGACCGTAGAACAGAAGTGTGTGGGCTTTGGAGACCGTTTGATTCCTAGCCGCACCGGCACTAGGACCCACAAATGGCCTCTGACAAGTCATGTGACCTCTCCCCGCCTCCATTTCCTCCTTTGTACGTGGGTCTCACCGTGCCCAGGAGATCTGTGGGGGGTAAGTGAGAAGAGCCATCTGGATGGAGAAGAAATGCTTTAGTTTAAGGGCACGAGCTCCAAGATTCCTGCCTGTGAATCTGTGTGACCTTGGGCAGGTTACATAACCTCACGTGCCGTGCCGTGGTTTTCTCATCCATAAAATAGGTGCGATTCTATGCAAAACAGCTGTGAATTGAGTCCGTCTTTTGCCAAGCGCTCAGCACAGCGCCTAGCGCTAGCCCGTGAGGAGCTCTGTCTAAATGTTTTGATAGTAACACAAGCATTCGTCGTGGTCGTTTCAGGAAAGGTCTGGAAAGCAGAGTGGAGACCGGATGGGAGCGGCTACTGAAAGCTGAGCTGTGGCCAGCCCGGGGCATGGACTGGGGACTGGTGCCAGCTGGGAGGAGATCAGGGCTGCTGGAGGTGGACAGCAGGGAGGGGGTGGTGCGGCGATGAGGGCGTGTTCCACCTGTTCCAAGTTCAGCTGCTTCCCAGGCCACGCCAAGGCTGAGGGGGCGGGGAGGGGCACCTCATTGCTCAGATCAGGAAACGGGCTGAGAAAACCTCAGCCTGAGTGCTGAGGGCAAGTCCAGAGTCTTCCCCAACCCTAGATCAGTGCTCTTTCTCCTTCCCACCTTCCTCCCTAGCAGAACAGCGAAGAAATGGGAGGAGACAGAAATGATTTCCAGACTTCAAGCCTGGGGAGCTGGGAGCCTCACTTCCAGAAGCTGGGAGGAAGGGGTGGGCTTGTGACCTGATAAACCTTCCAGAACTGGTCCACCACATCCCACATCCCTGCTAGGACTCCTGGCCCTATGGCCCCTCTGTCCCTCCTCCCCTGTCTCTCCTGCCCACTCCCCTGCCCCTCATGCCCACCCCCCTGCTCTCCCCTGTGTCCCACCTGCCCTGCCCCTCCTGTTCCAGCACCCCTGTCTCTCCTGTCCAACCCCTGCCCCCTGTGTCCCACCTGCCATGCCCCTCCTGACCACCCCCCTACGCCCCTGTGTGCTAGCTGCCCTGCCCCTCCTGACCACCCCCTGCCCCCCTGTGTGCTACCTGCCCTGCCCCTCCTGTCCACAGCCCTTCCCCGTGTCCCTCCTCCCCTGTCTCTCCTGTCCACACCCCTGCCCCCTGTGTCCCACCTGCCATGTCCCTCCTGTCCACCCCCCTGCCCCCTGTGTCCCACCTGCCATGCCCCTCCTGTCTGCTCCCTTGCCCCTCCTGACCACCCCCTGCCCCCTGTGTGCTACCTGCCCTGCCCCTCCTGTCCACACCCCTTCCCCGTGTCCCTCCTCCCCTGTCTCTCCTGTCCAACCCCTGCCCCCTGTGTCCCACATGCCATGCCCCTCCTGACCACCCCCCTGCCCCTCTGTGTGCTACCTGCCCTGCCCCTCCTGTCCACACCCCTTCCCCGTGTCCCTCCTCCCCTATCTCTCTTGTCCACCCCCCCGCCCCCTCTGTCTCACCTGCCATGCCCCTCCTGCCCACTTCCCTGCTCTCCCCTGTTTGTCCCACCTGCCCTACCCCTCCTGTCTGCTCCCCCTGCCCCTCCTGACCACCCCCTGCCCCCCTGTGTGCTACCTGCCCTGCCCCTCCTGTCCACACCCCATCCCCGTGTCCCTCCTCCCCTCTCTCTCCTGTCCACACCCCTGCCCCCTGTGTCCCACCTCCTCTGCCCCTCCTGCCCACTTCCCTGTTCTCCCCTGTTTTCCCACCTGCCCTGCCCCTCCTGCCCACCCCCCCGGCCCCCACCTCCACTGCCCCTCCTGCCCACTCCCTGCTCTCCCCTGGGTCCCATCTGCCCTGTGCCCCCCTGGCAGCACCTGTGCTCACTGACTCTGCTCCCCAGAACCCCTGACCCCTCTTCAGGCCCCAGCAATCTAGTTCTGCGCCCCCTCCTCACTGAAGATCCTAAAATGGGAAGACCGTCTCCATGCTCACCCAGCCTGCATCCTGGCAGCGTTTGGTTTCCCGTCCTCTTCCTAGAGATTCGTCCCGGGCCCCAAGGCAGGATTCTCTCCCCACACTCATGCTGTCTTGTTCTCCTCTGTGAACTCCCCTACAATCAGCTTCTAAAAGGTAGGTGGCCCTCAGGGTCTGGTCTTTCGTCCTTTCCCAGCTCCCCTCCTCTGGCCTGACCCAGGAGTGGGGTGGGGACGGAGCGGGTGGGGGTGGGGGTGGGGGTGGGGCTTGGGAGCTCTGATCTCCAGGTCCCTGCTGTCTGGTCTACCAGGAGGACAATTTCTTGTCCACCCACAGGCCCCGGGTCCGCGGTCGCCTTTTCCAGAGACCTTCTGACCTTCCCAGGCAGCTGGTGGCTCCCTCGGCCCCGACGCCTGACTTTGCCGCCGTGGGTGGGCTCTTCCCTCACTCGATCGCCCGGGACACGAAGGGCCCAGCTCCTGTCTCTCACACTCGTTTCCCAGCACCCATCGGGCCCTGGCACACGGAAGCACAAGTAAGTGTTCAAAACAGTAAAAATTTGCAAAGCCCTTCACACGCCAGGCATCGTGCTGAGCCCTTCACAGTCACCATTGCAACTTGGCGCCCTGCGCGGTTGGAACTTCACTATCCGCCTTGTGCGGGTGAAGAGAGCTGAGCCTTGAAATGAGACGAGGGGTCTGAGACCACACAGCCGGTGAACAGCAGTCGATGACTAGAGCGAACATGCACGTGCTTGAGACGCTCCCGGTCGTGCCGGGCACAGCTGCCGCCCAGAGCGCTCTTGCCCCGTGCAAAACGAGTACAAATGGTGCAAGACGAGTACAAATTTGCCAGCTATTCTCCACGGATGCCGGTGCCCACGGTTGATGTGAGTTTCGGTAGCCGGGACGGGGGGGGGGGGGGGGGGGGGGGTCGAGTTGGCATCGAGGACATCCCACCCATTTCTTTTTTTTTTTTTTTTTAATTTTTTTTTTCAACGTTTATTTATTTTTGGGACAGAGAGAGACAGAGCATGAACGGGGGAGGGGCAGAGGGGGAGGGAGACACAGAACCGGAAACAGGCTCCAGGCTCTGAGCCATCAGCCCAGAGCCCGACGCGGGGCTCGAACTCACGGACCGCGAGATCGTGACCTGGCTGAAGTCGGACGCTCAACCGACCGCGCCACCCAGGCGCCCCTCCCCCGCATTTCCGAAGCTGCCCGCACCCCAGGCCGGACCGGCTTTCAAGGACGGAGATGTGCAGAGACGCTGAACTCGCCGGGAATGACGGCCGCCACCCTCCCTTCTAGCAGCGGGACGGGAGGGAGCAGCGGGGGAGGGGAAGCCTGGGACCCCCCCGCCACCCCCTTGTTCACTGCTCCTGCAGCTCTGCTGAGGGCTTGACTGGAAACAGAGGGGTTCCCGGGGTGCTTGGCTGTGATTGTCGAGAACCCACCGAGCTAAGCCCCTCCTTGGGAAGAACATCCTGGGCCAGGTTCTGCCTGTAAAGAGAGGTGACGCTGATGGGGCACAGCGCCCAGGGCCACTTGCCCATCTCTAGGGCAGTCCCACTGGACGTGGAGGGGACTCTGGTGACAGCCTACTAGCTCTTGGTCCTGTCAGGGGCTGGGCAGAGTGTACCCAACCCCCGGCACTGCCCCACCCCCGCCCTCCAGTACAACCCCATCCTTAGGTGACCCACGGCAGGAGGAGGACGGGGGGTGGGGGGGGATTCAGCTTGGGTCAACTAGTGATTGGGGGTCATCAACTTGACCTCTCTGGATCCGGAGCGGAGTAGGTAAAAATCCCAGTGACTGGCAGGCATTCTAATCCTGGTTTCCTGCTTACAGACTGTGTGATTGAGGGCAATCGAATTCACATGCCTGCGCTCAACTTTTCTCATCCGTGGAATGGGAACAGGAGCACCCACTTCATGGTGGCTGGAGCGGGGATCAGCGGGCTAACCCACCTGGAGCCCCGAAACTACGGCTGGCACGTGGGGACAGGCCGTGGGTGTGGACGGCCAGTTCGCGGGTTTGGGTGGGGAACCGGCCAAGCCAGTCAAAGGAAGGGGCCCACACATTTGTCTGTTCAGCAGACAAGTATCCAAGGCTGTGCCAAAAATGGCCCTGCTCTCATGGAGCGTATACTCTGGTGTGCAGACTGGATGTGTGGGGAGGGGATGCTGAATCGAGACAGTTTTAAACAATGCATGTTCTGTGCTCTCAAGGAGAGGAGCCCAGCCCGCAGTGAGAACCCCACTCAGGATCCGTGAGGAGGGGGTGAGCTGGGCTCAGCATTTCTACCTCTGCAGTGCTCTGAGCCTCGTCTCTCTGAAATCTAGTTTATGGCTAAAGAAACGGTGGCTCAGAGAGGTTGAGCAACTTGGCCAGGATCACACAGCCAGCTGGGGACAGAGTTGCGAAGGTCATTTCCAGGCTCAACTGAATGGTCAGCTGTGCTGACCTCGAGTGTGGCTCTAGGAGGCTTCCCCCCAAGAGACAGATTCCAGTGGCCTCTGAGGCAAACCGTTTTCTGTCCCATAGCAGCTGGCCCCGGCTGTGGCCCTGGCAGCCCCTGGGAGGGACCACGGGGAGGGCCACATCGTCCAGATCCAGAGAAGTGCCAGCGATGGGTTCCGTCACTCAGCCTAGAGACGGATGTCCCTTCAGTTCCCCAGGCTGAAAGGAGGGCTCCTGGAGGATCCAGAAAAGGAGGAAAAGCTGTCAGCTTGCGTGGACCACCTGTGCCCCATTGCTGTCTGGAAAAAAGATGCAGAAATCAAGAGGGGGCAAACTGCAGAGAGAAAACCATCTTCACAGCGGGTTTGAGGGCACGATATTCAGAACTGATCATTCCCTTTGGTCATCCCAAATCATTCGAGAAAATTCTACCATAAATGGCTAGCTTTGGGGTGCCTTTCATCTACTATTCACGCATTGAATATCACAGGGCAGTGACCAGGCACAGGCACCGGGGGAGCCCCACGGGATGGCTCCAGATGCTCCCCGACTCCCGAGGACGGACTCCACAGGCTGGACAGAGAAAGACAAGAAGGAGGCTCCCCGCCTCCCCACGTCCTAAAGGCCCTATCGGAACACCGGAGCATGTCTAATGGCTAACAGCTCAGCTGCTTTAACTCACTTTTAGTACACATGAGCATTCTCTGAGCCAAGTCTCGCTGACCAGTATAGTGACTTTTGTCCTGGCATGATCTGAACCCCAAACCCTCAGTACGAATTTGGTGTCTCCTTTCCAGGAGGCGGGAACGTTAACGACAGCCTGTAGGGAAGATCTCTCACAGATGGCCCGACCCCCTCCTTTTCTCTTTTCAACTCAGCCCCAAGATGCAATGATTATAGGCAGATGTTTGCTGAATCCCTGAACATTCTGTTCTGCAGGAGCATTTATAATATTACAGAAAGATACCCTGCATTTAAACCCACGTGCAGAAGAGCCTCAGAGGTGTTGGGTACGCTCGCTTAAGTGCACCTGAGAGTCAGACCGAGGATTTTTCTGCCCCGGAAGCCCAGGCTCTTTCCCCTGCCCTAGGTTTTCAGGAAGCCGCCCCGGGCCCGGCTCGGCAGGCAGGCACCTTAAGAGCCGCCCGTGGTCTCCAGGGACAGTGGCTCTCTCCCCTCCTCCTGGGGCTGTTGCAATTTTATGACTCCATCATCATCGATAAGAGTGTGTTTTAATGAATGGACTTTCGACAGCAATTCATCAATTAGTTAAAAATTGCCTCTGATCGATTTTCCCATGAGGTTTGGACACTAGCTGTTCTCTTCATGGGTACCAGTCTCCATCTTGCTGGCTTTTGTCATGCCTGTGGCCAGAGCACAATAAATCTATTTAAGACGAGGGAGAACAGATAACTTCTACTTCATTAAATCATGCTCCTTTTATAGGTCCTTTTTCTTAAATGCTTTAAAATTTAAAAACGAAACAATTTCATTCAAATAGCATCCAATCGTACAATGCCTCGTTGTTGCAAAGGGGCAGGGTGGGGGCATAGGGAGTGTTCCAAATATGATGGGTCAGATGTGGGACAGGAATGGCCAGATGGAAGTAAACCGACAGGCAGAAAGCAGCTGGATCCCGAGGGCTAACAGTGACATAAAATTCCCACCTTTACGGCGGCATCACGTGTGGCCAGTGGCCAGGGCCAAGGATCAGTGGCGTTCTGGAAAGGTAAGCAGCGCTTTGCAGCATGAATATGGTTCTGGCTGTATGACGTCTGAGTCTGGTTCACCAGTCCTTCTGGAGAGTCTGTGAGTTTATCCAACAGTCTTCCAATAAAGTTCTGTTCTACCTGAATTAGCTAGAGTTGGGTTCTGTTTGCTTGAAACTAAGAACTTGATCAGAGCTAGAATCCAAAGAAGAGTAAGAAAAAATGTAGTTGAAAAGAATGAAATCTTGCCATTTGCAACGACGTGGAGGGAACTAGAGGGTGTTATGCTAAGTGAAATTAGTCAAAGACAAATATCATATGACTCCGCTCATATGAGGAATTTAAGATAGTGAGCAGATGAACAAAAAGGGAAGGGAAGCAAAAATAATATAAAAACAGAGAGGGGGACAAACATAAGAGACTCTTAAATATAGAGAACAAACAGAGGATTACTGGAGGGGTTGTGGGAGGGGGGGATGGTCTAGATGGGTAAGGGGCGTTAAGGAATCTACTCCTGAAATCATTGTTGCACCAGATGCTAACTAACTCGGATGTAAATTAAACAATGAATAAATCAGAAAAAAAAATGTAGTTGACACATCACAGCACTACTGGGCCAAAGAGCAAAGCATAAACGAGCCGAGCCACACAGCTCCCTCTGAGACACTCTGGCAGCCTTAGTGGCTTGTCATATAAACTGGAGTCACTAGGTCACTAGAAAGGGCAGCAGAACCTCCTAGAAGGTTCAGATTCTTGGGCCTTGCCCCAGACCATCTGCCCCACAGTCTTCAGGTTTTGTGCCTGTATTCCTGCCTTTTGAACAAACCCTCCTGGCCATCCATGCTTGTGCAAGCTACAGCCTGACACCCATCGCCGGACCCAATGGTGACTTTCAATCCCCAGGTGAGGGGCACCTGGGTGGCCCAGTCGGTTCAGCGTCCGACTACCGATTTCAGCTCAGGTCATGATCTCGAGGGTTCGTGAGTTCAAGCCCCTCATCGGGCTCTGTGCTGACAGTGCAGAGCCTGCTTGGGATCGTCTCCTTTTCCCCTTCTCTCTCCCCTGCTCATGCTCTCTCTCTCTCAAAATAAATAAACATACATACATACATACATACAAGTCCCCAGGTGAGCCTTAAAGATTAGTTACAGGTGAAGAGCTCTTACATTGGGAAGGAACTGAAGCTCACCAAAGACATACAGAAGTGATTTGCCCATAGACCAATCAACTTGGCGGGGGGCAGGCATGGAGAACAGAGGACTCTAGAAGAAAAGAGCATTGGATCCGCGAGGGAGGGACGTTGTGGCCATCTGGTGTTATCAGTCAGGGCCCACAGGAAGATAAACAGCTCTGATTATTTAAAGCAGAGAATTTAGTGCACAGAGCCGGTTACATAGATGGCGGAGGGGAGAGGCGGTAATGTTACAGAGCCCGGGGGCAGGGCCCAGCATCAGAGGCCGGGGCCATGGCAGGCCTGCCCGGCTGGGGCACAGCGTCAGGGCCTGCAGTGGCTGCTGGGGAGGCTGCCCAAGCCGAGGGCACAAGGAAGCAGTACCCTGGCTTCCACCCTCTTACCCCAGCCCGTCTCCACTGGAGCTTCCCATTGGCCACACTCCTCCAGAAGTCAGCTGACGAGGGAGCCTGGGGGCCCAGCCTCCACAGCCTGAGCAGAGGAGGAAGATCCGGGAGGAGTCTGAGGGAGGCAGGGCCAAGACCATCTAAAGAGCTGGTTCTTCTCAGGTTTCAGAGGAGAGATTGAGGCCCAGTTGGGTTGAGAATCTTGCTCCAGCAGAAACGGATGAGCCCTGACCTCTTGAGTCCCAGCCCTATCCGTCCTGGCATGAATCCGAGGTGAGCACACAGCTCCTCTCTGCTTGTGGTTTGGGTTCAAGCAGCTGTTTCTCCTGTGGCCCCAGGGGTCAGCTGCACCTGTGGAAGAGGAGCTCCAGGGATGAGGGAGGAGCACTGAGGATGAGGGTGGAGCACTAGGGATGAGGCCGGAGCACTGGGGATGAGGGAGGAGCACTGAGGATAAGGGCGGAGCATCGAGGATGAGGGTAGAGCACTGGGGATGAGGGAGGAGCACCGAGGATGAGGGTGGAGCACCGGGGATGAGGCTGGAGCACAGGGGATGAGGGTGGAGCACTGGGGATGAGGATGGAGCATCAGGGATGAGGGAGGAGCACTGGGGATGAGGGAGGAGCACCGGGGATGAGGCCGGAGCACTGGGGATGAGGGCGGAGCACCGGGGATGAGGGCGGAGCACCGAGGATGAGGGTGGAGCACCGAGGATGAGGGTGGAGTACTAGGGATGAGGGTGGAGCACTGGGGATGAGGGTGGAGCACCGGGGATGAGGCTGGAGCACCGGGGATGAGGCTGGAGCACCGAGGATGAGGGCGGAGCACAGCGGATGAGGGTGGATCACCGGGGATGAGGCCGGAGCACTGGGGATGAGGGCAGAGCACCGGGGATGAGGGTGGAGCACTGGGGATGAGGCTGGAGCACCGAGGATGAGGGCAGAGCACCAGGGATGAGGCTGGAGCACCGGGGATGAGGGCGCAGCACAGCGGATGAGGGTGGAGCACTGGGGATGAGGCCAGAGCACCGGGGATGAGGGTGGAGCACCGGGGATGAGGGTGGAGCACTAAGGATGAGGGTGGAGCACTGAGGATGAGGGTGGAGCACTGAGGATGAGGGTGGAGCACTAGGGATGAGGATGGAGCATCACGGATGAGGATGGAGCATCAGGGATGAGGGAGGAGCACTGGGGATGAGGGTGGAGCACCAGCGACAAGGGTGGAGCACTGAGGATGAGGATGGAGCATCAGGGATGAGGGAGGAGCACCGGGGATGAGGGTGGAGCACCGAGGATGAGGGTGGAGCACTGGGGATGAGGATGGAGCATCAGGGATGAGGGAGGAGCACCAGGGATGAGGGTGGAGCACTGAGGATGAGGATGGAGCATCAGGGATGAGGGAGGAGCACTGAGGATGAGGATGGAGCATCAGGGATGAGGGAGGAGCACCGGGGATGAGGGTGGAGCACCGAGGATGAGGGTGGAGCACTGGGGATGAGGATGGAGCATCAGGGATGAGGGAGGAGCACCAGGGATGAGGGTGGAGCACTGAGGATGAGGATGGAGCATCAGGGATGAGGGAGGAGCACTGAGGATGAGGATGGAGCATCAGGGATGAGGGAGGAGCACTGGGGATGAGGATGGAGCATCAGGGATGAGGGTGGAGCACCGAGGATGAGGGTGGAGCACCGAGGATGAGGGTGGAGCACTGGGGATGAGGATGGAGCATCAGGGATGAGGGTGGAGCACCAGCGATGAGGGTGGAGCACCGAGGATGAGGCCAGAGCATCGGGGATGAGGGAGGAGAACCGGAGATGAGGGCGGAGCACCGTGGGCTGGTGGTGCTCACCCACTGTCCATCTCGGGGAGCTCACGCCTGCCTCCCACCCCACGCACTGCGTGGCACAGGAAAATGAAAGAAATGCCTTTGCCTCAAGAACTCCACACCCCATCTAGGGTAATGGATGAAACCGGAGGCTTCCTAAACCAGGGCCCGGCCTCGGCTTGTTGCTGCCCATTGTTTCTCGGCTTGCCTGTGGAGGAAGGCCGACCCGACTGAAAGTGGAAAGTGAAATTCTAGAAAGTGCAGGTTGGAGGGCTGGAGGAAGGTCTTGAAGCCAATGTCCTCACTTCCAGATAAAGGATCTGAGGCCCGGAGAGGTCATGTGACCTGTCAAAGCCACAGGAGGAGTTGGCGATAATTCCACTTACCCAGGCATCTGCAGGAGCATCTCTCCCTCGAGGTGACGCACCTCCCAGGGGCCATGAGTCAGGAAGTGGGAGAGTTAGCCCGGAAAAGGACAAGCCTCCACCGTGATTCCTCACGGTGGATCGGAGTGATCGGAGGAGGCGCAACTGTCCGCAGCCCCTCTGGACGCCGCTGGCAGTCAGGAAACAAGCCGCCAAGCAACAGCCAGAGCTGAGCACGGCAGCTCCGGGGGCCCAGCTCTCCCCACGGCCCTGCGGCTCACCAGGCTGAACCCCGTGTCCTCAGGACTCCGTGATCTTGAGGGGCCCCTCTGGCTCTTGGATTGCATGAAATCCTTCAGCGACTTGCCGTCCTGCCCGTGTCATTTTATTAACAGCGCCTGTTTGCAGAACAGAATGCTTTCATCTCAGGACTGTGCGTTCAGCCCTGTCCAATTGGCCTTTCTGTCAATATTCAGTCCTACTAAATAAGGCAGCACCTTTCAGTCTGGGTCCCCAAACCCATCATTAGCTGGGAAGACGTTCGAAGCCTCACATTCTCCTGGCTGTGCCGTCAACTTTGACTTCAGAGGTACAAGGACATGTGACGTGCTGACCAACCTTTGAGAAATCTAAAGAGATCACTCTGATGAACTCTTACGATACTGCATGAAATATGCTTCTCATGGTTAAGGCTATTTACTTTCCCATGAGACAGGCGGACAAATAGAAATTCTGAGCATTCTCCTTACAGTAAGGCGTTTTTCTTGAGGAAGGTCAAGGTACTTTACATCCCAAGATATGATCTAAATGTCTGGATAGAAATCAGGAGTTTAGGGGTGCCTGGGTGGCTCAGTTGCTTAAATGTATGATGCTTGATCTCTGCTCAGGTCATGATCTCAAGATTCGTGAGATTGAGCCCCTTATCAAGCTCGGCACTGACCACATGGAGCCTGCTTGAGACTCTCTCCCTCTCCCTCTCTCTCTCTTCCCCTCCCCGCCCTCAAAATAGATAAATAAGCATTAAAAAAAAAAGAAAGAAAGAAAAGAAAGAAAGAAAGAAAGAAATTGGGAATTTAGTTTTAATTTTGCCCCAAAGTCCTTCCTTCAGCCACACACCCCATTGTAAAGCTGAGATTCAGTGCCTGGACCATGAAAAATAAGGGATCCGTTGGTGTGCACAAAGTATTTTGAAAACACATACTGTAATTAGCACCTTAGCCAGTAGTAGTTATGTGTTAGATGTTCAGATAGCCAAGTTGAGCTCAGACACATCGTGTAGCCTCTTCCCAGGCCAAGGCACCAGAAATCCCTTATGCCTAGGCGCTAAGTTAGTTTTTGAAATGTATCTTTTAAATCTTCTCCTTATGTGATGGCATAACCCACTTGTGGTGGGCGTCAAATGGGTAAAGGCAGAGTATGAAGAAGGCCCTTCCCTGGCCTCTGCTAGGTCACTCTTTAGAACAGAAGGAACAACACACTATAGAAATAGGAACAGGCTTATTTTGTTTCCAGGAGGAAACTCTCTTCCCGCTGTTGTTCAGAAGGCAATGCCTCTCCGACTGCTGGCCGGGGTTTCCTAAGGGCTAGACAAGTTGCCCCCCACCCCCTGCGGTCAGCCAGAAGGAACCACAGAGTGAGCGGCTGAGAAAACCTGGAAGGGCAAAAGCTGAGGCGGCCTAGGCGTGCAAGGCCGCAGCTGGGGAGGAGGTCGGGGAGGGGGCCTCGGAGCAGGAGAGAGGGTACAGAGGGAAGCCAGGACAGACCTAGGACACAGGAGCTACCGGAGGCCACAGCGTGAGCCCCAGGGCGGCGGCCCCAAAAGGAGCTGGTCATGTGTTCCCAGGATAGGCCTCGAACAGACTTTCCAGACCGGAAAGGTGGGTGTGCACGCCCCGGACGGCCCTTCTCCACTGGGATCCCAGTAAGTTAAACTCTGATGCCTTGAAAGATCCATTGTATGTTGACATTGATGTGTCTATTTGCTGTACACACACGTAAGGCGTCTGTTGTATGTGATACATACAGACACGCACACATTCATATGGCACCCGCTGTATGTAACCCCTTCGGACACACAGAAATTCTCGTGGAGGAGGCTTACGGAGAACACCCTGAGAATCAACACTTAAAGGGAGCCAACAGCAGGATGAGGCAGAGGGAAAAGCCTGAGTGTGATGTGGGACTGAGTCACAGCAAAGACCTCAGCCAATCCCATGGCCCCACGGGGAGCCCTAGATTGGTTGAGCCTCCAGAACTGTCTGCCTAGGAGGACCAAGGGTGTGTACCCCTTCATTAGCCAGTCCTGGATGCAGGCTGCCCCGGGGGAGGGCACAGCCTTGGGTGAGAAGATTTTGTCTGAGGGCAACGCCTCAAGTGTCAGCTGAGAGTTATTGGCCAGCAACGCCCCCAGCAGCCGGGGAGTGAACGCCTCAGTCGGCGGGAGGGGGGTGGGGTGCATCTCGTCTAGAGCCTCTTGAGACCCGCTGGGGTTGGTCCAGAGCCGGTGGAAGGTCAGAGCCTCCCCAAGACGGCCGTGAAGTCCAGGCCAGCTTGCGTTCTCCTGGCCTCCTTTGTCTCAGCCTTGTTTCGTGACACCCCCAGCCCCACACAACTGTTTTTCAGGCCCAGGGACGTTATCGGCAGCTTTGGGAAGAGCTTGCAGAGGTCCTCACTCCACCCAGCG
Organism: Lynx canadensis; assembly: GCF_007474595.2. Lineage (NCBI taxonomy): Eukaryota > Metazoa > Chordata > Mammalia > Carnivora > Felidae > Lynx > Lynx canadensis. The sequence goes on along the minus strand of NC_044305.1, from coordinate 133,384,170 downwards.
CGCCCTCCCCACTTCCCGGCTTCCTCCCACCTGAATTAATTCCCGGGTCGCTCTTTGCTCTCTCTCCGCCTCGCAGAAGCAGAATGATACCTGTGGAACCTTCCACTCCCCATCGACATGGAGTCCCCTTCGCCCTTCTACCCGAAACAGCTCAACAACAAGACAGAATCATAAAACACTGACACCCAGACACGGGACAGCAGCTGATGAGGGACAGTGATGCCCGAGAGCCTGGCAACAGGTGAGGCAGTCCTGCCCTTACTCCGGCTTACTCAGGAGAGACATTTTCCCAGGCGGTGGCAGCAGGACGGGACCCAGGCAGGGCGCCGCCACTCCTGTGACTTGAGGACACGGAGCTGGAAATCCCGGAGCCAGGTGGCTTTAGCTGCAGGAAGAGGACCAGACGGGAGAGAAGAACTCTGGAGATCTGCGGACCATCGTCCCTTGAGCGTTCAGCAGGGTACTCATTGGCGCGTGCGGAAAATAGATATCAGATACAGCACGGGACGAACAAAAATAGGTAAACATCGGAGAAGCCCATGACCATGGACATCAGCAAATCTGGAATAACAGTAGTTTTCGTTAGGGAAGACCTAACTTGTACTCGTTTGTATTAGTTTGCTAGGGCTGCGATAAAAAATGACCACAGACTCAGTAGCTTAAACTACTGAGAGTTCCGGGAGCCGGAAGTCTACGATCCAGGAGTCAGCAGGGCTGGTTCCTCGTGAGGGCTGCGAGGGAAACTCTGTCCCGGTCCTGTAGCCTCGGGGGTCTCCTGGCTGGTGGTGGATGGCCATCTCCTCCCTGTGTCTTCACATCGTCTCCTCTCTGCACACGCCTGTCTCTGTGACCTCGTTTTAATTTGATTACCCGTGTAAAAACACTCTTTCTAAATTAGGTCGCTTTCTGAGGTACTGGGGCTGAGAACTCTAGCGTGGCTTTTTGTGGGGACCCAGTTCAAGCCATAACAGATACTAAAGGAAGTCGCAGGCTCTCGCATGGGGTAGCGAAACGAAGAGCGGGCAAGAAATCGCAAAACCTAGATTCTGGTTACAGCCAGCGCGTATAAGGGATGAACCAGAAGAGGAAAGGCAAACGGGTTTCACGTTTCGTGCCATCTATATTCATTAGTAGCTGTCCCCCGGATGGCCGTGTTGAGAAGGATTCCGAGGCTGCATTTGGGCGCCACAAAAAAAAAACAACAAAAAAACCCCGCTGTGATTGAAGATTCCCTACAGGCTCGGGCAAAAGCAGGATGCCAAGGACTTGACGTCTCTGTGCTGGATGATCTCTAAGTTTCCTGCTCTGTGGATGGAGGCCACGCAAAAAGTGCTTAGTGATGGATTTAAAGATATAATTGTGGGTATTATTATCTATAATAAATGTCTGCCAAACATCCCCTGAGGAGGCCTCTGCAGGATTTTCTTTTTCTGCAGGATCTCTGAAGAGACAGGTGAGGACCCAGTCCCCAGATTCTTCCTAAGACGTCCATTTAAAACAGCAGATACCGGGGCGCCTGGGTGGCGCAGTCGGTTAAGCGTCCGACTTCAGCCAGGTCACGATCTCGCGGTCCGTGAGTTCGAGCCCCGCGTCGGGCTCTGGGCTGATGGCTCGGAGCCTGGAGCCTGTTTCCGATTCTGTGTCTCCCTCTCTCTCTGCCCCTCCCTCGTTCATGCTCTGTCTCTCTCTGTCCCAAAAATAAATAAAAACATTGAAAAAAAAATTTTTAAAAAATAAATAAATAAATAAAACAGCAGATACCATATTACATTAGCTCGGTTCGTTCCAATGGTTCGGACCTGGTGCTACTGATTTTTTTTCCCCACAGGGGCTTGTCCTGCGCATCGCAGATGTGTAACAGCATCCCCGGCCTCTCCCCGCAAGATACCAGCAGCAGCCTCTCCCAGTACGACCTCCGCAAATGTCTCCAGACATTGCCAAATTGCCCCAGTCGAGGACCACCGATCTAGACCCCACAAAAGCCACCTCGTTACTGATACTATTCTAACAGTCTTCACGGCTCTTTCCTCTGACAATTCTATCTTTCTGTAACAGGAAATTGCTTTCAAGAACCTCATCAGAGTAATGACCAAAGCTGCTATGACTACTTTTCAAAAATGGAAACCAATTAAAAACCTGCCGCGGACAAATACGACTGAGAGTCGGCTCAGAGCTCTTAAATGGTGCTGAAGTAGGCAGGCTTCAGAGTCTTAAAACACACAGGCATTCCTAAGAGAGGGTGAGTCAGAACATTGGGTCAGTGCTGCCTTAGCAAACGCTCGATGCCAGGACGATGTTTTTACCTCGTCAGACATTTCAGTTCTTCTGTGTCTGAATCTCAGCCCTGCCACTTACTAGCTGTGTGATCGTCCCTCCATGAGCCTCAGTTTCCTCACTGTAAAATGGGGATGAAAATAGTCAGCAGAGACTGCTGATTGCCAACCCTAATAACCATTTTCACCTTTCTCCTTGTGAACAAGACCCCAAATTTTAGCTGGTTGTATTTTCACCACGAAGGAAAGAATTCCCAACCTTACAAAGACAGAGAGGCCCTCCCTACTACCACCCCTTCCTTCTTCCTGTGGCTTGAAACAAAGATTTGATACCTGGAGCTGAGGGTGTGATGCCTGGAGCTCTAGCAGCCATCTTGGATTCAAGAAGAAATCTTGAGAATGGAAACCATGGCCGAGGAAGCAAAATGAGAGCCCCCTGGGTCCCTGACAACACCAAAGCCTTCCCTACTTCTAGACTTCCTTATGTGAAAAGGAAATGTTAGCTTAGTTAAATTTATCTTGTTTTTAAGTTTTTAGGTCATACACAGCCCCACTTAATCTTGGCTTGTGGTCTGAGCGCCTGGGTGGCTCAGTCGGTTGAGTGTCCGACTCTCGATCTCAGCTCAGGTCATGATTTCACGGGTCTGTGAGATCAAGCCCCAAGTCAGGCTCTGCACTGACAGCTTGGAGCCTGCTTGGGAGTCTCTCTCTCCCTCTCTCTCTGCTCCTCCACCAGTCACGTGTGTGCATGTGCTCTCTCTCTCTCTCTCTGTCTCTCTCTGAAACAAATAAATAAACTTTAAAAAATGTTAGCTTGTGGTGAGGATAATGAGACATATACATAAGTCTTCCAATGAGATATTGAGTGCATTTATAATGGGACCAGAACTAGCGGCTGGTCACTCCACCACATAGATGGGATGGAGCAGAGGAGTGATAGGAAATGCTTATTTATTCTTAAACATCTTATTGTAACTTAAAACGTACGCTTACCCACTCATATTTTGAGTAATTGTACCTAACTGGAGTTTTGCGTGTCTTACTAGAATTCCACATGTGGTAACTCACCCTTACTGTCTTGTACTTAAAATGAAGTTGTTTCTAGACAGCTCTATGTACACCCTCGTATTTTATTGGTTGCATTGCATGTAATTACACTGTATCATTAGAATAGCAGGCACTACCGGTATAAACGGGTTGGGAACAACAGTTGCCCCTGGTAAGCGTGCAGGTGGCTCTGTGATGGAAACAGAAGTGTGAGAACGTTCTTGGGAGTTGCCTGGTGACCAGAACTTATGGCCTGCAGTGGCGGGGCCAGTAGGGTTTTAGAGTAGAAGAAGCATGTCGGTGAAACCGTCAGGTAAACGAGTCCCACCCACCACCAGAGCAGGAGGGAGCTCATACGACCATAGGCCGATCACACACCATGCCCTATACATACGTGCTTTTCATTTAAACCTCATAACTGCTGAGTTAGATACTTACTATTTCCATTTCATACAAAAGAAACCGAGGGTCAAGGATTTTAAGTATTTTGCCCCAAATCACACACAGTCGTGGGGCAAGGATTTCAACGTTCATGCATCGGGCTCCAGACGTCTGCTCCCTCCTCTGTACCATATGTCAGCTTATAGGAGGGAAGAAAGAAGGGTCATCCCACAGAGCTGATCCAGTGCCTGGTCATGAGAGAGGACTCTTGGCGCTCTGTCTTAGAACCGTTGGCAGCCAAAGTTAACAGCATGTGTGGGACAATGAAGCGAATCCCATCTTTACGGGACATGCGCTCCCACAAAGCACGATTCAGAGGCACCCACAGCCGGGGACACGGCGTGATTCTTATCACGAGCGGCCCTTTTGCCCGACCTCGTCTTGCCAGCTGTTCAGGCTGCGCCTCACCAGTCGCGACATATTTTGACTGTCACCTCTGGCCAATCCTAACGCCAAACACCAACAAGCCACGCTGCCCAAGTGGGCTCCAGAGAGATGAACTAAAGTGAAAGGAGCTGAAATCCAAGGCCGAACTCCATTGCCCTGGAGAGTATGTTTGGAAAACCCGTGTCAAGCAAGCAGGGTCCACCCAGGCCATTCATTCCTTCAGCGGATGCTCTCTGGGCACAGAATTGGCTTCAAGATACTCTGCTCCCAGGCCACTTAGTGAGGCAGTGCCTACTGTTAAAGACTTCAATCTGGGGAGACAAATAGACAATGAAAAACACAGAGCAGGGGGCACCTGGGTGGCTCAGTGGTTAAGGGACTGACTTTGATCATGACCAGGTCACGATCTCGCAGTGCGTGGGTTCGAGCCCGCGTCGGGCTCTGTGCTGACAGCTCGGAGCCTGGAGCCTGCTTCGGATTCTGTGTCTCCCTCTCTCTCTCTCTCTTTCTCTCTCTCTCCTCCTCTCGCCCCTCCCCAACTTGTGTGCGCACTCTCTCTCTCTCAAAAATAAATAAACTTTTTAAAAATAGTTAAAAAAATAAAAATAAGAAGATAAAATACGAAAACGCAGAGCAGGAAGCAATCAGATTGAGGTGTGAGCCCAAGGGGCTGTCCAAATAATGAATAATTCCCATCATCCGGGTGAAGAGAAGAGGTTCCCAGGAGGCCCTCCAGAGGAGGCAGTGGGGCTGAGCCTGGCGGGAGAAGACGCCAGCAGGGAGGCAAGGCTGGTGAGGAGAATGGGCTTGTAAGCAGAGAGCACGGCTCATGCAGAGGACCCGGGCATGTGCAGGGGCAGAGGGAGAATAGAGGAGGGAGTTGGGGTCTCCAGAACTGCAGGACCCTCCCAGGATGGTCCTAGAGGGCGCTGGCCTTCCTGCCTAGCCCATGCTCCTGGCTGCTCTCCCTCTCTTCTCCGAGCCAGATAAGTCGGTTCTTCCTGATTTCAGCTCAGAAATCACTTCCTCGAGGTCATTCTGTCTCCCCTGCTCCATGGGGGAAGAAACTGGGGGCTTTGCCTGCGACTAGCACAGGGCCAGGGACACACTAGGCTTACAGTACATATGTGTTGAGTGCGTGTGTGAGTGAAGTGAGGGAGGGAATGAAGAGGTAGATGAGGGGAATGAATGAGTAAATGAGGAATGAATGAATGAATGAGGAGTGAGTGATGAATGAGTGATTGAATGAGTGAGTGACTGAATGAATGAATGAGTAAGTTATGACGTGAATGAGGTGACTGAGTGACGGAGTGAGTGACTGAGTGAGTGAATGAATGAGTGAGTGAATGAGTGATTGAATGAGTGATTGAATGAGTGAGTGACTGAATGAATGAGATGAGTAAGTGAGGAGGACGTGAGTGTGTGAGTGAGTGAGTGATGAGTGAGTGAGTGACGGAGTGAATGAGTGACTGAGTGAGTGAATGAGAGAATGAGTGAGGTGATGACTAAGTGAATGAGTGAGTGAGTGAGTGACTGAGTGAGTGAATTGAGTGACTGAGTGAGTGAGGGAGGGACTCAGTGAGTGAGTGAATGACTTAGTGAGTGACATGAGTGACTGAGTGAGTGAATGAGTGAGTGAATGAGTGACTGAGTGAGTGAATGAGTGAGTGAATGAGTGACTGAGTGACTGAGTGAGTGAGTGACTGAGTGAGTGAATGAGTGAGTGAGTGACTGAGTGAGTGAATGAGTGACTGAGTGAGTGAGGGAGTGACTCAGTGAGTGAGTGAATGACTTAGTGAGTGAATGAGTGACTGAGTGAGTGAATGAGTGGATGAGTAGTGAGTGGATGATGTGAATGAGTGAATGAGTGGATGAGTGACTGAGTGGATGAGTGACTGAGTGAGTGTACTGAGTGACTGAGTGAGTGAGTGAGAGAATGAGTGAGTGAGTGAGTGAGTGAGTGAGTGAATGAGTGAGTGAGTGAGTGAGTGAGTGATGAATGAGTGAGTGTGTGAGTGAGTGAGTGAGTGAGTGAGTGAGTGACTGAGTGAGTGACTGAGTGAGTGACTGAGTGAGTGAGTGACTGAGTGAGTGAATGAGTGAGTGAGTGACTGAGTGAGTGAATGAGTGACTGAGTGAGTGAGGGATGACTCAGTGAGTGAGTGAATGACTTAGTGAGTGAATGAGTGACTGAGTGAGTGAATGATGGATGAGTAAGTGAGTGGATGAGTGAATGAGTGATGAAGATGAATGAGTGATGAATGAGTGGATGAGTGACTGAGTGATGATGATTAGTGTGGATGAGTGACTGAGTGATGAATGAGAAATGAGTGAGTGAATAGAATGATTGAGTGAGTGACTGAGTGAGTGAGTGAGTGAGTGAGTGAGTGAGTGAGTGAGTGAATGAGTGAGTGAGTGAGTGAGTGAGTGAGTGAGTGAGTGAGTGAGTGAGTGAGTGAGTGAGTGAGTGAGTGAGTGAGTGAGTGAGATGAGTGAGTGAGTGACTGAGTGAGTGAATGAGTGAGTGAGTGACTGAGTGAGTGAATGAGTGACTGAGTGAATGAAGTGAAATGAGTGACTGAGTGAGTGAATGAGTGACTGAGTGAGTGAATGAGTGACTGAGTGAGTGAATGAGTAAGTGAGTGACTGAGTGAATGAGTGAATGTGTAAGTGAGTGAATGAGTGACTGAGTGAGTGAATGAGTGACTGAGTGAGTGAATGAGTAAGTGAGTGAACTGGTGACTGAGTGACTGAGTGAATGAGTGAATGTGTAAGTGAGTGAACTGAGTGAATGAGTGACTGAGTGAGTGAATGAGTGACTGAGTGACTGCGTGAATGAGTGACTGAGTGAATGAGTGACTGAGTGAGTGAATGAGTGAGTGAGAGAGAGAGTGAGGAGACAGACCATCTGGAACACTGGGGGGGGGGGGGGGGGGCGGGGAACCAAGCGCAGAAGCTGATGTGTGTGTCCTGAAGCAGCCGGACCCCACCAAGGGTTTCGGAAGAGACGAAGAGACCGTGGATGAGTGGAGGGGGCTAACTCAGAACGGAGCTGAGGGCAGGTGGGGACGGGGCCTCAGTGGGAAGGGGTGACCCGTTGGAAGCCTGGTGAAATAACCCCGGAAGGCAATGGGGGACTTGCTGGCTGAACGATGGCGACACGTGCCCAGTGCTCACCTGAGTCAGATGCCGGGCTGGCACTTCGCATGCGTGACATCATCGAATCCTCGCCTTGACCCCACGAGGGAGACTCGTTACGTTATCATCCCCTTTGAGAAGCTGATGAAACTCGGGCACAGAGGAACCAAGACCTCATTGCGTGGCTCAACAGGGGCCGGGCCTGGGCCCGAATCGCCACCCGCCCGGCTCTGCTACCAACGTGCACTTCAGGGCAGGCTCGTGGGCTCAGGTGCGCAAGGAGCCGAGAGGGGGGTGCAGACGGACCGCACAGGTGGGGGCACAGGTGCCGGGCATCCGGATGTCTGGACCCGGGCTGCAGGTGGCAGGACTTCACCCCCACCCCTCCCCTTCCACCCTGTTGGCCGTCCGGGTGTTCGCCTCGCTCGGATGGCCCGGGGACTGAGTTGGAGTCGGAGAGCTGTCCCTGGGAAGAGAAACGGTGCTGGCCTGGCTCTCGGCTCCTTAGGAAACACCGCGACGGGCCCGTCCAGAAACGGGCGCTGGGCCCTACCAGACGGCGCAAACAGAAAGCGTGTTCGAGCTGCTTCCCAGCACACCCTGCCGCAGAGCCTCTACATCTGCATGCAAATGATCGCAGCGCGTTCAGACAAACAATGTTTACATTTGGAATCCAGCTGTCAGGAGAGAACAGCCGCTATCAGGTGCTTGGGGGCACCTCCGAGGCGTGTGTTCAGATTTCAGAAAACCTTGCGAGCCCACACTGTTGAAACCGTTTCCCCCGTGGAACTTTCTGAAGCTTCTTTGTTCCTGCCGGATGACTCATGAATGCCCTTTAAAAGAGAACGAAACAGACGTGTTTTGATGGGGAAAATACATAAAGAATGCAGTGCATTTTTCCAAACGGCAGTCAGACCATCTAATTAGGCCATCAAGGACAAAACCGGCCGAGACTCTCCGGCTGACCTTCCTTTCCCGCGAGGGCCTTGTTGTGGGCCTTGTCGTGGGCCTGGGCTCACTGGTGAGGAACATACTGACCAAGACGGGAAAAGGAAGACCAGCTTTCCCAGAGCTGTTCGTCTTCCCGGGGTTCCACTTGAAAAGAGGCTTCCTGTTTTTCTAGAATGTTGTTTTTCTGGGTGCAAATCATTTTCAGCAGCAGCGTGATGTAATAATCGTCCAAAGATAAGCACACTTATCTTGTGCTGAACGTGGTCTCTGTGCAATGACTCCTTTCCTTCTTAGAGCATTCCAGGTGAAGAACCAAGGCACAGAGATGGTGAGACACTGGCCCAAGATCACACAGCTAGGGTACAAACCAAGAGGCCCGGCTACAGACTCTGGGCTCTGTGAGGTGGAAAGGACACTCCCCATGGAGTCAGGAAACCTCGCTGTGAGTATGGGCTCTCTCCCTTCCTATCTGTGGGATCTGAGTCTTGGCTGTTGGAGCGCCCCTAGCTTTGGCCAGGGGCGGGGGCGGGCGGATATTTCCAGGAAATATGGCTGGTATGCATCGACCTGGCTCTCTTCTCTTTGCCCTCATCAAATTGGGGGAATCCCATGGTGTTGGTGTTGATAAAGGGAACCAATTCTGAAATCCGAGCAGTGGAAGCCACAGGAAACAGCCCTCTGGCACAGGTCCCCGGGGAGAGGGAGAGAGAGAGAGAGAGAGAGAGAGAGAGAGAGAGATGAGAGAAAGTTAGTTATCTGGGGCCATAGCAGTCCTAATGTTCTTGACAGGAAGAAAGCAATTTTCGCGTAGGGTGGGGGTGTTACCAAAACTGACTCTCTTACTGGATAGAAGCTCCTAACTAATCCTCCCTCTGGTGTGGCCTCTCCAAGCACCTCCTTCCACTCCCACCCGCAGGTTGAGGGGTCCCAGCCTTTAGTCCTTAGACACACGGGATGTTACCCATGGAAGCCACTGGTCCTGCCCTATTCAGACGAAAGTCCTGCATGAAAACCCAGACTCTGGGATTTTGCTCAAGCACGTACAACATAGGTCACCCCTCTGTCCCCCATCATCTCTGGTCCCCCTCTGACATGTCCACCTCCCGGATCTCGCCTCAGGTGCCCCAATCCTATTCTTGATAGTTAGACCTTCTGGTTATGCAAGCCAATAGATTCCCCTCTTTATGCTTCAATACTTTGCAACTGGATTTTTAATCTCTCAAAACATAAAGCGCCCTGACTAATACAGAAATGGCTTGCAAGTGGATTGAAACGCCAGGCTAAGCAGTTTGAACACTGATTAACAGGGAGAACGTGCGAGGAGACAGGCAGTCTCTTGTTTATCCCATCGCTCAAGCAACACTGGGGGTGCCACCGTGCACCCCGTGCTGAGTTGTGGGTTCCCACTGGTAAACACAGCATGCTCCCCGCCCTGAGGCTGTTCTCATTCAGTAAAATGATGCTGACTGCAGATTCTCGAGGGTACAGTTCACCACGGAGGCAAAGTGGTGCTTTGGGAGGCCGAACCGGTTTGTACCCGTGTGTGGGTGTCCTGGATGGACCGGATGAGGTGGGGGCGCCACTCGGGGGCTGCTGGAGCGCCCCGCTGTGAGGCGGGGGAACCCAGCTAGGGCAGGGACAAGGGGACGAAAGCAGGGGCAGCCTTCAGACCAAACTGGGGAGGGAGTGGGACAGCCCTTCAGAACCCGAAAGCAGGAATCCCAGCTCTGCTCTTTCTTCTCTGCGAGACCCTGAGTGGGTCATTTAACCGTTCTGAATTTCAGAGGGGAGAATAGCACCCCCCGCCTCTCCCAGAAAGACCAAATGAAATGATGTCTCTGTAACATGCCATATACAGGTTGGTTATTAGTGCTGTTATTAAAAAGGATAAACCGGGGCGCCCGGGTGGCTCAGTCGGTTAAGCGTCTGACTTTGGCTCAGGTCCCGGTCTCTCGCGGTTCGTGAGTTTGAGCCCCGCATCGGGCTCTGTGCTGACAATACAGAGCCCCCTTTGGACCGTGTCTCCCCCCTCTCCCTCTCCGCCTCTCCCCTGCTGGCGCTCTCTCTCTCTCTCAAAAATAAGTCAACATTTAAAAAAGAAATTCAAAAACGGATAAACCATGAAAGAGCAGTAAAAACCGTATGATGTAAGTAATTATTAACTCTTTCGATTAGAACCTCGAGATGATCAGTACATTTCTTGCACAACTCCAAAGGCAAAGATAACGGGGATTTATCTGAATGGCAGAAAAAAACGACATCAGATCTCAGCTTGCTCCCCGCGCTGGGATGAAAGCCGGGACACGATTCTCCGTCTCCCACGGAGCTGCCCTCCCAAGGCAGAGCCTGTCACTAATGAAAGAGACAGGCGTGGGCTCAGGCGTGTCAAAACTTCATCTGTCACAATGAACAGAAGTCAATTATCTAGCCTCAGAAATCGCTTCCACGGATGATAGACGGGAACTATTAGCAGGTCCTTGGCAGAGACCTTGGCAGGCTCTGATGTTGCCTCCGGGCCAGGCTGTCCTCCAGCAGCGGCCTGACCCTCTCCGGGGCCCAGGGCCGGGACCAGCCTGCCCCTTGGCGTGGGAGCCTCCCAAGGTCACGTGGGCCCCAGATGGCCCGCAAGCTACCCTGTGCCCCAACCAGGCTATTTCCTCTAGTTTGTGCCTTGCTAAGTAATCTGGGTTCAGGATAGTTAAAACCCAGAACCTGGGGGCACCTGGGTGACTCAGTTGGTCAAGCATCTGATTCTTGATTTGGGCTCAGGTCATGAATTCGCGGTTCGCGAGTTCGAGCCCCACGTCGGGCTCCATGCTGTCTCTCTCCCTCTGTCTCTCTCTGCCCCTCCCTTTCTCTCTCACTCTCAAAATAAATAAGTAAACTAAAAAACAAAACAAAAAAAACCCCACAAAAGACAGAGCTTGAACAGCAGGAAAGCAGAAAGGGGCAAGATATCTGTCCCCTACAACCAGCTAAGAGCACGTTTCTCGGCTGGTCCCCTCTCAGCCTAGCACCTCAGAACAGATGTGACATCTAGGGACTGGGACAGGCCCACGCCCGATCGTGCACCTCCGTAATCAGTTCAGAAAAGCAGCCATTTGATATTTAGATTCTGTTTGACTCACCTTTTGTGTTCCACCAACATATTCTTGCCTGGACCTTGTATGACCAGAAATGTGAGAACAGGAAGGGGGGCTTGACTGCAGAGTGCCGTCCCCTCAACTGGCGTCTTTCCAGAAAGAAGTCACAGTTCCAGTGCCCCGATCCCCATTCCGGGGGAGGGACGCGGCGGATGCGTTGGTGAGGGGCACTCAGAAGCGCCTCCCTCAACGGAGTGTGCCCTGACATATTCTGACATGTTCCTTCTGTGGATAAATAGGAGACGGTTGGCCGCTCTCCCTTCTGACCCATGAGGCTTTGTGTTTTCCTTCTGTGGCAGGGAAGGTGTGATTTTTGAGTTGGTTTACTTTTCTTTTTTTATATTTAAAAAACATTTTTTTTAACGTTTATTATTTTTGAGACAGAGAGAGGACAGAGTATGAACGGGGGAGGGTCAGAGAGAGGGCGACACAGAATCGGAAGCAGGCTCCAGGCTCTGAGCTGTCAGCACAGAGCCCGACGCGGGGCTTGAACTCACAGACCGCGAGATCATGACCTGAGCCGAAGTCGGCCACTTAACCGACTGAGCCACCCAGGTGCCCCGAGTTGGTTTACTTTTCATCACACGCCCCACAAGTCTAGAAACTTGAAGGGACAAGTGTCTTGCCTTATCACTGATGCTCCTGTCTTACCGTCTGGGTGGAAGGCGGGAGGTTCACTGCTGCACCTGATTGCTGGGTCTGACTTAGAGAAGCTTGTTCCCGCGATGGCACCGGGGACAGTGGGAGAGCACGGGTTGTCGGAGCCAGGCCAACCCAAGCTCATCATCCCAGCTGAGCCCCCACTACGTGGGCTCCACCGGAAATCACTTCACTTGAGCCAGTCTCCTCATCTGCAACACAGGGGCCAACATCCTTACAGACTGTAGAATCGCTAAATAAAAAGAACACACATCCAGCATCCTGATGCGTGCGAAGTTAGTACTTTTCGTGAGAACCGTCAACTGGAAGAGGTTATCCACGACGAAGAGACGATCATCAGGATCTATGCGCTGATTATTTAATTCACGTGTTAAACCCGACTCAACAGACGGCTACGAAACGAAACTTAAAACGATCCTGGTGAGAAACATCTTGAAAGTACAATGCATTTGAATCTGCTGGGAACTAACCCCAGGGACCTAGTTCGATGCCCTCCTACCTCGTGTGTGCTTGTACAGTGTGTGGCCACTTGTCTGCCTCTTAATTTGCTGACCACTGGGGCAGAGGCCAAGGCTTTGTATAAGCTTTCTCCAGAACCTGGGCCAAGAGACGTTCTCGAATAATTAACTCCTGATGCTCTGCCCTTCATTTTCACCGCTTCCTAACATTTGCATCCTTCTAAGACTTAAAGCTCTAGAGAAGCTCTTAGAACCACCACTTGAGGGCTGTAGGGGGCGGGGGGGGGGGGGCTCATCTTCTTTCTGCATATCCAAATCCTATCCAGTCTAACTCCAATGCCCCCTGCTCCCGGAAGCCATCTCATATCTTGGCAGTCACAAATGGTCTCTTCCTCTACCTCCAGAAACATTGTGGCCACCACTTTGGAGGCCGCTTGTCACGTTCTATTGCAGACCATAGGTATTTTTCTATATGTTTTGTCTCCCCTGGAAGAGTTTAAGTCCCTGGAGGGAGAGGACCCAGGCTGGAGTCCCAGCTCTAGTGTCTCTTAAACAGGTGGCTCCTCACGCAGGACTTAACGTTGCCTGTTCGGTTCATAAGCTGGGCCTCGGGAATGACCATACCTGCACAATAAGGGCTTTGTGAGGACACAACTTGGGTAAAGCAGAAGGTAACTTGTCTGGCCCCAAAAAGATGCTCCATAAACATGTTGGGTGAGTGAACACAGGGTTGAATGAATGGATGAAATGAATGAATCTCGGTTTCCACCAACTTGTACGTAGGAACAAAAACAACCTGTAACTTCAGCAAAGGCATTTGCTACTTGCAAGATTCCAGATCCTTAGTCCCCTTTGTAGGGCAGATGGTATAAATCAAACACCTCTGCCTGGCTGATGTTAAGACCCTTTCCAAAAAAAGCAAGCCCCTTCTTCCTTATATCAATTACCCCTCACTGAGAACTGTTAGAAGCCACTTATAAATAATAAACAATCAACTAAACCAAGTTCCTGACGTTTTCGTATAGACGCACTCCTTCGAGTTTGTGAGGCCCACACAGAGCACTTGGGTGGTTGGAAAGGGTACCCCTTCCTCAAGGCACTACTGACGTCTGCCCCCCTGCCTCAGAAAAACGTAGAAATATGCAGCTCCCCTGGGACACCTGAGTTATTCACTACACAACCTGTCTCGTGCCACTTCAATGAAAATAAACTTTAGACTTCCTGACCAGACTTCTGCCCAAACTTAGGTACAAGTCGAGGGTTTCCACCATCAGAAAAGATTGGAAGGCTGCTGTAGAGTTTTTCCCTCCTTCAGTCCCACTTGCTGAAATGTACTTTGTGTGAAAGAGGAAAGCCTTCAGGGATGGTAAACCCTGGTGCAGCTTCTGGGTCTAGGGGTGAGTGGGGTCCCCTCCCCGCCCACCGCTGGAGAAAGACCTGACACGGAGGGAGTCCCAGAGGTCTTACGTCTCGGCTTTTCGGTATTTTCTTGCCCCTGATATAAATTCATCCATTCAAAGATCATGTTTAAAGCAACTTAGACTAAGGGTTAGCTAGCCCTTAGGGGTATAAAGCTGAATGGAACACAGACTAGATTCCCTTTACGGACTCACAGCCCAGGTAATGGAGACTGACGTACGATGTGAAAGATACTCTAATAGAATGATGAACGATATACATCATGGGCGCAAAGATGGAGATGTGCCCCAGCACTGTGAATTTTAAGGATTTTGAGCTGACTTTTAAAAACATGGAAGGAACTCACTCAGTAAACAGAGCCAAAAGGGCATTCTAGCTGGATGAAAACGTTGGTGCTAGGGCACAGTTGTGTAGAAAGGCAGAGCAACTTGGGAGCTGTAAATGCTTCAACCTGTTCCCCAAACTGCAGCCAGAGACCTTTCAAAAATGCAAATCTGCCGGGGCGCCTGGGTGGCTCCGTCGGTTGAGCGTCCGACTTTGGCTCAGGTCACGATCTCGCAGTCCGTGAGTTCGAGGCCCGCGTCGGGCTCTGTGCTGACAGCTCGGAGCCTGGAGCCTGCTTCGGATTCTGTGTCTCCCCTGCTCATGCTCTGTGTGTGCATGTGTGTGTGTCTCTCTCTCAATAATGAATAAACGTTAAAAAATTTTTTTTAGTGCAAATCTGCCTAAAATGGTTCTGCGGCTCTCTCTTATCCCCAGGTAAAGTCACCAAGTCCTCAACATGGGATCTTCTAAGCTCTCCCGTGACCAGGCTCCTGCTTACCTCCAAGCTTTCTCTCTCATCACTAACAGGCCACATTTTCTCTCAGTGCTTGAAAACACAAAGCTCTCTCACCTTCTAATCTTTGCATATACTGTCTCCCACCACCAACTTATTTGCTTGTTTGTTTGTTTATAGAGAGAGTGGGGGAGGGGCAGAGGGAGAGAGAATCCCAAGCAGACCCCATGCCCCACAGAGCCTGACGTGGGCTTGATCTCATGAACCATGAGTTCGTGACCTGAGGAAAAATCAAGAGTAGGACACTCAACCAACCGAGCTCCCCAGGTGCCCCCCACTACCAACTTCTAACTCATATTCACTCCCCAATTCCTTTGGGTCAGGGGGCCCTCCCTGTGCCCTAAGCTAGGTGGGGCCCCTCTGCATGTGCCCTAGCATAGCACCCATTGAACTCCATTGGCCTTCTTGTCTCAAGTCTGTCGTCCCCCTCAGATGGCCAGCTCTACATGATCTATGACTCTCTTGTCACCACGGGGTTCTCAGAGCCCAGCACAGAATCTGGTATATAACAGGAACTCAGGTGAATGGGCCAAGTGAGGTCTTGAAGAGAAATCAGGCTGAACGGTTAGGCAGTGTAGACTGTGAAGGGCCTTATGTAGCCCATTAAGGCATTTGGATTTTCTTCACAGACTGTGGGGAGCCACTAGAAGACTTTTAAGTGAGTGCCATAACTATATTTGCATTTTTATCCTTTGGTTTAATTTTTATTTGAGAGAGAGAGAGAGAGAGAGAGAAAGCACTTGTGCAGGGGAGAGGGGACAGAGGGAGAGAGGGAGAGAGAGAGGGAGGGAGGGAGAATCCCAAACAGACTCCATGCTCAGCATGGAGCCCAAGGTAGGCTCGATCCCATGACCCTGGGATCATGACCTGAGCTGCACTCAAGAGTCGGACCTCAACCGACTGAGCCACCCAGGTGCCCCTGGATTTGCATTTTTTTTTTATAATTTTTTTTAATGTTTATTTATTTTTGAGACAGAGAGAGACAGCGCATGAGCAGGGGAGGGGCAGAGAGAGAGAGGGAGACACAGAATCCGAAGCAGGCTCCAGGCTCTGAGCTGTCAGCCCAGAGCCCGACACGGGGCTCGAACTCACGGACCGTGAGATGGTGACCTGAGCTGAAGTCGGAACGCTCAACCGACTGAGCCACCCAGGCGCCCCTGGATTTGCATTTTTAAAAGGATCACTTTCAGAAAGATAACTCTGGCATCCGTGGAGACAGGATGGATTGGAAGGTTGCTGGTCTGGAGATAGAACGACTCATTAATGAAGCTGCATTTTTAAAATTTATTATTTATTTATTTATTTATTTATTTTTATGTTATGTATTATTATTTTATTTATTTATTATTCTTTTATATAGTTTATTTATATTTTTGAGAGAGAGAAAGAGACAGCACGAGCGAGAAGGAAGCAGAGAGAGAGGAGAGAGAAAATCTTAAGCAGGCTCCACACTCCGGGCAGAGCCCAGTATAGAAACTTGAACTCAACCAAGCATTAGGTCATGACCAGAGCCAAAGTCAGACGCTTAACAGACTGAGGCACCCAGGTGCCCCAATGAAGCCACGTTCTTAGTGTCAAAGGGTGAGAGCCTGGGTGGGATGAGGGATGTGGTGGGCAATCAGGATGGGTGGGGGACACCTGTGTGGCTATTAAACAAGGAGGAACATCAGGATCTGTGACTGAGTGATTTTGTGGGACACGGAGAAAGAGTCCGGATTGTGCCACGTTCTGTGTTTTTTGTTTTTTAATATGAAACTTATGGTCAGATTAGTTTCCATACAAACACCCAGGGCTCGTTCCAACAGGTGCCCTCCTCAATGCCCATCCCCCACCCCCATCAACCCTCAGTTTGCTCTCAGTTTTTTTTTTTTTTTTAATTTTTTTTTCAACGTTTATTATTTTTGGACAGAGAGAGACAGAGCATGAACGGGGGAGGGGCAGAGAGAGAGGGAGACACAGAATCGGAAACAGGCTCCAGGCTCTGAGCCATCAGCCCCGAGCCCGACGCGGGGCTCGAACTCACGGACCGCGAGATCGTGACCTGGCTGAAGTCGGACGCTTAACCGACTGCGCCACCCAGGCGCCCCTGCTCGTCAGTTTTTTAAGAGTCTCTTATGCTTTGGCTCTCTCCCCTCTCTAACCTCTTTTTGTTTTTCTTCCCTCCCCCATGGACTTCTGTTAAGTTTCTCAGGATCCACATAAGAGTGAAAAACATATGGTACCTGTCTTTCTCTGTAGGACTTATTTCACTTAGCATAACCCTCTCCGTTTCCATCCACGTTGCTACAAAAGGCCAGATTTCATTCTTTCTCATTGCCACGTAGTATTCCGTTGTGTATCTAAACCACAATTTCTTTATCCATTCGTCAGTTGATGGACATTTAGGCTCTTTCCATAATTTGGCTATTGTTGAAAGTGGTGCCACAGTTTCTGTTGGACAACTACATGAGGAAAAAGAGCAAATTTAAATCAACAGGACCGTGAAGCAGATTATCTGTTGACTTGGGTTGTCGGTCACTAGGGCCTCAAAGAAACCCATCTCTTCTGCTGCTTCTGGTCAGGCTTTCTGAGCAAGGAAGCAACAGTATCTGTCTTTCACTCTGCCGGGACCTCTTAGACTCAAGACGTGGGAGAACCCTTGTTCCGTCTGCAGCCCGAGTGAGTCAGTCTGTCCTATCTGGTTATCACATCTGCACCTTTCCATGTGATTCAAAGTCTGTAAGATGTGCTCCTGGCTTCTTCGAGCTCCAGGCTACACTGCTGTGTCATAGGACAGGCACAAAGGAGGCTTTCATTAGCTGGTCCGCTGCCATTAAATTCCTAGGTCATTCCTCTGCTGTGTCCTGTCTCCAGCACAATGACTGACTGACCCAGTGTGCCCACCCTCGGTTTCCCCAGGTCTCGCCCGTGGCCGGGGGTGGCGGGGGAACTCCTTGCCACATTCTGAGCACCGCCCAGGGGAGATTCAGGACAGGACCCCGGCAGAGGCTGGGAGTCCGGGCTGAGTTGTTATGCTCAGAGCCTTATGGAAAATTTGAACAGAGCCTGAGCAAACAGCACGGCTCACTTCTTGGCATCTGTAACTGGGACTCACCAAAATGCAGC
The DNA here is from genome assembly GCF_007474595.2 of Lynx canadensis. Classification (NCBI taxonomy): domain Eukaryota; kingdom Metazoa; phylum Chordata; class Mammalia; order Carnivora; family Felidae; genus Lynx; species Lynx canadensis. The sequence continues at coordinate 133,366,310 of NC_044305.1, read as the reverse complement.
GTGGACTCAGCAAGTGAGGTCAACTTTGGCTGAGGATCTCAAACCGAGAGGGGGAGGGTCAAGGAGAGGAAGGAAGGGGACCCCGGATCACATGTCACCGGGACGCAGCCCTTGTTACAACGACTGAAAAAGGAACCCTTGGGTGGGGGGGGGGGGGAAGTGGCCGCTGCAAATCCAGGGGCGGTCTACCCTTGCTCATCTGCTATCTGCCCCCCAGGCTTCCAGAGCAGTTCACCGAACGCTGCCCCCAGTCAAGTTCAAAGACCTTAGAAAACAACTCACAAACCCTTTCCAAGGAGCGTCCCACATTTGGTCACACAGACGTTGGGAATTTCACAGAATTCCATTCTTATGTAGCCCATTAAGGCATTGGATTTTCTCACAGACTGTGGGAGCCACTCGAAGACTTTTAAGCAAGTGCCATAACTATATTTGCATTTTTATTTTTTTGGTTTAATTTTTATTTGAGAGAGAGAGAGAAAGCACTTGTGCAGGGGAGAGGGACAGAGGGAGAGAGAGAGAGAGAGAGAGGGAGGGAGAATCCCAAGCAGACTCCATGAAGAGAAATGAAAGTTTCTGTTTTCTCTTCTGAGAAAATGAAGTTTCTGCTTAAAGCCACGAGGAGGTCTCTTATACAACTAGGCATTATTGCTTCTGCAACAGAGGCCGGAAGTGTCCGCAGCTCCAAATCCTGCAGGCCGACCAACCATTCCCTGGGTGGCAGTTAAAGCCAGCACTTTCAGAGTGAGCATTAGACACTCTCAGGTCCCTGGGGGACATTTTGCTCTCAGATTATAATTTTGTAAATGCTTCTCCAGGGAGCTGAGAGAACTAATGTTCTTATGGAAAAGGGCTTGCTCACTTAAAAACCCACTCACCTCTAGGATTTGCTCCAACCACTTACAGATGCTTATAAAGAAGTCCTAGAGCCTTGGTTTTGAGGTTTTACTCTAAAATGCCGAATAAAACTCCCCAAACTTGCTTTATCTAGACTCTTCTGGGGCACATATTAAAGTCCAGATGTCCAGGCCTGTCCCCTGAAGACTGATTCAGTAGGTTTATAGTGGTGCCTTCTGGAATCTGGATTTTAACAAGGGTGCCTGGAAATTCTTATAGTCAGGCAAGTAATGCAATGCTTCTGAGCCAGGGGACACGGGTGGAGGGGGCGGGCCAGCCCATGGTCATTCCACCACACCCCCCCCAACAGGGAAGCAGTGACCACAACGGGAAGGAGGACCATGCTGGCTTGGGTGACCCCAAGGATCTGGTAATAGAGGCCTATGCTGGGCATGGGGACAGCGGGGAGGAGTACCCCGGAGAGAGGGAAGAAGCATTCAGAACAAGGGTGAGAGGGTGAGAGTTGCGGGTGGGGGGGGGTTGCCAGCCATTCTGCATTTCCTCAAAGCTCATGAGAAGATCATCCCTGAATAATCTATGCTAAATAAGGCCATTGCTGCTCAGATTATGAGTCACAACCCTAGGATTGTTTGGACAGGACCTGTTCGGGGCACAGTGGTGGAGGAAACGAAGTAGACGGTCTAGAGAGTTAGGAGAAAATATACTTTGGGGGGAGGCTTGACCAGCCCTTGATACTCAGATCGTATGGGGCTCCGGTGTGGCTCTGCGACCTCGAGCTCAGTTGAGGGCCTTGTTGATTTCTGTTCGTGAAACCAGGCCTCGCTGCAGACACCGTCTCACCCTTGTCGCCGTGTTTCGGGGGCCAGCACAGCACCTGACACGCAGGACATCGTCCGTGGACCCCACCGCGCGGCTTGGAATCGCATCCCTCGGTATTGCTCGACCTCAGGGCTGCCGGCACTTTGACGGAGATGTCCAGCTCACCACCAGAGCCATATCTGCTCCTCGTTTTCCCTTGAAAGCATCAGGAGATGCTTAGGCCTGTGGCAGGAATCACTGTCCGCTCTGATTCATTTCAGCGACTTAGTCTCCAGGGGTCTTTCTGGATTCACTCCGCTCTTCAGACTCACGCTGACTCAGGTCCGTCCTTCAGAGGCGCGCGCTGAGACCCCTCCTGAAGCAGATTGAATAACCAATCAGCCAGATGCTCCAATCCACCAGCGCCTTGCGTGTGGCTCCTTCCTGAGGGGCCTTCTCGCTCCTTCTCCAACTCAGCAACACGCTCTACAAGGCCCAGCTGGAATTCGTCAGTGAACGACTGAGCGGTGTGAGCCTTCTCTGACAGCTTCGATTATGAGCTCAAGGAGTAAAAACAAAAGTCAGGAAGAGATGCCAGAGGCAGAAACGCAGCATAGAGCTGGGTCCTCCTGTGGCATGAATAACGTGAGGGAATAGGTTTCTCTTCTAAGCTTTAGCTCCATTTGGGAGTTTGCTTGCTGGGAGGCATTAAAAAGCCCTTGTTTGACCAGTTAAGAAAATAAATGACCCATGGAAAGATTTATCTGTGATGGACTCACACTGTATTTCAAGGGTCGGATGTAACATGTATGACTAATATACCTTTTATTGAGCAACTACTATGTGCCACGTATTTTACCGAGCTAATCTCCACTTCTTAGGATAACCCTGCTGGGTTCTGGTCGTACCTCCCTTCCCCACCTGCTTCTTTCCAATGAAGCTAGGGCTCTTGGAGAAACTTGGTCAAGGTAACAGAAGGTTGCAGAGCTGGGATTGGAACTTTGGACTCCAAACCCTAGAAATCATTTTTTTTTTTTTCAGTCGCTAACCTTTTTTTTTTTTTTCCATTAAGCAATAATCGCACCTCAGATAAACCTCACTGGCTACGATACTGCCACTGCACAAAGGTAACCTTTTTTTTTAATGTTTATTTATTTTTGAGAGAGAGAGAGACAAAGCGTGAGCAGGGGAGGGGCAGAGAGAGAGAGGGAGGCACAGAATCGGAAGCAGGCTCCAGGCTCTGGCTGTCAGCACAGAGCCCGACGCGGGGCTCGAACTCACGGACCATGAGATCATAACCTGAGCTGAAGTCGGACACTTAACCAACTGAACCACCCAGTCTTTAACGCTTTTTGTAACCCTAACTTGTGTTTAGTCTTGGTAACAGCTTTATTGAGATACAATTAACATACCCTACCATTCAACCATTGAAAGTGTGCAATTCAATAATCGTTAGTGTATTCACAGGGTTGTGCAACCCTTATCACAATAATTACAGAACATTTTCATCACCAGAAAAGAAACCCTGTGCCCTTTAACTACTACCTCCCCTATTCCCAGATCCCCTTCCCATCCGTAAGCAACCACTCATCTACTTTCTGCCTTTATAGATTTCTATAGTCTGAACATTTCGTGTAAGTGGCATTATGCAACATGTGTCCTTTTGGGTCTGGCTTCCTTCACTCAACCTATTCTCAAGGGTCATCCATGTTGTAGCCTGTATCAGTACCTCATCTCTTTTACGGCTGAATAATACCCCCCTGTTGTACGAACTGAATTGTGTCCCTCCCTGGTACATCAGAATGTGACCTTATCTGGAAATAGGAACACTGTCCATATGATCGATCATACTGGAGGTTATGCATATAGTCGTCTAGGAGTAGGTGGGTCCTGACTCCAGCATGACCAATGCCCTAATACAAAGGGGGAATTTGGACACAGAGACGTGCACACAAGATGAGCACCTGTGGACACAGAGATGAGAGCGATGTGTATGTATGCCGGGAATGCCAAAGGTTGCCACCAAGCGCCAGCAGCTCAGAGAGATGCGTGGAACAGATTCCCCTCACCATCCGAAGCAGGCTTCAGGCTTCGAGCTGTCAGCACAGAGCCTGATACAGAGCTGGAAGTCAAAAACCGTGGGATCGTGACCTGAGCTGAAGTCGGACACTTAACCGACTGAGCCTCCCACGCGCCCCTTCACCAACATGTTATTGTCTGTCTTTTTTATTACAGCCATACTAGTGGGTTGGAAGTAGTATCATACTGTGGTTTGATTTGCATTTCCCTAATGATTAATTATATTGAATAGCTTTTCATGCGTTTTATGGCCATCTGTGTATCTCCTTTGAAGAAATGTCTATGCAGATTCTCTGTCCATCGTTTCATTGGTTGGTCTTTTATTTCTGAGTTGTAAGAGTTCTTTTTTTTTTTTAATGTTATTTATTTTTGAGAGAGACACAGACAGAGCTTGAGCGGGGGAGGGGCAGAGAGAGAGGGAGATACAGAATCCGAAGCAGGCTCCGGGCTCCGAGCTATCAGCACAGAGCCCAACTCAGGGCTCGAACTCACGGACCGTGAGATCATGACCTGAGCTGAAGTCGGACACTTAACCGACTGAGCCACCCAGGCACCCCATGAGTTGTAAGAGTTCTTTGTGTATTCTAGATATGAGTCCCTTATCAGATATTTGCAAATATTTTCCCACAATTTGTGTGTTTACTTTCTTGATGTGTCCTTTGAAACACGAAAGGTTTTTTTTAATGTTTATTTTTATTTATTCTGCTTTTTTTTAATGTTTTTTTTATTTTTGAGACAGAGAGAGACAGAGCATGAACGGGGGAGGGCCAGAGAGAGGGAGACACAGAATCTGAAGCAGCCTCCAGGCTCCGAGCTGTCAGCACAGAGCCCGATGCAGGGCTCGAACTCGCAGACTGTGAGATCATGACCCGAGCTGAAGTCAGACGCCCAACCGACTGAGCCACCCAGGAGCCCCTATTTGTATTTATTTTGAAAGAGAGAGAGAGAGTGTGTGTGTGCACCAGCGAGCTCTCACGAGGGAGGGGGCAGAAAGGGAGAGAGAGAATCCCAAGCAGGCTCCTGGCTGTCAGCACAGAGCCCAACGTGGGGTTCGAACCCATAAACCGTGAGACCATGACCCCAGCAGAAACCAGGAGGTGGACACTCAACCGACTGAGCCACCCAGGCACCTTTACTAAAGCACAAACATTTTTAATTTTGATGAAGCCCATTGTGTATATTGCTAATTAATGTTTTACCCACCTATTTGCCTCCACTCTTGCCCCTCTGCGTTCATTTTCCCAAGAGCAGCCAAAATGATCTTCTTTATTTTTAGGGATAAAGCAACCCTGCCAGGCCTCTGCATGTAGGAAAATTACAAAGATTACCCTGTGTGATCTGGCTCTCCCCACTTCTCCAGCATCATCTTACATTATCTCTCTTGCTCACAACATCCCAGCTTCTCCGACCTTTCTCTAAATCCACCTAGTTCCTGCTGTAGGGACTTTACTGTTCCTCTGTGATACGCTCCTCTCTAACTGACATTCACCTGCTCCTTCTCTTCCGGATTCAGCTCAAATGCTACTTCCTCCAAGAAGTCTTTCCTGATTGCCCTCTCTAATGTAACAACTCCTCACACCCCGGATAGTCTTTATTACATCACCCTGTTCCATTTCTGTCAAGGGGACTCACAAGAAACAATTTTTTTTTAATTTTTAAAAATTTTTTAACATTTATTTATTTTGAGACAGAAGAGAGAGAGGAGCATGAACGGGGAGGGTCAGAGAAAGAGGGAGACACAGAATCCAAAACAGGCTCCAGGCTCCGAGCTGTCAGCACAGAGCCCGACGCGGGGCTCAAACCCACGGACCGTGAGATCGTGACCTGAGCCGAAGTCGGAGGCTCAACCGACTGAGCCACCCAGGCGCCCCAGAAACGATTTTATGCAAGTTGTTACTATGTTTCTCTGCTAGAATCTAAGTTTGATAACAGCAGTGACCTTCTCTGGCTAGCCCACTGCTACCCCTTAGTTTTGGGGACAGTGCTGGGCATAGAGAAGGTAGTTGGGAAATATTAGTTGGATTACTGAGCAATGCCATAGGGCAGCAACTAGACAGTGTATTATGGAGCGGTGTTCAGAACTGAAAGAAGCCTTCATAAATCTCAGGATTGGAAAGAACCTCAATCCTCTGGGTTTTACCAAGTCCCTCCAGCACAGTAGAGATTACATAATTTGGAATATTGGGCTTCTGACGGGATGGGAAAGCCAAGCAGTGTATCCTCGCCCATTAAAACACTTCTCAAATTTTATTTAAAGGTTTATTTATTTTGGGGCGTCTGGGTGGCTCAGTCGGTTAAGCGTCCGACTTCAGCTCAGGTCACGATCTCGCGGTCCGTGAGTTCGAGCCCCGCGTCGGGCTCTGGGCTGATGGCTCAGAGCCTGGAGCCTGCTTCCGATTCTGGGTCTCCCTCTCTCTCTGCCCCTCCCCCGTTCATGCTCTGTCTCTCTCTTTCCCAAAAATAAATAAATGTTAAAAAAAATTTTTTTTTTTAATAGAAGAAAAAAAAGGTTTATTTATTTTGAGAAAGAGAGAGAGAGAGAAAGCACGAGCAGGGGAGGGGCAAAGAGAGAGGGAGAGAGAGGATCCCAAGCAGGCTCCGTGCTGTCAGCACAGAGCCTAACTCGGGGCTTGATCCCATGAACCGTGAGATCATGCCCTGAGCTGAAGTCAATAGTCAGATGCTGAACCGACGGAGCCACCTGGGCGCCCCAAACGCTTCTCAAATTTTAAAATGCAAACACGTATCCGGGGATCTTGCTAACGTTCAGACTCTGCTTCAGCAGGTCTGGGATTCTGCACTGCCACGAGGCCCCACGTGATGTAGACACTGCCGGGCTGGGGACCGCACTGCCAGCAGAAGGGTTGAGGGGACAGGAGAGCCTTAGTTCACATGTGATGATGCCGCACCACTGCCATCTCGACGCTAGCACGGTTAAGCCTTCCCATAGCAAGGGAGGAAAAGTGCACGTTTCCATCTCTGAAGGGGTCGGGTCATCGAACGATCGCCTCTCCGCTCTCCAATGCCGGATTTCCCCCTACAAACATATCTTTACAGAATACTTGAGCCCACGGAGAAGGCCCCATCGCGGGAAAAGCCCACCCGCCTTCCTCTCTCTCACACCTCTGCGTTTTCTGTGTGTTGAATCGATACGTCTTCTCTCATTTTCAATGCTGAGCGCTTACGTGCGATTCAATTCTGTTAACACCTACTGAGCACCTCCTGTGTGCCCGCCCTGTGTTTTGGAGTTAGAGGTACATACAAAGACATCCCCTCTGTCCCAAGAGTCTAGTCTAGTGACAGCAGTGAGACGAGGAAACCCGTGTGCTAGTCATGATACAATGGGGACGTTTCTATGGTGGAAGCACCTAGAACTTTGGGGGAACTGAAGCATTTAAAAAAAAAAAAATTTTTTTTGGGGCGCCTGGGTGGCGCAGTCGGTTAAGCGTCCGACTTCAGCCAGGTCACGATCTCGCGGTCCGTGAGTTCGAGCCCCGCATCGGGCTCTGGGCTGATGGCTCGGAGCCTGGAGCCTGTTTCTGATTCTGTGTCTCCCTCTCTCTCTGCCCCTCCCCCGTTCATGCTCTGTCTCTCTCTGTCCCAAAAATAAATAAACGTGGAAAAAAAAATTTTAAAAAAAATAAAAAAAAATTTTTTTTTTAACATTTATTTTGAGAGACTGAGAGCAGAGGAGGAGATGGTTGATTTGGTCCAGAATGTCTTTTTTATTTTTCAGTAGGCTCCACATCCAACTTGCACTCAGGATCCTGAGATGGACCGACCAAGCCAGCCAGGTGCCCTTTGGCCCAGAATGTTTAAAAGGGACTTCGTGGAGGGGGCACCTGGGTGGCTCAGCCAGTTGAGCGTCTGTGTCTTGATTTCTGCTCAAGTCATGATCTCATGGTCGTGGGATCCAGCCCCACTGGCTTCCATGCTGGGGTGCAGCCTGCTTGGGATTCGCCCTCTCCCTCTCTCTCTGCCCCTCCCCTGCTCCCTCTCGAAATAAATAAACATTAAAAGAGAGAGAGAGAGAGAGAGACTTCATGGAAAGGAGGTTTGGGTTTGATCCTGGAGGATGGTGAGAAGTGTGGTAGATGAACAAGAGAAGGGATGTTCCAGGCTGAGGTTTCGTGGTGAGAAAATACTTCATGGATTCAGTGAACGGGTTGTTGGCAGGGGGGAAGCCTGTGCAAGGCCGTGGGTCCTGTGCTAGGACTTGCCCTCCAGGAAACAGAGATTAAAGGTAGACAACCATGTTCAAACTACTTACTGCAAAAAACCTCTGTGAGTTGGGAAAAATGAGGAGTTTAGTGCAGTGAAAACGGGACCAGCAAACTTTTCTGCAAAGGGTCAGATTGTACTGTAAACGTTTGAGGTATGTGAGCCATTCAGGGTCTGTTGCAACTGAATGGGTGTGGTTGTGTGCCAATAAAACTTTATCAATGCTCACATTTGAGATGCATATCATTTTCTTTTTTTTTTAATTTTTTTTTTAACGTTTATTTATTTTTGAGACAGAGAGAGACAGAGCATGAATGGGGGAAGGGCAGAGAGAGAGGGAGACACAGACTCTGAAGCAGGCTCCAGGCTCTGAGCCATCAGCCCAGAGCCTGACGCGGGGCTCGAACTCACAGACCGCAGGGCTCGAACTCACAGACCGCGAGATCATGACCTGAGTTAAAGTCGGACGCTTAACCGACTGAGCCACCCAGGCGCCCCATGGGATGCATATCGTTTTCATGTGTCACAAAATTTATTCTTCTTTGACTTATTTTTCTACTTTTGGGAAATGTCAAAACTGTTCTTAGCTCAGGGGCACCTGGGTGGCCAGGTTGTTAAGCGTCTGACTCTTGGTTTCATCTCAGGTCATGATTTCACACTTCGTGAGTTCAAGCCTCGAGTCGGGCTCTGTGCCAACGGTGAGGAGCCTTCTTGAGATTCTCTTTCTCTGTCTCTCTCAAAATAAATAAGTAAACATATATAACATTCTTAGCTCAAGGACGGTATAAAATCAGTCTGCAGGCCGTATCTGGCCCCTGGGCCATAGTTGCAGACTCTGGGTGGGAACAAGGTCAAGACAAGGTAATAGTGGAGGAAGCTGGAAAAAAGCCTGGAGGGAAAAAGGAGTTTAAACTTTATCCTGTGGCCAATAGGGAACCGTTGGAGTTGTTCAGGGCAGGGGTAAGGTGTTCAACTGAGGCACAAGTGGAAATCTGTGCCACCTGGGTGACCTACGAAGCTTGAGAATGGAGCTGAGTGGAGGGGAAGCCAGTGATTTGATTCAAGAAAATAAATTACTGTGAGCACTCAGTAAAAGCCTTAGAAAATCTATTTACATACAGAGTGCTAATTAAACTTTCTTTGCTTTTTCATTAAAGCAGACCACACCCTCTGTTGGCGCTGAATTGTGTTGTTCTAAGCACTTGAAAACAACAAATGGCATTTTCTTAATTACTCTAAGATAATTTTTATTAACACAAGTTGCCCTTGCGTGTATAGTCCAATTTACTGAGGTTTTGTCCTATATGTGCTTTATCCCATAAGCATGACTCAGAGTGGGAAGGTCTAATTCTCTGCCTCCTGGCAGGGAAGATACAATTATACTCAGTAGTGGGCTGGTAAATGTTTAACCACCCTCTTGGAAGAAAATGTGTGTGTGCACATACATTTAATTTTCGCTGACATAAAGGAAATGTAGCACCCAACTGAAAAATAATAACAAATTATACAATATTATTTATTATATTTGCTTAACATTTGTTTATTTTTGAGAGAGAGAGAGAGAGAGAGAGAGAGAGAGAGAGAGAAGAACAAGTGGGGGAGGGGCAGAGGGAGACACAGAATCCGAAGCAGGCTCCAGGCTCCGAGCTGCCAGCTCAGAGCCCGACGCGGGGCTCGAACCCACGAACTGTGAGATCATGACCTGAGCCAAAGTTGGACGCTCAGCCGACTGAACCACCCAGGCGCCCCACATAATATTCTTACTGTAAATTCCACGCAGCTAATTGATTCTCACGGAAAGCTTTGGTTACTTTTGGCCGAACTCTTGTGTTCGTGGCCCAACGGTGTTTGCGATTCAACCATGATCTGACACAATGAGACCGTGGATAAACGCTTGATGCTTATCCAGCTCAGCAAAGGAGTTGTTCCTGCCGTTGATAAATGAGTGTGGTTCTGACATGAATGTTGGTGGATAGTTTGTCCGTGTTAACAAATAACACAAAAGTGAAGCCATGAAGATGTATGTGGTAACTTCACTCATCAGTCAGGAGCAACCTCTTCGCTGAATCACGTGACAGTCTGAAAATACTAGAAGAATATTACCTCAAATATTTTCACTACTCACAACGTAAAGGTTATAGACCCGACACACTTTTAATCTGCGTTATTAACATTTTCTCTGCCACTTCATTAAGTTTAGACGATCAACATAACGATAAATAAAACCTTGAGTTTTAGCATTGGTAAATACTCCCACCATGGACGATTCCAAGCTATGAGAACGGGAACTGGGAAGAGATATACAACAGCACACCATTAGAGTAGTGTTTGTACCGCAGAGGTACAACCCAGTTTGCAGAACTTCTGAAAATCCACCAGCCCGTTCTCTCTGGAATCAGATCCAGCTGGCTCCAGCATAGTGTCGATTATACCTCATTTTTCTAGACTGTCTCTTGCAGTTTACCAACCGGAGGGTCACCTGGAGAAACTGCTTTGTTTAAAACCGAAAAAAAACAAAAAAACCCCCAAAAAACAAAAAACAAAAAACACAAAAAACAAAACCAGACCTCAAGTACCTTCATGCGAAGTTAGCTATGAATAGATCAGCTGGTCATCTAAATTTTCCACCTTAACAAAATGACAACGTTCTCAAAATTGGCTTCGAATATCCTCTAAAACAGTGCTCATTCTCAAATGTCTAGGACCAAGGATAAGATTCTCAGTAATAATATGGCCCTGTGGCATTTTCTCTCTTGTGGCCAAACTAACATAAAACATGGGTCATGGAATCGGGGGAAGGCCAGTGCAAGGAGGAAGGAGCCTTCAAGCTCAGCTAGCCCAGCTTTTCATTCTTCAGATAAACGGAATCCAGAGAGGTTAATTTACTTATCTAAGTCAGAGAAGCGAAGCTGATATCAAAACCTAAGTTTTCAAGTGTAAAATAGTTTCTGTGTGCTAATTTTTCTCTCTCAAGCGCAAGATGAGATCATTGTGGTAATGTACTCAGACTTCTCTTACTTTGGGATAAGTGGGTGGCTTGAGTAATACTGTTTCGGGGAGAACCATTGTTAGGCTGTAGAAAAGAAACCTCTGGGTATGTATACTTACATATTACATCACAAGGGTTGTTGTGGATATCCTCCCTCTTATTTCATTACACTGTTACCATAATTCTTTTTTTTTTTTAATTTTTTAGTGTTTATTTTTTTGAGAGGAGAGAGAGTGCGAGTGGGGGAGGGACAGAGAGAGAGGGAGACACAGAATCCAAAGCAGGCTCCAGGCTCTGAGCTGTCAGCACAGAGCCGAAGCAGGGCTCGAACTCACAAGCCTTGAGATCATGACCTGAGCAGAAGTTGGACGCTTAACTGACTGAGCCACCCAGGCACCCCCCTGCTTTTTTTTAAGTTTATTTGTTTTGAGAGAGAGAGTGAGACCGCAGGGGACGGACAGAGAGAGAGAGAGAGAGAGAGAGAGAGAGAGAATCCCAAGCAGGCTCCACTCTGTCAGCACAGAGCCCAATTCAGGGCTTGAACTCTTGAACTGTGAGATCATGACCTGAGCCAAAACCAAGATTCAGACACTTAACCAACTGAGTCCCCCAGGCGCCCTACATAATTCTTCTAAGGCACAGATCTAGTCATTCCAAGAGTAATTGTTCACAAATTAATAGCAAGTGAACTGGGCAAGTCTTGCGTTAAACCAGCCAACCCTCAAGCACATTTCAGAGTCAAGAACACATTTTATACCTTGATCTGAGAGTGAAAAATCCCAGGTTCTTGAGAATGACTGGAGGCAGAAAATTCCTTTGGAAAACGGGCTGTTGGCCAGTCTCAATGGGCTGCTGAAAATGTCACTTTTGAGAGGACAATTTCTTTCCTCTTCCCTGGAAATGACAAGCCTCCAACACCATGTTTCTTTCTTTTCTTTCTTTTTTTTTTCCTTTTCTTTTTAAGTAATACAAACCTACAATCTCTTATCTGAAACCCCTGGGGCCAGATGTGTGTGGAATTCGGAACTTTTCAGGTTTTAGAATGGTAATAAGCAACATATACTGGCTATTCTGAGTCATCCCATGGGGGTCTGGGGCAATACTCCATAATCAGGCACATTTATATTTTGTAGTAAAACATAACTATTCAAATGAAGTGGGAGAAATAAGAATATAAACAGCTTCGTGTCAGTTCATTTCAGGTCAGTTTTACCATTAATAAGGCTGTTTATTTTTTATTTTTTTAAATTTTCTAATGTTTATTTTTAGAGAGAGAGAGAGCGAGCACAAGAGGGGGAGGGCAGAGAGAGAAGGAGACACAGAATCGGAAACAGGCTCCAGGCTCCGAGCTGTCAGCATAGAGCCCAACGTGGGACTCGAAGCCACAAACCACGAGATCATGACCTGAACCGAAGTCGGATGCCTAACTGACTGAGCCACTCAGGCACCCCACATAAGGCTTTTTAAAACATTAGGTTTTCAGGGCTATGTAGATACAAAATTTCTTGGTGAGGGAATACAGACCTTTAATGATGTTATCGGAAAGTCTTCCCTTCGTACATTAAAAAAATGTACGTGTATGTGTGTAATGTTTTCTTGACCCACGTTCAACTTTAATTTTATTATTATTTGTTGGAAACTACTCATTCTCGTTATAGTAATCTCAGAGGCACATTAGCTGTGTCTGGCTCAGACCTTGTTTTAATTCCCAGCCTGTGCACAGGGCAAGGTTTTCTGCGATTCTCCGGGATGTCTGCGAGAGTACCCGGCTTTCGTGTTCTGTCACAGATGTCATTTTATACACCAGCGGACTTGGTAATGACTTGCTTCCCACCAGCCCTCCCAACCACTTGTATGGTGCATTGCAGCTTTGCAATTTTATTTTTGTGGCTACTAAAGTCTCTGTAAAGTTACCTGAAAAGTTATATTAAACTACAGGAAACAAGAACAGGCGTTGCATATAAAGAGCGCAGAGAAGAACACCAAGCTCAACTTTGTCCTTGTAAAAGCAGTCTTGATCAGTCTGGTTAATGCTGTACTAGATGCCAGGGAAAAACACGACTTCCTCCTCTTTAACCCTCACAGCCTGATGGATACTAGTCCTCTAAAAATCAAGACTTGAAAAACTATCCGGAATATTCTCCGGCGACAACAAAGAACGAAACAAAAGCTGTAGCTGGAAAACCAGCGAGGAGGAAAACAGAGTCTGCTCGGTGTAGGGGAGGATGTATTAACATAAATATGTACAGGACTTGGATTGTAGACTTAGTAGCATATAGAGGAAACCCACCAAAGACACCAAAAGAGTGAAAACAGCTAAAAGGAAGATAGGATCAGAGATGCTACAGTTTTAAAAATTGTAACTCATTGCCTAGTGCGGCAATAAAAGCTATCCACTAATACCGCTATTCAGAAAGTTAAATTTCACATGCAATGCTACTAAAATACCAAAGGCCATAACGTCTGACCCACGCTGCCTCATATAGCAAATTCTTACATGGGAGCTTAAAAAAAGATTGTTTGACTGGTCCACTGTCCTGCAGCAGGAGGCTGCTTTGTCTGACATATTGAATTTCCAATGTCTCTCACACTTCCTCCTTTTCAGATGCACAAAAGGTTTTTGTAAAGTTTCTCTTGCTTTTATTGCTGGCAGCTACAGAAACCATGCCACATGCCTGGCGTAGAGTATAGGGTGTGATTTCATTTGACTAGTGTCTTCAGAGCTTCTGGATTTTTAAAAATAACCCTTAAAGTTTCCTTAAGAGCTGTTACATGAAAATCTGTACGAATTCAAACTGCGTGCTGAATCAGTTATGCATGAGAGTTGCCTGCCATTGTTGCGTGTCCCCTCTGAAACCACAGGAAGAGGGGCTCTTTCCCCAGATTGGCATCCACTGCCTGGGTTCCCTCCACTTCCTGCAGGAATTTCACTTGAGGGCATGCAGTTACCTTCCCAGGGTGGGTCCTGGTCTGGTACTCTAAAACTATTTCCAACGAACGCAGAATGATCTAGGCTCGTACAAGCTTTCGGAAACACGACGGGGACATTTCCTAGGGGCCTGTGAGCTCGGCAGCGCCCAGACTTCGAAGTCAGCGGACCCGAGTTTGAAGCCCCGGTCGCCCCCGGGGCCTTCACGTGTGCTCTGCGGCTGCGTGTTCTATATAAAGCAAACAACCCTCGCTTTACGTGCCTCGTGAGCTCGAGAGGATTAGGTGACTTTACATAGAGCACGGGAGCATCACCATATGGTCATTTTTGTCACCGTTACCGAACCCCAAACTGGCGGCGGGCGGGGGTGCGGGGTGGGGTGCGGGTGATGCCCGGCTGGGCGCGGGAGACTCTCGTCGCGCCGAGTGCGGGCGGGGGGCGGAGCGCACCGTCCGGCAGGGGGCGAGCTCCTCACACTTTCTTCTCGCCTGGACGGGCATTCCCCGCGGTTTAGGGGGGGACCCCAAGGAAGGTTCCTAGCGCCGGGTAGGGGAGGGTAGACTGTGGCTGGGCCCGGAAGGGTGAGACGAGGCCCCGCCTGCCCGCGAGGCCCGCGGGGGGTGGGGGCGCGCCCTCGAACCACCACGGCGCGCGGCGCGGGGCTCGAACGCCGAGACAATGCGGCGCGCGGCGGCGGGCGAGCGGCTCGGCGGGCCGGGGCGCGCGCGCCTTCCTTCTGCAGGCTCGGCTTCCCGGCGGCGGCGGCGGCGGCGGCGGCGGCGGCGGCGAGCGCGCGGATTGGCGGCCCGGCCCTCGCGCCGCCCCGCGCGCGCGGCCGCCCCGGCCGCCCGGCCGGACCCGCCCCTCTCCGCGGGAGTCGCTCGGGGCCCGCGGCTGGGTGGCCGGCAGTTCCGCCGGCTCTGCGCGTCCGCCCGGGGCTCGCTGGGAGGGCAGGCAGGGCGGAGCCCTCGGCGCGGCTGGCGGACGGCCGGGCCCGAGCTGCGCGGGCTGCGCGCGGGCCCCTGCTCCCGCGCCCGGCCCCGCGGGCGGCCGACCCGCGCCCTGCGGCGGCTCCTGCGGCGGCGGCCCGCGCCCCGGCGCTTCCCTTTGTCCGCCGGCCGGGCGAGCTGCGGGCGCGGCGGCGGCGTCCGAGCGGCCGGTCGGAGCCCGCGCGGCGGCTGAGGCGGCACGGCACCCCCGCGGCCGGCCGCCCGCGCCCGCGCGCCGAGGCGATGCCGGACCAGATCTCCGTGTCGGAATTCGTGGCCGAGACCCATGAGGACTACAAGGCGCCCACGGCCTCGAGCTTCACCACGCGCACCGCGCAGTGCCGGAACACGGTGGCGGCCATCGAGGAGGTGAGCGGCGCCGGGCGGGCGTCGCCGGGCGGACGGGGGCGGGTGGCCCCGGCCTCAGTGGCCTCGCGCCTGCCCGCCGCCCGGCCCTCCCCGCCCCTCCCCCCCGCGCCCGCAGGCCCGGGAAAAGTTTCTTTTCCTCAAATCGGACGCGGCCGGGCCACCCCTGCCCGACACAGAAGCCTTTGTCCGTGTAGGTGGCTCCGAGGAGATGGCTGATGCTACCTTGGGCCTTTTTAAGACCCCCCCCTCTCCCGCCCTCGTTTCCCTCTCGGGGCCCCGGGCCGGGCGGTTTCCGCAGCGCGGCCAACTTTGGCCGGGAAGGCGGGGTGGGCGGTGAGCTGGGACCCCCGCGCCCGCGGGCCGGGGTGGTGGGCTCGCCAGCCTCACCCGGCGCCCACCTCCCACTTGTTCTGGGAGAGCCCTGCACGCAGCCTGCCCCGCGGCGCAGCCGTGTGCTCCGAGCCCCGCTGCAGCCCTGGCCCCCTTTGCCCGCCCCTCGGGTGGGTGGGAGGCCCGTGGGAGGACCCCGGCCGTCCGGGGAAGGTGTGCACACCTTAGCGGGGAAGGCCTGACCGCATTCCACACCGCGCCCGGCAACCGAGTGCGGGGAGCTGAGTGCGGAGCCGGGGCTTCTGATCGAAGACGTGTGATAGCCGTCCCCCAGTTGCGTGTGTCTAACCCTCTGAACCCGCCCCCCCCCCGATTGCCCTCCTCCCATCAGCCTGGAAAAGGCCTGATTTTAATCAAGTGTTTCAAGGTGCAAAGTCATCATGCCTAGTGCTAACTGGTAAGCCCTCACATCCTGCGGAGAGAACCCTCAGGAATGAACAAGCTTAGGTTGACAGTCAAAGCAGCATGCGTTGTAGGGCAGAGTTTGTGAGTCCAGGGCCCCCGCTGCTGTGTGGTTTAGGGTAGCTCTCGCCTCTCTGCTCTCGTTTTCCTTACCTAGCGAACAGCAGTAATAAATACATCCTTTCCCGGACCATTATGAGGGTCAGAGACGCGGTGTGTGACGTGCTTAGCACTCTGCTTGGTCTAATAGGTAAATGGTTTACAAGCCACACGTGTGCCAGTATAGAATAGATGATTAAATTTCTCTTGGCCAGAATGTCAAGTTACAGCCTTAAAATGGGGTATCGCAGGCATTTTGAGAGATTGGGCTAGAGTGAGTGAGGGGAGGTCACGGCAGAGCTTTTTAAATTAAGCGATGCCATTAATTTTTTTTGCCCGCTTTGAGCAGAGTCTGCTGTTAGGAATTGCTTGGGGGGAAAAAAAACCAGAAGTTCTCTTAATGGGGATTTAATTGTGTAGACATAAACAGTTAAAAGTAATAGATTTAGCATTATGAATGTTTTAAGTATAGCCAGGCCCCCTACCTCCCCTCCTTTCTTCTCTCCTGTTGTTTTGGTGGAGGAGAGCTGCATGTAAACCTTTTGTAGTGAGTTCTGTAATCCCACATCTACTTGTGTCAGCAAGGCTTAAAAATGTTGGCTTCAAATTAAAAAAAAAAAAAAAAAAAAAAAAAAAAAGCTTTAACTGAGGCAGATGGAGATGACCCAGAGAAGTTTTTTCAGAAGTACTGGTTGAAAAGCAAGGGGGAACATTTTCATCCTGTTTTGAGAATACACCATTAATGATGTCTATGGAATGATTGCAACCAAAAAAGTAGCTGAGTGTTTCTTTAGGGAAGGAAGCCTTGTACACGATGCCTTAAAGAAGGCTTGATTATATATAAAGTTCTGTTTCTTTTCCCCACTGCTGTTTGTCAGCTAAATATTATTAACTGGCAGGTGCTGGAGAGTTAGGCAAATAGGAATTGCTCTTAAATTGGCATACCCTTCCTCTGATTAATTTTCATTTGCAGTGTGTAATTTCCAAAGCCTTTTTTTTTTTTTTTTTTTTGTATGCTGTGCAGGAGATTACCCGAGAGCTCAGTTACTGAGCAGATTAGAAAGAGACTGGATTTGGTCATTTTATTAAATTGCAAGCTTGCTCCCTGTTGCCATCCAAGCACACGGATTGGTTAAACTTTCAAAAATGAAAAAATTGAAATCGTTACAAGTCTATCTTCACTTTTAAAAATGTAATTTTGAGAGAGAGAGGGAGGGAGGGGCAGAAAGAGAGGGAGGGAGACAGAGAGAATGCCAGGTAGGCTGTGCTGTCAGTGGAGAGCCCAATACAGGGCTTGAACTCGTGAGATCATGACCTGAGCCAAAATCAAGAGTCAGATGCTCAATGGACTGAGCCACCCAGGCGTCCCATGTCTCTTTTCACTTTAGGCAAATCCGCTGTTCATACTATGATATGAAATATGTGAGTTTGGATTTTTTTTTTAAATGTTTTTATTTTGAGAGAGGGAGGAGTGAGAGAGAGGATCCCAAGCAGGCTCCACATACCTTGATCTCACGAACTGAGAGACCATGACCCAAGCCAAAGTCGGATGCTTTAACTGACTGAGCCACCCAGGTGGCCCGTGAGTTTGGATTTGTGAGAAAACTAGATTTGAGAGGTGTTTATTTACTCTCTGAGGAATCACTGTAGATTCCTTTAAATAATGCTCTCTCCTGGGGTGTGTAATGTTCATTCCCATTTCCAAAACTTGTTCCAAATAGTTGCATTAACAAGTGATGCCCACATATTTCAGTTTTCAGCAAGCATTAACTTTTCATACTGAAGTGAGGCAGAGAGTGGCTCTTGTGACATAAATTACTCATTTACCATAAAATAAATTTAAAATTTGCAAGCCCTGTTCCTGTGTTTAAATAAATGAGTCATGGGATTAGCAAACTAATTTTAAACTGATAAACCTTTGGGAACCTATTTTTTCCAATATAGGTTATGTCTGATAAAAAGTGTTCTACAACTGACATGTACTTTTTGGATACGTACATCTGTAGCTGGGCTGTTGGTAGCTGTTGGGTCCCTACCCTGCGCTATGAATATCACATCTGTTGTATTTATTCCTTATTGCTGCTTTATACATGAGGAAACTGAGGCTCAGAGAAGGTAATTTGTTCAAGGTTATAGAGCCTAGTAAGTTGAAGAGCTGGCTCCACGCTGTTTTCAGAAGTGTTGCTGTTTTTTAAGATGATTTTTAAGTAATCTCTATACCCAGGGTGGGGCTCGAACTTATAACCTTGGGATCAGAAGTTGAGCTCAAGAGTCACATGCTCTACGACTGAGAGAGCCAGCTGACTGAGCCAGCCAGGCGCCCCCGTCTTCTGTCCCTTTTAGTGATGCTGAATTCTCTGAATTCCTCATTTGTTGGATAGTTATGGGTTCAAGTTCAGACTCCACCACTTGCCAGTTTTGTGAACTTGGCTGAGATGCGTTTTCTTATTTTCCTCAGCACTAAGTTCTGGATAACAATACCTCTCTACTTCAGAGGGTGGTGGGGAGGGTTCAGTGAGATAAGATACAGCACAGTATCTGACAGGCACCGGGTCTAGTAAATGCTAACTGACAACATAGTTAATCCGTAGAACCTGTTGAGGGCTCTGGCACCAACATGGGTTTACCTGGGTGTTGGGTAGGAAGAGTAGAGAACACGGAGGAATGGTTGAATGAGTTAAGTGAATGAAAACTATATTTGTTAACCCATGCTTGTTTTTTTGTTTTTTGGTTTTTTTTGGTTTTTTGTTTTTTTTAACCAGTGTGTTGTCTCGCCTGGTGATCACTTTCTCTGGGTGAAGTAATTATTGTGCACATTTTTAGCAAAGTCTGCTGCTGCAACTGGATGGAATCTGTGTTTTTGGAAATAATGGAAAAAAATAAGTAGTTGTGACATAACTCTGAGAAGTGAGCTTCTCCCCGCCCCCCACCTTTTTGGGGGGGGGTTATTTCTGTCTCCGTTTCTTGGAGTCTCTAGGCACTTTGAAATATTCTCAGAATAAGAAAAGGTTGTATACGTACTTGGAATATTCATGTTGATAGTTCAGTCCTCCTGTAAAACACCATCCATGCTGCCTTGCCTATTTGGCTTTTGTTAGATATGTAGTTTTAAAAATAAATTTGATGTTGACTCGTAAGTATTACAATTTAATCTGCTTCCTTCCGGGGCCATAATTCTCTACTCTGTTGTCCTTGGTTACCTTGGAAATCTCATTGCTGTCACAAGCACAGGGTTCTAACTGCAGGGGTAAAATGAGCCTGTGGGCTGCACAGATTCCCAGGGGCCTTGCTGTCCTTGGGGCCAGATGCCCCTCCCAGCAGTTCTAGTGGGAACCTGGCCCATGTGCTTTTTAGGCAAGAATGTGATTCTGAACCTCAGCCCTTTGTGAAGAGGGCTCTTCCAGATCCCAGACTAGTAGATTTTGCATCTGTTGTCGGAAGGACATAATCTTTTCTTGCCCGTGTGTTTGTGTTTTTGGAAATGAGGTTTTGTGGTCAAACAGGGCCACCTTATTTATGCTGTGTTCTGAAATCTGGACTTAAAACGTGTTTGGAAATTTTTGAGTCACTTAAGGAGGAACCGATCTTCTCTTGTTATGTAATCCTCCCTCCTCCTCCCAATTGTTTCCCCTGTTTCTTGTGATTAACAGTAAAAATACTAATGATTCTCCCAGTAGGGTCCAGGCTCTGACATTCATGCAGTATTTATTGAGTCCTGCTGTGTGCTAGGTGATGGGAATAGAATACCAAGTGAAGTAAGTTCCCTCTTTGAAAGAACCTACAGCTTAGTGGGAGAGGCAGACATCCTATAACAAATCAGTGCAATAAACCAAGTCACTGTGAGAGCTGGGGCTTTAAGATTGTCCAGGATCATGGATGCCCAGGGATGGCATTGGTCAAGTGTGCCTGGGGTTGTGGTTAGGAGTGCGGTTGAGTCATGAGGTCAAGGTGGTCATCTGTGGGTTACCGCATGCTTTAGTCACTAAAGTGTCTCAGAATGGCCTTCTGTGGCTGCCTTCCTGCCCTAGGTAAGTACTGATCCACTCCTGAGCTGGTGCCATCTAGGCCTCTGATAGAGTTTTCACAGTGTCCCATCCACAGAGGCTGCGCAGGCCAAGAGTTTGCAGGGATCCTTAATTCTTTTCTTATGCTGCACATTTCTAGGAATTGGTGCCTTCATGGAGCATATGCATTCTAGATCTGTATTAATATGGTAGCCTAAGATTAAAAATTCAGTTTCTCCACTGTACTAGCTGAGATTCAGGTGCTCAGTAGTCACGTGTGTATTGAACAGTGTAGATTTAGAACATTTTCATCCTTGCAGAAAGTTTTGTTGGACAGTGATGTTTCAGACCCTTGCAGCTCAAAGCAAGGTCCACTGACCAGCATTAGCATCATCTGGGAGCTTGTCAGAAATGTAGAATCTCAGATTCCACCTTAGACCTAGTGAAATTGAGTCTACATTTTATTTTATATTTTTGTTTTCTAAATATTTATTTTTGGGGTGCCTGGGTGGCTCAGTTGGTTAAGTGTCCAACTTTGGCTCAGGTCATGGTCTCACGTTTCGTGAGTTTGAGCCCTGAATCAGGCTCCGTGATGACAGTGTGGAGCCTGCTTGGGATTCTCTCTCTCTCTCTGCCCCTCCCCCACTTGCTCTCTCTTTCTCTCTGTCTCTCTCAAAATGAATAAACTTAAAGAAAATTTTTAATGTTTATCTTTGAGAGAGAGAGAGCACAAGCAGGGGAGGGGCAGAGTGAGAGGGGGACAGAGAATCAGAACCCAGGAACCGTGAGATCATGACCTGAGCCAAGGTCAGATGCTTAACTGACTGAGCCACCCAGGTGCCCCCGAGTCTATATTTTAATAACATCCCCAGGTGCATTGTCCGCATATTAAAGTTTGAGAAGCACTGATGTAAGAGTATGAATCCTTGCTGCAGTTAGAATCACTTAGGGGGGATTTTGTGGCCTAGAGGTGCCTGGCCTATTCTCTGAAACTCTGACTTACTGGTTTGGGTGAGGCCTGCAGCTCATTGGCATTTGAAAGCTTCTCCACAAATGGAGTTGGTAATTATTGCAGTAAACAGATAGTTATGTAATGTAATGTCAAGTAATGATAAGTGATAAGAAAAGTTCTGTAGAATTTGGGAGTAGCAAGTGACTTTGGAGGTTGGGAGGCAAATCAAGAAAGGCCTCTGAAGACATGACGTTAGAGCAGTGCCCGGAATGCAGTGAGGAATCCAGCCCGGGAAGAGCCGAATGGAAGCACGGCACGTGAAAAGGCCAGAAGATGTGACCGGACTGGGGCATTTAAGGACAGGAAGAAGGAGGTGGGTGAGGAGAGAAGGGTGAGGGCGGGCAGGGACAGGTCACACAGGCCTTGATGGTCTTGGGAGGGGATCGGACCTTGTTCTGATGTGATGGGAAGCTATCACAGGGTTTGAGCAGGGAATAACATGGTCCCATTTACATTTTACAAGTGTCACGGCGATTGTTCTACAGAGAATAGACCAGCAAGGCAGGAGACAAAAGCGGGAGACTGGTGTGGCGAGGAGTCTGGTGCAGGCATCCAGGCAAGAGGGTCTTGGCCTGGGTGGTAGCGGTGGGGGAGAGGAGAGGTCTGGTGGAGAGATTTGTGGTGCATAGAGTGTTGGTATGCCGGGGAAGTGAGCAGGACAGAGTTCCTGCCCCGCAAGACCGAAGTCAAGCCCAGTTCACCCAGGCCGCCTGGAGAATAGACCTCCCTGCGTCTCTAGAGTGAAGCATCTGCTGCTGCTTAGTGTCAGCATCGAGGCCAGCTGTGTGCCACTCAGCTTCACTGGTTGGAGAACTTCTGTTAAAACCAATCCGGAGGGTGCCTGGGTGGCTCAGTTGGTTGGGCCGCCGACTTCGGCTCAGGTCATGGTCTCACGGTCGTGGGTTCGAGCCCTGCGTCAGGCTCTGTGCTGAACGCTTGGAGCCTGGAGCCTGCTTCGGATTCCGTGTCTCCCTCTCTCTGGTCCTCCCCCATTTGCGCTCTGTCTCTCTCTGTCTTTCAAAAATGAATAAATGTTAAAAAAAAAAAAAAACAACAATCCTGAATATTTGTTTTGTTTCATGGCAGACAGGGATGGGGTAGACTCAAAGCCTAGCTGTGTAGACCTGGGCTGGAGGGGTATGTTCACTTCCCTCCGCTGCAGAGGACAGCAGGGGACACTTCATTGACCGTGTCAGATGCCCGAGATCCTGCCTCTGATCCAGCTCCCCAAACACCCCTCTTTCCCTGCTACAGAGAGCAGGGGAGGTCACCTGGTCACTGTCCAGCGGTAAAACATGCCTCCCTGGCTTCAACTTTTGTGTGTTGTGTGCTCTTAAAGCAGTTGCCAAGGGCCCTTCCAGGTGCTTTTGTACCATCATCATTTCATCATGTGAGTCACGTTGTGGAATAAACGGGTCTGGAATACTTGGGCTGTAGTTTTATTTGTATTAGGTTTTGCTGAGTTTATGGATTCATAAATATATGCTGGGCACCTACCAATATGCTGTCACTGCCAGGTCAGGGCTCCTTCCCCGTAAGCCACTTTAGAAGTCCTGATGAGTATAGGCAATGTCGTGAGACATTTCAAACTCTAAAGTTGTATTAATAAGAGCTCTTATTAGAGTCACAGGTGTGGCTGATATTAGTGTGGCGTGTTGCTTATATTCATTACTGAGGAAAAATGCTGCATTTCACTCGGGATAATGAAATACAGATGCACTTCTTTTTTCCAATCCAAATTTATGGACCCCTTGCATTCAGACAAAGACTCCTAGGCTTGACGATAAGATCCTTTCAGTTAATTGTTTTTGGAGTGTGTGATTGACTCTGTAACAATGCTCTTTAAACAAGCTTCACGGTTATTACCCTGTCATTGTCATGAGTTGGTTGTTAGAGTCTGGCTGAGGAATGTCGTCTCCTAAGCCGGTGTTAAAATCATCGAGTAGTGAAGGTGTTTAGGGGAAGCGGTTGTGGTTTGGCAGCCACGGTGTGCTCCGCACTGTTTCAGAGTCCGGGCTCGGCACTTTCTCCTGTGGTCGCGTGGATTGCACTTTCGCGTGCCTTGGGGTTGAGCAAAACTGTGGATGCATCTCGGAGTCCTGTTCTTAGGACCATGAGCTGGGCTGCCTCTCCACAAGCCAGTTCCCCAGTTTTTACTTCCCCTGTGTTGCCAGCATGTTCTACCCTATCCTTTCACTCGGTAGGGCAAGCTTGTTTGTGAAGCCAGAGTACGTGTTCAGGTATCTTCCTGTCCGGAGTTTTAAGGGAAACTTTGCAGGCCTTGGGTTGTTTTTGGTGCTGTTGTTGCGTGAGTGTGTTTGGGACATCCACAGCATGGCCGAAGCGTGACTGTCAGTCACCGTTGTTGTTTTTTCTCCCCTCTTGTCTTTCTAGCATTTATTGGGTGCTTACTGTGTGCCAGACATGCTTTAAGTTCTTTGCGTATACTATTACCTTGTTTTAATTGTTACAAAAACGCTGCATGGTTCCGAGAACCTAAGCCGCTTTACCAAGATCACAGAGCTGGGAAGTACTGGAGGCAGGATTCCAACTCTAGCATTTTGACACGAGGGTCTGCTCCTTTAGCAGCCGGCTGCCTCTGTGTAACTTGGGCCAGAAAAGCCTCCCTGTGTTGATGCCTCTGTGACGACTGGGACCCCTCTCGCTGTCAGCGTTAGTGACTGGCATCTATTGCGTTTCTTGAGTGCGTGCTTTGGGGAAATCCTTGCTGTTCCGCTCCCTCACTGTCCTTGTTGCTGTAGAAATGATTTCTCTTTACTCGCTTCACGGCTCTGCCGACATGCCCAGCCCTGCAGGGATGAGTGGCCCAGGGCAGTGCTCACAGCCTGGCAGGAGGCCTGCCCTACTAACGGTATTAGTAATGATGTCACCTTTCCACTCGATCTTGAAGATGGCTTTGTCAGTATGATTTTATACATAGATGCTGTCAATAAAATCGAGTGGCTGATGGAGACAAACTCTCTCTGATGATGAATTCCTCTGTATTTTAGGATTCTAGCAAGGTGATCAGGATTTGGGGCCCTCTTTCTCTAGTTTCCCAGAAGAAATCACATTTTTATTATGACTTTTTTTTTTTTTTTTTTTTTTTAATGCCAACTGCAACCATGGCTGACATTGCTTTCGGCCTTAATTTTGTTTTAAGGACTGTGCTGTGTATTAAATTGATTATTGAATCCTTTCAAAGATCCTGTGAGGTAGGTCCTATTACCTCTGTCTTAACGGTTGAGGAAGGCCAGACGCAGACAAGTTACATGCCTGCGGTTCCCCAATCCCACACCAGCAGTTGATGGAACCAGTACTCCCAGTCACACTGTTAGCACTGGTGTCCTTTGGGCTCTTCCTCCTCTTGGTCCTCGGATGCACCACCTGATGTCTCCTGCTGGCATCTCTGTTCCTCTTTAGGTGTCTCTGTGGGTCTCTTTAGTGCAGGTCGGTAATTATAGACCTTCTGTAGGCCAGTCCGCATTGTCGCTGACCTCGGGAATGTGTGATTGCCCGGACAGGGTCATCAGACACTAACCCCTGGGGAGGTACTTAGCATCAGGGGTGTTTATTAAGTGACCCTTAACTACCTCGAAGTGAGTTAAAAGGAGAGATCTGGCTTCCTCAGAGCCAAGGGACTGATAATACTGTCACAGCTGTGTGTAAAGGACTCCACAGCCACGCAGGCAGGGATCAGATGCATACAGATTTCTCTCTTTGTCAGCAAATCTGTGTTTTGAGAGGCCACTGAAGGGTGAATCACAGATACGGTGTGTGCAGGCAGACTCAGGCTGAGGAGTCAGCTCCCTGTTGCCAGCTAGGGGACCTTGGGGGAGATTCTGCAGGGAAGGGGGAACGTCAAGTCCTTGTGCCGTGTTTGTTCCTCCAGCGGCCCTGACCTGTTGCTAGTCAGCTGGTGGACCTTGTGCTGGGGATTTCTGGCCCAGCCTCTGTGGCCTCTTTGGGAAATGGAGAGCTGGATGAGCTGGAGTGCAGGCAGGGGCTTCTCCAGCCCTTAACCATTCTGCGTCTACGGATGTCCGCAGCTCGACTCGCCTGCCTCTTGCCACTCTACTTTTTCTGATCCTCTCCTCTCCTCTCTCTGCCTCTGAGCTGTTCGTACTCGTGCTTTTCAAGAGGTTAGAGGTGAAAATAAGCTTCACCTCTTCCATTCCCCCCTTGAGAGATTCCCTTGCCCAGAAGATCACTGGAGTCAACAGGATGGTTGTACTTGAGCTGGAGTGTCACTGGGTGCAGTTCTAGTTCAAGTTTGGGACAAGCGGGGCAGGGTTTTTTGGCCCCCTGCTCGCCTGGGGGCAGCTTGAGCGGTCTCTGCTGCGATGTCTTGGTCTCTGGGTTCTGTCTCTGTTGTGCTTTGCTTCGCTGGTGAAAGAGCAGGTTGTGTTAATGATAGGATCGCAGGGTTTTGTGATCATTGAATACTTTGGACTGTTGAACTTGTAGTAAATCCTGCTCATAGCTCGTAGCTTTCCCCTAGGTTTTGGGGAGAGCCAGTATTCTCCTCATTGGAAGCTGTGCTTTATGATGAAGCCCTGTGGATTTGGTTGTGTTAATATGGTGGTGTGGAAAGAGCCTGCCATGAGGAGAGGGGATGCCAGTTCTACTTTGGTCTCCACCTTGCATATGACCTCGGGCAAGTCACTGCCCAGAAACGTCTGGTCTCTAAAATGAGCGGTTTTGGTGGGGCGCCTGAGTGGCTCAGTCACGTAAGTGTCCGACTCTGATTTTGGCTCAGGTCATGATCTCACGGTTCGTGGAATCAAGCCTGGTGTCGGGCTCTGAGCTGGCAGCATGGAGCCTGCTTAGGATTCTCTCTCTGTCCCTCCCTTGCTTGTGTGCTCTTTCTTTTTCAAAATAAAGAAACGGTTCACCTCTAAGAAAATAAATAAAATGAGGGGTGTGGATTAGTCAATCTTTGACTACCCTCTCCAGCTTGAAATCCTATCGATCTTTGTATCACATACTTTGAGTTTGAAAAGACTCCAGAATAAATGATGGGAATAAAAATCAGCAAGAAATGGCTAGTTTGTAGTCCTGAAAAGAAAGTGTAGGTTCTGAATTATATTTTCAAGCTGAGTTTTTTTTAAAAAAAGACCTTTCTGTGGCTTCCCAGGGCGCTTATTTTTTTGTTGCTTTTTATTTTAAATTGAGATACAATTCACCTACCATAAAGTTCGCCCTTTTACACTAATTCGTTGATTTTTTTTTTTTTAGTTTATTCACACAGTCGTGTGTGGCCATCCCTACTGTCCAATTCCAGAACATTTCATCACACCGAAAAGAAACCATACCCGTTAGCAGTCACTGTCACCCCTTCTGTTAGCCCCTGACAACCACTGATTTCTTTTCTGTCTCTGGATTTGCCCGTTCTTGCCATTTCATATAATGGAACTCATCTAGTGTGTGGCCTTTTGTGTCTGGTTTCTTTCACGTGGCATAATGTCTTGAGGTTCATCTTACCCGTACTGTGAGCTTATACTCGTTCCTTTTTCTGGCTGAGTATTATTCCATCGTGCAGATTTTTGACATCTTTATCCACCTCGTCACTTGATGAACATTGGGGTTGTGTCCACTTTTTGGCTATTATAAATAATGCTGCTGTGAATATTCTTATACAAGTTCTTGAGTCGACATATGTTTTCTCTTGGGTATATACCTGGGTGTGGAATTTCTGGGTCATATGGCAACCAACCCTATGTGAACTTAAAAAAATTTTTTTAAATGTCCATTCATTTTTGAGAGATGGAGAGAGGAGAGAGAGACAGCATGAGTTGGGGAGGGGCAGAGAGGGAGGGAGCCACAGAATCTGAATCAAGCTCCAGGCTCTGAGTTGTCAGCACAGAGGCCGACATGGGCTCGAAACACAGACTGGGAGATCATGACCTGAGCTAAAGTTGGATGCTTAACCGACCTGAGCCACCCAGGCACCCCTGTTGAACTTTTTGAGGAACTGTTAGACTGTTCAAAGGGGCTGCACTACTACATTCCCACCAGCAGTGTATAGGATTCCACTTTCTCCCTGTCAACACTTGTTATTGTCTGTTTTTTTTTTTTTATACCCATCTAGTGGCTGTCACCTAATATCACACGGACTTGATTTGCACTTTCCCTGATGGATAATTTATGGTGCTGAGCATGGTCTCCTGTGCCTATGGCCATTTTGTGTATTTTCTTTAGAGAAAATAACTCTTCAGACCCTTTGCCCTTTTTAAAATGGGTTTTTTGTCATTATTGTTGAATTGTAAGAGTACTTGATATATTCTAGAAAACTAGACTCTTAGCAATATATGATTTGCAAGTATTATCTCACATATTGTGGATTGTCAGCACAGAAGGTTTTAATTTTGATGAAGTCCAGAATATCTGTTTTTCCTTTGGTTGCTTGTGCATATCTAAGAAGTTGTTGCCTAAATTAAGGTCACAAGATTTATACCTATATTTTCTTTGGAGAATTCTAGTTTTAGGACTTACATTGAAGTCCTTGATTCATTTTGAGTTAGTTTTTGTATATGACGTGAGGTAGCAGTCCAACTTCATTCTTGGCATGTGAATATCCAGTTTTCCCAGCACTATTAAAAGAACTTTTTTTAATGTTTATTTATTTTTGAGAGAGAGAGGACAGAGCATGAGTGGGGGAGGGACAGAGAGACAGACAGAGAATCCGAAGCAAGCTCCAGGTTCTAAGCTGTGAGCACAGAGCCGGACGCAGGGCTCGAACCCACAGGCCCTGAGATCATGACCTGAGTCGAAGTCGGATGCTTAACCAACTGAGCCACCCAGGTGCCCTGCATCACCATTTGTTGAAAAAAGTTCTTTCTCCATTGAATTCTTTTGTCTGTCCTTATGTTAGTACCACACAGTCTTGATTACTGTAGGCTGATAGTAATTTTTGAAATCAGCAAGTTTGAGTCCTCCAACTTTGTTCTTCTTTTCCAAAATTGTATCTTTCTGTCTGTCCTTATGTTAGTACCACACAGTCTTGATTACTGTAGGCTGATAGTAATTTTTGAAATCAGCAAGTTTGAGTCCTCCAACTTTGTTCTTCTTTTCCAAAATTGTTTTGGCTATTCATGTCCCTTGCACTGTCATGTGAATTTTAAGATCAACTTGTCAATTTGTGCCAAAAAGCCAGCTGGGATTTTGTTGGGTGTTGCATTCAATCTGCAGATCAATTTTGGAAGTATAGACCTCTTAACGATCTAACTTAGCATCTTCTAATCTGTTACCTTGGGATGTTTTTCATTTTTTAAGCCTTTAACTCTTCTAATGATGTTTTGTAGTTTTCAGTGTATAGGTCTTGCTCTTCCTTTGTTAGATTTATTCCTGAATGTTGTATTCCTTTTTATGCTATTATTATAAATGGAACTGTTTTCTTTTTTTAATGTTTGTTTACTTTTGAGAGAGAGTGCGAGCTGGGGAAGGGCAGAGAGAGAGAGAGAGAGAGAGAGGGAAAGAGACAGAAGATCCAAAGTGAGCTCTGTGCTGACAGCAGGGAGCCCAATGTGGGGCTTGAACTCATGAGCCATGAGATCATGACCTGAGCCAAAGTCAGACACTCAACCGGCTGAGCCACCCAGGTGCCCCGATAAATGGAATTGGTTTCTTAATTTCATTTCTGGATTATTAATTACTAGTGTATAGAATTAGAATTAATTTTTGTATATTGATATATCTTGCAATCTTGACGAACTTGTTTATTAGCTCTAATAGTTGCATGTGTCTACATGCACTTCTTAGGATTTTCTATATACAAGATAATGTCATTTGCAAATGGAGATAGTTTTATTTCTTCCTTAACGATCTGGATGTCTTTCATTTCTTTGTATTGCCTAGTTGTGGAATCAGTTCTTAATCATCTTTAAATGCCCACTCAGTTGCACAGAATAGGGGCTCGATTACTTTATGGGATGACTGACTTTCGTTTAAGAAATCCATTCGTGTGTACAGCCCAAATTTCTTACATTTAATTTGTTTTGTTCCTTCTCATCTGGGCTCTGAATATACTAAGGAAATTGGAAGAGTCGCCTGCTTGTTCTCTGGTTGCAAAGTAAGTTAGTAGAAATGTCACTTGCATTGGTAAGTGGGTTTCAGATATTTGCCTCATTCAGCCTGGATGTTCAGTCGTCACCTGGAGGTTTACACCCCGGGAGCCAGGCCTTGTCTGTCTCTACAACAGCAAATGCTGAACAGCCCATTGGTTTTGCTGGCTAATGTGGCTTTCTGGTTGCTCCTTTCTGCACACGTTCACTGTGGCGACTACTCACTTCTTGACAAAAGGTCATTGTTGAGACTCCCCTGTTTTCTTCTCACCTCGTAAACCTCTTTTGTGGCAAATAGGAATGAGGTGTGTTTACTGCTGGGGCTGCTGGGCTGTCAGAACCTGTAGCTTTTGTCTGTCTTGGTTGTGGCTTGCCAGGTCGCAGGCTTTTGATTTGCAAGAGGTGCCGCTGGGTCGTTTGCCAGCAGGAAGGGCCCACGGTAAAAATCGTGAGGGAGGCAAAATGGCTCTTCACCTTCTTCCTTCTCTTTCCTCCTCCACACTCCTGCCTGTGTCTTTTCCTGGGGGGCCAAGTTACTTATGCCGCGATCGAGGTGGTGTCCAAAGCGTAAAATTCTCATCGTCCCCCTCTTTCTCCCCTGCTTTCCCCCTTCACTCCTTCCTTGTATTTCCAGACCCTCTCAGCCCTGTGTTTTCTTTTTATAAGAGGATATTGCAGCCAGAGGGGACTCAGGAGGGAAGCTTTAATTTGGGATTTCCGGCGGAGGCCTGCCTCCCTCCATCTCCCAAGGCACTCTGGTAAGCTGCTGCCTGGTGATGACATTTAAAGTTGGCCTTCTTTCCTGCCATACTGCCTTCCCTCCATTTTCCAGAACTCGTTTATCATTCTATCTTTTTGAAAAAGATTTACTCTCTTCCGTGGCAGTGTGAGAGGACCTTAAGTTTTGAGGTGCACAGTTTTCTTCTTTGTGGTCAGAGCAAAGTAAAGGAGGCTTGACTGATCTTACGACGAGATTGCTTTAGTCAGAGCTAATATGAAATCTCCTAAGGGCTTCGGTTTTATTTGCTGTTTTCACTTACGGACCACCTTGCATCCACCAGGCATCTGTGCCCGAAGCCAGTGAGGCCCAAGATGTCACATTCAGGGCTTTACTTCTGCCCTTAACACCAGCTGACCTGCTGC
Organism: Lynx canadensis; assembly: GCF_007474595.2. NCBI lineage: Eukaryota > Metazoa > Chordata > Mammalia > Carnivora > Felidae > Lynx > Lynx canadensis. The sequence continues at coordinate 133,335,965 of NC_044305.1, read as the reverse complement.
AGGGTTCTGACGCTTTGTTAGATTTTGGTTTGGATTAGGGTGTAGTAGTGTCCGCAAATGAGTGTTTCAGAAATTTGTTACTGTTTTTTCCAAAGGAACATGGGCCATTAGGTTGAATAATTAAAGGTGGTGTCTGTAGGGCACGTGTTCGAACCTGGAAGTAAACCAGAGACCCCTGGGTAAGAAGAGTAAAGTAGCTATTGTGAAGCCTGTTGTGTTTCTCCGCAGGTCAGCGCCATGTCACCCACAAGGTTCTAGAAAAGACCATATAGTAAAATGGAAGTAGCAGAAACCAGTGCTCAACAGCTGAGCCCAGCAGAAGGGAGGGAAAAAAAGAGAGAATTAAATTACAGTTGTGCACAAGAGTGGGCCCACCCCTGCTCCAGGAGTCCCCGAGGGTCTCACGATGCCACAGCAGAGTCCAAATCTGTGTCCTCTGCTGTGGTGGGCAGGGAAGCAGGCCATCCCCCGAAGAGCATTTGCGTGGAGCTTCGTGGTGTAATTTGGATGAGCTTTAGTTTACTGAGAATATGAACTTATGTGGAACAACTCCTCCCATTGGTGTTGGCCCAAAGGAGGCATTTGGTATATAGCTTTCGGGATGGGGTTTGGGCCATGGCAGACCGATGCAGAAATCTGTTTCTGGGACATGCAGCCTCCTGTGAGGACAGCCCTTGGCCCTTAGGAGTCTGCTGCTAGGAGTGTGAGAAGGAGGAGAATTAGCCGTGTGGTTTCCCGTCTGACCTCAGAGTGTTTTGGCACTTCCTTTTCGGGGTGAGGGAGCTTCCAAATCCGAAGCGTGTCCTGCTTGCTGTTACTAGTTTTCACGTTGGGCCTCCATACCGGACTGAGTGTGCCTGGGATAAGGATTAAGTGTTACTTCTCTGTGAATCCTTAGCAACCAGCGCAGAGCCCAGTATGTGGTTCTCAGGGAGTGTCTGTCGAACGTGAAGTTGCAGGTGATTCTTTGGATGTGATTTTATAGCTTTCCCTCAGAAGGCTTGCTATGTGTTTGGAAATAAATTTCTTTTTCTTTGCAAAATCAAGATTGGCATATCATCCTTTGAAACAGGAAAGTCTTTTTAAAAGTGATCAAGATCTCTGCTCCATAAAGCATCGCTATTAATATCTAATTTCTCTGTTGAAAAATATAGTAATCATGTCATTTTTTTCTGTAAACCCTTTCCTCATATCCCCAGTCCATCCGACCCCCTTTCTTCTCCAAATTCTTAAAGTGGTTACTCTCTGACTCTCTTGGATTGGTCCCCTTTTATCCATCTGTCCATTCATCCATCCGACTGTCCATCTATCCATTGATCCATTGTCGATCAGTCCATCTGTCCGTCCATTGGTCCACCCCTGGGACAGACCTGGGATGTGTCACGTGCAGCTGCGAAGGGTGGGCCACACAGCTGGAGGTGCTCCCTGGATACTGGGGGGTCCCTTGCTTCCCTCCTCAATGTGTTCATGCTTCTAGAGCAAGAATCTCATCAGAGGAGGACAAAGGGGCGGCCTGTGGTTCCAGGTGTTGTGGAAGTGAGAACGATCCAACTTGGGTTCGGGGCACTCAGAGTTGCCCCTGTTTTGTCAAGGCAGGCAGACTACAGCCCGCAGCTTGTGTTTGTATGCAAAAAAAAAAAAAAAAAAAAAAGTAAGCTAAAATTCTTGTTTATAGTTTGAAATGAGTTGTCAAAAACCCAAAACTCTAAAGAATATGCAACAGAGACTGTGTATGTGCCCCGTAAGGCCTAAAATATTTACCATCTGGCTCTTATAGAGAAAGTTTCCCCACTCCTGGGTGAGAGCATTGAGTATGAGTATAGAGCCTGTCCCAACCTGGACAGAATATTGGGCGTAATGAGCCTTAAAGTTGCTTAGTCTAGTGGTCCACAGATCACATGGGCCCCTGTTTTAAACATCTCTGCTTGCTGCAATGATCAGGTACTTGCTATCCGGGGAAGTGGCCTTTTCTACCCAAGTTGTAGGGAAATAATCCATGGCTTTTGAGTAGGGGAGTGAAGTGAACAGAGCTGGGCTTAAGGAAGACTGATCTGGCATGGGGGTGGGGGTGAGAAGGATCTAAGGGAGGGGACCCAATAGGGAAGCCACTGCCCAAGGAAGCGGTCACTGGGGCCTGAAATAGGGCAGTGGGAATACAAAGGAAGGACAAACTGCTAAGGAGTAAAACGGCGGCTACCCCTCTGTCAGACCTGTCTTCTTCTGGCTTTGGCCATCTCCAAGAGTGGGTTGGTTTGTGGTTGGTGGTCTGGGCCTTCATCTTTCCCTAATTAAAAACGTAGGTCACCAGGCCCTGGGCTCTACAGAGCTCATGCCTTGAACGTGCTCACGAGCTAGAGGGGAGAAAGAGGGATTGTGCCAGGGGGAAGATGAGAGTTTGGGAAAGAGGTGGCAGCCCGTGAGCTCCTTGAAGACGGGGTTTGTTCTGTGTGCGCTTACTTGAGAGCACGCCTCACCCTCAGTGCCTTGCACGTAATAGGGACTCAGGTTGAGGGTTTGATCTTGGCAGCAGGCCATATATGTAGAGCATGAGGCTGTATATGAGAGGTGAACATTATACCAAAAATACTAGAAGTACAGTCTTGTCTCTGCCTTTAAAGAACTGACCGCTTAAAAGATCAACGATGACTTTCTTCGTGAATTTATTCAACCATGGATGTATTCATTCGATACTTATTTTATCTCGGGCACATTATATTCCTACATTCATATATGCTTAGTAATCGCCAGCGTGCATATGGAGAGAGTGGGATCACCTCCCTCAGGCCACGCGGAACTCACACATCTGCCTGCTGCCCCTCCTGAACTTTTTTCCCTCCAAATACCTTTTGCCTCATTTTTTCATGTGCGAATGTCCGTTAATGACTTCCAAGACATCTTCCAGCTTGGGAATTCTGTAACTTTGAAAAGCCATTCTACTGCCTGTGAAGGGGAGAAGGGTGGAGCGAGCTGTACTAAACATGTTGCGAACTCTGGCCTCTGCCGGGTCCTCCCTGGATCATCCGGGACCACTTCTCTGTCTTCACACTGGGCTGTTAGTCCCAGGGGGCGTCTGAGTGGGAGAGAGGACTCAAGGAATAGGTCACAGGCAGCCTGGAAGAAAATCAAAGAAGTCTGTGGCTCACCCACCAAAATGTCCGTGATCTGAAAACGGGCTCTTCCCTTGCCTGACATCACCTCGTATGTGCACTCTGTCCGGATGCCGCCTCGCCGGCTCTCCCCCCAGGGTGGAGAGGTGACTGGGGTCTGGACAGAGATTGCGGGCTGAACACTTTGGTCTAGGAGCCAGTCACTTCTCCTGCCTGGCCTGGTGGAGGTGTGGGGGGAGGGACAGGGTGATTGTCAGCAGAGCCCAGCCCAGAGGGGTTAGGGAGGGGAGTTTGGTGTGCAAACCAAGGCAGGATGCTGGAAAGGGAGTCCTGTGCCTGGGGCACTGTCCGATGGCAGAGGATTTCCTCCCCTACATGGCTCTATAATCCTACCCATCTACCGTCCAAGCCTTCCTCCAGCTCTCTTGTGCTTAAGAAGTTTCCATTCACGGGGTGCCTGGGTGGCTCAGTTGGTTAAGCATCCGTGTTCACCTTAGGTCATGACCTCGTGGTTCATGAGTTCAAGCCCTGCTTCAGATCCTCTGTCTCCCTCTCTCTGCCCCTCCTCCCGCCAAAAATAAACATTTGAAAAAAAAAAAAAAAGGAGTTTCATTGATCATGGTAACCTCCATTGGGGCACCTCACCTCTGCTGCCCCCTTTACCCCTTCATTATCAGGGCACGTGCTCACCGAAGGGAGGGTTTTAGTTTTGGTGTCATGTGCCCTGTGTCCCACAGTGCCCGGCGCTGAGGCCCTCCCTGACGATGATTAACCTCCTATGAATCAAGCACACCGTTTGCACTGTGGACCTGTTTCCTGTGTTTGTGGTCTTATTTCCTGAAACCAAACTGTGGACTCCTGAGAGCAGGAGCTTTTTTTTTTAAAAAAAAAAAAAAAAAAAAAGGGCTCTTGGGGCACCTGGGTGGCTCAGTCAGTTAAGCATCTGACTTCGGCTCAGGTCATGATCTCATGGCTCATGAGTTTGAGCCCCGCATCAGGCTCTGTGCTGACAGCTCAGAGCCTGGAGCCTGCTTCGGATTCTGTGTCTCCCTCTCTCTCTGCCCCTCCCCCCCAAATAAATAAACGTTAAAAAAAAAGTCTCTTATTTTATTTATACTTGATTTGTTTCAAAACACGGTTTGTGCAGGACAAGGGTTATGCCCACTTTGCAGCTGAGGAAACAGACTCCCAGGGGCTTAATGGCTTCGTAAAATAAGATATTTAGTAAGCAGTAGTCGTGAGATTTGAACAGGGATTTACAGCTCTTGCCCGATGAATGATCTTTCTGTTATCTGGAACCATCTGAGTATCTGAGAGCTGCTCAGTAATCATTTTTATTGAGTTAAAAAGAAATGTGCGGGTGTAGCACTGAGTACATGTGCATACGCACAGATTCTGTATGCTCAGAAACCTCTCTGTTCAGTCTCTTTATTTTAAAAGAGATTGAAAGTGTTGTACATGCATTGTTATATGTTACCGTCTTTAGAAATGACTAGAGAGGACAGATAATTTAGAAATATTTGCACATTACATCAGAAGAGAGTTAATAGTAGCCGTTACTATTAATATAAGTGGTATTAGCTGTTCCGGGAAAAGGTACTGTTTATTCATAATAACCAGATAATAGCAGCAGGATTGGAGAAGAAAGCTCAGATAACATGAGCGTAGGTGTAATTATAATTTAAACGCAGCGAGGGGAATCTTTAAATAAAAGGTTTTCAAGAGCTCCCAAATTTTAGTGGAAGGCGTAATTTATGTCCTGTCTGTGACAGGAGATGCTCTTTGGCCATACAGCCGTGAGAAGGCATCAGTGTTGAATTATTTATCATTGGAATGCAATATCCTTTTGAGAGAATCCTATCTTTAGTGTTAAAAATGTTTCTGTCCTGTGTCATAGTGAGTATTCTAGTTACATTGCACATTTCCTTTTTGGTATCCCACCCACTCACTTGGTTACCATTAAGGAGAAGAGAAAGGGATTCTGGGTGGTAGCTAAGCAGGACCCAGGCTTTTGAGTCTGTAATCCCTGTTTTTAGGGTTTTCTCACTCCTTTTGATTGCTTTGCTTTGATGTTTGATTTTAGATCTCTTTCTTTGGGGAAGGGCGGTTGGGTGGCCGCAGGAGAAATGAGCCCGTTTCGAGGCTGCCCTTCCTCCTGAGCAGGGTTCATCTGTGAATGACGAATGAATGGTCTCTTTCCAGCTGGCTGTCACATAGGCAAAAAAAAAAAAAAAAAAAAAAACCACACACACACAAAAACCAAACAAACCAAAAACAAAACCATTGGTGCCATTTGAACATTGAATTTGTCAGAATCCCTAGGGACAACAGAATGCGTATGTGAGCTGGCACACCCAAATGCAAATTATGTCTATTGGTATCTAATATATGTAAATTTATGCTGCTCAGTTGACAAAGACACTATGAGTGGTACTCTTCCTGAATTGTGCTCTATAACTGAAATTTTAGTTTTATTGTCACAGTAGTGAAAGTGCATCAATAGTCCTGTTTCCTGATGAATTTTTGTGACATTTCTAGTGGCTCCAAATACCCTCGCATCTCCCTCCTAAAGGCCATGACTGTTCTCGATGTGGGAATGCTTGATGGAGGACAGGGTGGTGAGTGGACGGTCAAGATGGCGAGACGATTTTGTGGAGGAGGGGAGTTTTGGTAAAGATAGGAGGGCCTGGAGACTAGGAAGGCAGGACTTTGGGAGGAAAGATATCTTTGCCTTCTCAGAATTGTGTCCCTCCCTCCCGGGTCATCACATCCTAAATTCAGGGACAAAGAATCCAAGCACGTTGACAGAAGGGTTCTATCAGCAGAGCGTGCTCTGTGCTGGGGCTAGGCAGCATGTGCTGGAGGGGACCTCACTCCATCCTGGTGGAGTCACACGCCGTGCTCTCCTGGGCACGTTGGCAGGGGGCCGGACTTCACTCAGTGGCAACAACAGGGGTGAGTGTTAGCCCCACCTCTGCTGTCTTCACCTTCTGAGCTTCCCTGGGCCTTGACAGAGGAGTCTCCCCACCTGTCGATAAGCAACCTGAGTACTGTCGCTGGCCCTTGCTGAGCTGGGTGCTTGGGGCAGCCGCAAAGGAAGTAGGAGATGTGAGCGGCCTCTTGGGTGTGCTGCTAGCATGGTGGGAAAGGCCCGGCTCGGGTCTGGAGAGGACAGTGGGACCAGTGTGACTCGCATTGCTTCCGGCAGGAGCGTGAACCTTTACTGGACCTAGAAGCACAGGCGGGTGTGGGGTAGGTAGCCGGGAGCGAGGCCTGATGCACAAAAAAACACTCGAGGAGATTTTTTTTTTAATTTTTTTTAACATTTATTTATTTCTGAGACAGGGAGAGACAGAGCATGAACAGGGGAGGGTCAGAGAGAGGGAGACACAGAATCTGAAACAGGCTCCAGCTGTCAGCACAGAGCCCGACGCGGGGCTTGAACTCACAGACCGCGAGATCACGACCTGAGCCGAAGTCGGCCGCTTAACCGACTGAGCCACCCAGGCGCCCCTCGAGGAGATTTTTTGAGTAATGATGAATTAATGATAGCAGAGGGAGATAGGAGAGAGCCTTGCAGGAAGGGGGACAAAGTACCTGAGCCTGGGAGGGTGAGGTGAGTTGCCTGAGGAAGGGTAAGAAAGTGCATGGCCCTGGTGGGGACGGCTCTGTGCACTGTGTTCACCTCTGCATCTGGGCAGGGGAGGTGTTGAGGCCCTCTGTCCGTGTGGGCTAGGACGGAGACGTGTGCATAGTGAGGAGGGGGCCTCATAAAATCCAAGAGGAGAGGAAGGCATTGGTTGAGAATAGCCGATTTCTGCGAGAAGACAGGATCGTGTTTGCCTGTTTTACCTCACTCGTTGGAGCTCTGCCTGTCCCGTTCAGGCACTGGCGTGCTCGCTAATGTGAATCAAGAGAGCGTCCTGGATTTCTAGGAGCTGACAGTTTTGCAGCGTAAACAGATGCGTAAACAAACAATTAGGATACGGTTTGATAAATGCGGCAAGATACAGAGGCAGTTGCTATGGCAACGTCAGATTGCTCATCACAACCTGCGAGAGCCAGCAGGCTTGCTTGCCCAGGGTCTTGTGGACAGCCTGGTGGACCGGCGTGATGCTGACGCGGTACGGACCAGCCCCGCGGCGCCTGAGTCAGCCCCAACCCCCACGGCAGGTTGACGGTGCAGGTGTCCACAGCAACCTCGGGCTGAGTCCGGGGCCTGTGAACGCTCTGGAACCAGCAAGAAAAACCTGTGCTGTGACTGATTCCCTAGAGCGCAGACCTGTAATCAGATTGCAAGAGGCTCTCCCTGGGTAGATGCAGCCTCCTGGAGAGGAGGGCTGGGAGGGACGGAGAGCAGCCTTTGCACATGGACCTGGCTTCTGCCGGAGCCAAGTTGCTAAATATAGTTCCCGCCTCTCCTGAGCTACTTGGTGGAGAGGATGTGTCTCCTGAGTGCTCGGTGGAGAGGCCGTTCCTGTTTTCCTTCTCGGCTGGCAGCAAGGGCAGCTGTGGGGAAAGGACAGGAGGTTTGTTCCCCTGTTTGAGGGAGGGTCGTCAGGAAAACATCTGCATTTTCTTTTTTTTTTAGATTGTTTTTGTTTTGAGAGAGAGGCAGAGCAGGTGGGGGAGGGGCAGAGAGAGAGAGCGAGGGAGACAGAGAATCCCAAGCAGGTTCCTCTGCACCGCCAGCATGGAGCCCGATGTGGGGCTGGAACCCACTTACCGTGAGACATGACCTGAGCTGAAGTGGGACGCGTAACTGACCGAGCCACCCAGGCGCCCCTCATCTGCGTTTCTGATCACCGGAAAAGCCCTTGCAGTCCGATCAGGACTATGAGGGTCTGTGAGGGTTGCGATGAGAACAGAAGACAGGGCAGGAGCTGTGTCTGTGGCAGCGACAAGGGCCAGGTGCCAGGGCCTGGTTGTCTGTGCCACAGGCACGGGCCACAGGGTTTTGGGGACCTGGGAGTCGTGTGTGTGAGAGAGGCCCTTGGTCTGTCCCATGGGCTAGGGGACAGGTCAGCTTCTTGCCTCCTGGCGGCACGAAAGCCTGCCCGTTTTCAGAGGGGAGATCCCTGCCCAGGCGTGGGTTGGCCTGTGGTTACGGTAGTCGCTTTCCCTGGGCCTCTTCCTTCCTCCTTCTTCCCATGCGAGTGAGCGAGCGTGGGCGGGAGGGCTTCCTCCTCCCGCCGCCGGCAGGATCAGAGGGCGCTCTCCTGTCTGCTGGAAGGGTGTTCTGGCATGATTCTGCCCCTCCCAGCTCTCTGGGCGGAGCTTGTCGCCTCCTGGGAGCCGCTGATCCTCTTCCCTTGACTCCTGACTGGGTTTTCAGGCTCTGTGTCCTCTCCTGAGCTCTTCCTTTCCCTACCTCAGCTTTCCTCTGACCTCAGTCCAGAGGGACTCGCTTGGGGACTTAGATGAAGTCACGTCTAGTTCTGAGCCCCAGTTTTAATGGGCGTCTAGTGTGGTGTCGGTGGCCTGGGCTTGATTATGTCATGAAATGGGCCTGCCACCTGCTTAGCGAATGCCAATAAATGGTTTTTACTTGTATTACAAAGCGGCCTCCGTCTGGAGGCCCAGGCTCGGCCTGGTGCCCCTGTTCAGACATCTGGCTGCCTGCCCGACTTGTATCGAGGACGCCTGCCCTCACCCCTGCCCTGCTTCTGTGGCCTCCTGCCTGTCTGAGGTCTGTGTTCTTGCTCACAGACGCCCCAGAAGCAGGAAGCCTGCCTGCTAACTGGCCCTTGGGGGTCCCCGACATCTGCCGTCCATATCCCCAACCTCCTTCTGCTGTTGGACCCCTCCTGCCTCCTGCTGCACATGCTCTTTGGAGACTTCCTGCACTTTAACATCTCATCTGCCATCTTTGGGGCGGACCTGGGGAGGGCTTGGCTTCTGTCCATCTTCTAGCAGCCTTGCCCCTTCCTGCTTCAGGTGGGAGTCAGAGGGCAGCACCCGGCCCCGTCTGAAGTGGATGAGTGCTCCCTTGGGAAACGCTCGGTGCCTCAGCCTGGCTGGCCTCTAGTTGGTTAACTAGTCCTCTCATTGTTCTCGCTCGGACTCCTCCTCCGTTCCTCCAACTGCAGTGTGTACCTGCCCAGCAGCCCCTGTGCCTGCTGCAGTCACGGTGACCATCCTAAAACCAAGACTTGGCCTTTGACTTTGGAGCTTAAAACTCGCTGTGGCTGCCTTTGCTTTCTGGCTAATGAGCAGCTTCTGGCCCTGCCTGCCTCCCCAGCCCATCCCCGTTCTGCCCACCAGCCACAGTCAACACGTCACCCTGCCCCATGTCACTGTCTTTTTGTGAATGTTCTTACTCTGCCGGTAGACTCCCTTCCTCCTCATCTTGTCTCTGCCTGTTGTGTAAAGTTCAGCCGGAGCATCTTGGGAAGCTGTGTCAGGCCCTCCACCTGGCTTTCCACAGCCTCTGTGGCACCTCTGTCAGGGCTGGCGATCAGCATGCGTACTGTCACCTTGTACCCACCTGTCTCCATCAGACCGTGACCTGCTCGAGCACAGAGACCTGGCTTGTTTGTCTGAGGTCCTGCACTTAGGAAGCACTTGCTAAGGAGTCAAGGTTGCTGGTGTTCTGTCAATACCACCCTCATTTTCCCCAAGAGGGAATGCCCTTGATGAGGGTCCCTACACTGTCTTCTCCGACCTAAATGCCCCTGCCCTCCTCTGCTCCAGCCACGCTGCCTCCTGGCTGCCGTGCACACACATCAGCATTCTTCAGCTTCAGAACTCTTGCTGTGGCTCTTCCTTCTGCCTGGAACTGTCTTCTCTCCTGCCGGGAGATCCATGTGGCTCACTCCTTTCACCTCTTTCTTTCTTTCTTTCTTTTTCTTTCTTTCTTTCTTTCTTTCTTTCTTTCTTTCTTTCTTTCTTTCTTTCTTTCTTTCTTTCTTTCTTTCTAACGTTTATTTATTTTTGAGACAGAGAGAGACAGAGCATGAACAGGGGAGGGTCAGAGAGAGAGGGAGACACAGAATCCAAAACAGGCTCCAGGCTCCGAGCTGTCAGCACACAGCCCGATGCGGGGCTCGAACCCACAAACCACGAGAGATCATGACTTGAGCCGAAGTCGGACGCCCAACCGACTGAGCCACCCGGGCGCCCCTCCTTTCACCTCTTACAAACATCACCTCAAGAAACCTGCACTGAGCACCATTTACACCGGTTCCCTGGCCTTCCCTTTCCTCCCACAGCACTTGCTCTCTCCTAACCCAGTACATTCTTGTTATGGTTTTAATTTCTGTCTTCCCCACCCCCACATTAGATTGTAAGCCTCATGGGGGAATCTTTGACTCTCTCATCTCATGATGCATCCCCAGTGCCTAGAATTGTGCCTGATGCATAATACATGTTTGCTGAATGGGTAAAACTTGCCAGCAGGTACAGCTTAGATTGTAAAGAGTGATGCATGGTGTTCCAGAAATGGTGGTGTTGCTGGGTCATAAAAATCTCGTTTCTCTGGCCAAAGAGAAGAGACTAAGAGGGTAGTGTTTGAAAAGTTGAATTAGTGAGTATGGATCCCTTGAAACAGTAAGAACACGTCTGAATGGCTTAGTGCCGTGGGAACCGCACTTGTGACTTATGTAGAACCCCCGCTCTGGAGGAGGGGATTCCAGGGTTAGATGTGTAGCAGGCCAGTCCTGTTCCCTTCCAGCAGGGCTCCAAGGATTACCTGTGTCTTTCCAAATTGCTGCGGTTAGGAATGGACAGTGCTGCCAGTCTGTGCTCCGTATTTTTTATTTTTTAGTTTTTTACTCAGTGGGACCAAAGTAGTTCTACAGTAGAGAGATTCAGAGACGTGGCTTTGAAATTGCGTGAGTCATCTAATTATTATCCACAATGGCTGGGAGATTAACCCCCGGGGGTTGCTTTAGCGATGGCGATCCATGTCCATGTGACAACTATAATGAAAGCAGCTATTATGTTGGGACTACAAGAGTCTATCACATAGTGAAGGAATTGAGAAGCCATGATTACCTCCTGCCCTGTCACCCTGTTTTCCTGTTTGTAGCATTGTCTTATTCGTTAATGTCAGGGTCTCCAAAATAAGGGTAGTCAGAATGGATGTCCAGATTATAAAGTTACCTTGATGAGAGGCTTTTGTGCTTTTGGTATGTTTTTCTTTTGCAGGTCCTGGTAGTTCTTTAGTGTTTATAATCTCTTTTCAGAGACAGCTTGTTATAAATTCTTCAGATCTCACTCTTTAGTAACATTCCTAAAACTTGTGTGGTGGCCTGGGACCAATATGCTTTGCAGGAGCACAGGGGTGAATGAGAAATGGTCAGGTCCCGGGAGGAACTTACGTTATTCCTCAGCCCACGCAATGATTAGAGCATGTGCTTTGAAGCTAGTTGGATCTTGGGGTGCCTGGATGGCCCATTCGGTTGAGCATCTGACTCTTGATTTCAGCTCAGGTCATGATCCCAGGGTTATGGGATCAATCCCAGGATTGGGCTCTGCACTGAGTGTGGAGCCTGTTTGATTCTCTCTCTCCCTCTGCCCTTCTCCCCATCTCAGTTGCACGCTCTGTCTCTAAAATTAAAAAAAACAAAAAAAAAAGTGAAGCCAGTTGGATCTGGACTCAGTGATTTCAGCGGGCTAATACTTGTATGACCTTGGGCAGGTAGGCTGACTGACTTTTATTTAACAAACACTTCCATAACACTTACTATGTGCCAGGCACTAAGTGCTTACCAAAGGTTAGATGTATTTAATCCTTATGACAACTCTGTGGGTAGGGACTGTTGTCATCCGTATTCAAAGAAGAGGAAACCGGGACACAGAGATTAAGTAGCTTTCCCAGGATCGCTGAGCTGGGCAGGGCAGAGTAAAGCCAGAATTTCAATCCCGGGCACTCAGGCTCTTAAGTTCGTGCTCTCATCACTGATACTACCTATCTGCCTGTCAGCTTTCTAGCTTGAGCCTCCTAAATCCGTAAAATGGGAGAGCTGGTAACAACACTGCCTGGGCACAGGGTCGGTGTGGGAATTCAGTGAGAAAACTCACAGAGGACGTTTAGCCCAGAGTGGGTCCCACCGGAGAGGGCTCAAGGCGACAGGTGCTGCTGTTGCCTAGTGGAGGGAGAGGAGATGGGGCACAAATTATACTAATGCAAGGTAGCAGGTGCTGAGGGCCCTTACAGGGCACTGAGAACAGATTATTTCTGGGAGCACTAGGATACCCTTGTGAAGGAGCAGGGGAGGCCTGCCAAGGCACGTCGGGAAGCTGACTCCCCATTGGGTAGCTCCAGAAGCTGGGGCTCTTACTGGTTAAGTAGCCAGGGTTCGACCAGATGGGTGAGTATGACAAGGTACAGGAAGATGGGTTTGTTGGGCTGCCCTCTTGAGTGGTGCGGGGGGGATGAAAGGCTGGGCAGCCACTGTGAGGTCAGGTCACCGAGGGCTCAGCCACCCTACTTCCTGCCTTTTGAATGCTTAATTAGCTTTGCATATTGCCTTTTTGTTCTCTCCGTTTAGAAATTTTCTCCCACACCTTCCTTCCAGTGGATTTGTAGAAATATGCTATTTTTCATGACTCACCGATTGGACACTTCCTGTTTGGGGAAGTGTTATGAGAGAGACATTTCGGAACGGTGTGAAGTGTGCTCCTGACAATGAGTGGTGAGATGCCTCTGCTTCTCTGCTTCCCCCGGGAACCCCCACAGCGCCCACCCGCCCGCTCCCCCGGTGAGGCGAGGGTCTCCAGATGTGCTGCGTCACTGCCTGGACCCGATCTGCGCCCACTGGAGTTTTCCCTCTCGTGTTGTGGGCAGGGAGCTGCGTGTGGCTACACGGTGACTAATGATGGGGTTAATCAAATTAGAGATGGGGCCTGGAGTGCTGAACCTGACTGAGTTAGATGACCTTTTGAACCAAACAGATGGCCCGTCTTCGTGTGCAGCGCGGTGGCCGCGATGGAGTCCGTGCCAGCGCCCCTGGTCAGAGCTGCTTTCAGAGCCTATTGTAAGAAGTAGCAAAGGAGGCCTGGCCTCTCAGGGCAGACGGAGGGCGCACACTGCACACCGAGGGCTCTTCCCTTTGGACGGTCTCGTTTTACCGTAGCTTGCTGTTATTTCAGTTTTCATTACAGGCCTTGCTCATTCTAACAGAGGCCGGATGTTTTAAATCATCACGCAGTGGCTCTCTTTTGTATAGCCCGAGGCCTTTTGGCAGGCTGATTGGAAAGCTTGATACATTAGGGAGTGAAATAATAGAAAAATCAGAGGGAGCACTCGAGCCGTGGGAAGGGCAGGCGCGGGGGACGGGTGGAGGCCGGGGGGTGCTTCAGACGGTGCAGGGGAGGCTGGCTGCTGCGGTGTGGGGCCGGCCCGGTGGCACAGCGGTGGGAACATTTAAAAAGCTGGGCAGGCCGTCTTGCCAGCGATGCGGACCCCTGGGGGTGGCTGTGCTGGTGGTGCCCGGAGAACTCTGCCGGAGGGTGAGGCTGGTGATGCCGCCCTTGAATGGTGGTGGGGCAGGTGGATTAGGCTCGAGCAGAGCTGCTCAGCCTGGGCGGTTTGTCCTCCCTGGGACTTTTGGCAAGGTCCAGGGATGTGTTTGGTGCTGGGGGAAGGGGTGCCGCTGGCATCCAGGGGATGGGGGGCCAGGGGTGCTGCTAAATGTCCTGCAGGTGCCCTCCCTGGCGTCACTGGTGCCGCGCTGACCGCTCCTGGGCTAGCAGGTTGTCAAGTAATGGGAGGCTTGGCCGGTGCAGGGGGGAGTCCTCTGCACCCTCACTGCTCCTGGGCCCCAGTTTCCCGGTGGAAGGAGGGAAGGTCTTGGTGGGCCTGTTTCTTTTAAGTTGGACAGGATGAAGGTGATAGAGAAATCATCCTAAGCTGAAGCTTAATTAAGCACCGTGAAGTAAGGATCGTGATTTCAGGGCACTCGGATGTATTAAGTCAACGGAGATCTTCAAAGAGTTGCATTAAAATGCTGATCCTCTTAGACTCCTGACATGTTTCATCTCTGCTTGTATTATTTTTTAACCTTGTGCTGTGCATATGCCAGATGACCTCCTTTTGGGGTGTATTTTGAAGCCTTTTATGAAGTGAAGATTAATAAAATTAAAAACTACCTTAGTACTCCTTTAAAGAGCTTCACTTGACTTTTTATAATTATCTGTATTAAACAATCTCAGTTTAGTTATCTATAAACATAGGAAAACTTTCCACTGGAGGCTCAAAGGGAAAGTGAAAGATTGATAGAATTAAAAAAATAAAACAACCTATTACCCTGTTATTGCATGTGGGTATGTGTAGGAGTGTGTGTGTGTGTGTGTGTGTGTGTGTATCTGTGTGTGTGAGCTACACGATGCATTCATTGCATTTTACTTTTTTTTTGAGAGAGTGAACACTCGGGTGCATGTGTGTGCGTGAGAGTGGGGGAGGGGGAGAGAGAATCCCAAGCAGGTGCCATGCTCTGCACAGAGCCCTACGCAGGCAGGGCTCAATCCCATGACCCTGGGATCATGACCCGAGTGAAATCAAGAGCTGGACTGAGCCACCCAGGGGCCCCATATTTTTTACTTTTAAAAAAAAAAAATGCCCTGCCTTTGAAATTTGAACTATAATTTATTTCCAGCATAGTTAAAATTCTCTTTTCTCTTGCTTATTCTCCTTTCCCACATCAGATAAAAGGTGTCTATTTTCTTCTGAGGGTGCATTGACTTCTTTATTTCTTAATTAAGGTTCTGCCTTAAACCAAAGAGCATGTTATCCTTCTGGTCTTTGGTAGAAACTTCTGTGTTCTACAAGCAAGTCACTGCTTCTTCCTGGAGCCTCAGTTTTCTCGTCGGTAGCACCAGGGAGAGACTGGGGGGCTCTCGTCTCAGTTCTCATGTTCTAGGGTTTCGTAAACAGGTGTCCTTTGTGCCCAGCGTTAGTGGCTGCAGCCACGTTCATTTTACAGAACGTGGTCTGACCAGACTGTGCAGAATCCTGGTCACTGTATCCCCCCCTCGTGTGTGAGCTGTTTCAGTTCTGTATCACTGAAAATGTCCTTCTCAAAGGCTTTTCTGATTTACAAGTCAGAAATTCCCTGCTTGAGATGGGGAAACCACAAAGCTTCAAGTATTCCAGATGTAAGCACAGGGGTGTGTGTGTCTGTGTGTGTGTGTGTGTGTGTGTGTGTGTGTGTGTGTGTGTGTGTGTGTAACAGGAGGGACAGCAAGACTGCAGCCTGTGAGTGAGGAGTGGTCCAGTATTGTTTCCTGTTTTGGTCACTATATTGTGATGGTGTGTATCTATTATTGTGGTGTGATGTACATATAGTAAAACTTACTGATTTTAAGGGTACAATTTGATGAACTCCGACAAGTGTGCAGTCATGTGGTCACTTCCGTCACCCCAAAAGGTTTCCTCCTGCTTTAAGCTAACTTACTGATGGTTCTAGTGCCCTATTTTTTTTTTTTTTTTGGTAGATTCCTTAGCATTTTCTACATAGATGATCATGTCGTCTGTGGATTACAAGTTTTACCTTATTCTTTCCAGTCCGTTTGTCTTCCATTTATTTCTCTTGCTTTACTGCACATCCCAGGCCTCTGGTAGGGTAACGTTGGGTAGTCGCGGGGAGGGTGGACATCCTTGCCTGGTTCCTGATCCTAAGGCGAAAGCATTCAGCCTTCCGCTGTTAAGGATGGCAGTAGCTGCAGGTGTTTGATATAAAGCCCTTTATCAGGTTCTCCGCTATTTCTGGTTTGCTGAGAGTTTCCCTCACGAATGACTGTTTAATTTTGTCAGATGCTTTTTCTGCATCGATTGAAATGACCATATGGTTTTCCTTTTTTAGCTTGTTAATGTGGTGAATTACATTACATTTCTAAGGCTGTGATACCCTTTGGTACGGAAGCCTTCTGTGTAGGGTAAGCACAGATTTTGTGTCATCATATTGGGATTTGGGGATTAGCTGTTCTGCACTTCATAATTTCATAGTACATTCAGAGTTTTAACAGCAGTGACTCTACACAGCCATTCTTTCTTGTAGGGTCTGATCTGTTTAAGTATAACTGTGTTAACCTTTTTACAATTTCATTGTGTATTGGGGTGGAGTGAAGCCATGTGTCTATGTGGGAGAGAATAACAACAAACCCTTCTGTGGCTTTTATTCTATGCCAGACAATAGGACCTCTTAGTTCTCACAGCGCCCCAAAGGCGTGGGTGCCATTTCCTGCATTTTACAAATGAGGAAATTGAGGTCCTGCTTCCTGCAGGTAAGAGAAGTAAATTTCCTTTCACCTGACATTGCCTGAGCACTATTTGCTGTGTCAGCCCTTTCGATCCATCTGACTCGTACCTCATTTCTGTAGGTGAAGATACCGATAGAGAGGTTTATGTGACTTTCCCAAGACCACACAGCTGATGAGCAGCACGGCTGGATTTTGAATTGAGATCTTCTGTTTCCCAGTTGAGTTATTTTCCCTGCATTGCCACTTTGGGGGTGGTTTAACGGGACAGGAATTCGGTCAGGATGAAAAACTAGACCATGTCCTAAAACAAGATGTAGACAAGATTTTCACAGTTCATCTTCACAGTCCCGAATATCAGGATGAGTACAAAAATATATTCCCAAGCTAAATATTATTAGTTCATATATTTATCTGTTAGAACAATAATCTTCTTCTTAGTTCAGCTTATGTTCAGGAAGATATTTTATTGCTATTACGCAATGGTTTTGCAGAATTTGGTTGACTTGATATGCATGTAAAGCATTAATTCTTTCTTTTCCTGATACTTTTCAGTGGAAGGTTTTCTGGGAAGCCATCGCCCTTTAGCCACGTTGTATGCCAAGCCGTAGCTATGGTTATGAGTTCTTTCCGTGTAGTCAGAGTTGAGTATATACATACACCCGTGAACATGAAATTGATTGATTTGAGTACACGCTCATGCCTCAGCAAAAAATATATACCGTAATTTTCCTGTGGTCGACATGTATATTTTCAACTCAGCCAGCGGTGACTAAGCGCCCATTTTGTGCCGACACTATGCTAAGTCAAGGAAAAGGAGGGGAAGAGAAAGGAATGACATTCAGCAGACAAAAAACAGATGAACGGTTGAATTCAGCAGACAAAAAAAGAGGGCAGAGGGTTTTCTGGTTGCATATGTTAGGGTCCACATAAGTTTTATTTTTTAGGGGAGCATAGTAGAACTTTGTTATTGGATACATTCTATTTGGTAGCTCTGCACTTCTGGGCAAGCTCTTTTTAGCTCCAGTGTTCTCATATTAAAAAAAAAAAGATGAAGGTACAATGTCTATTTCAAGGCATTCAGTGTGTGTTTCTTGTCTTAGAATGAGGCGAGAGGTCTGGGCTTTGCGCTGGAATGAAACTTGATTATTTGGCCAGATGGTAATGGTAAGTGTTCAGTTTGTGCAGTGAGCTTAAGGAGATGGTGCTTTGGTGGTTTGCACGTGGACTCACACGGGAATATAGGTTTTGTCCCTTGCCGAGGCTGTCACTTGCCCTTCGGACACTTAGCACAGTGCCGGCACATTGGTTGCACTGGTTAAATACTGGCGGAATCATTGTAGGAAGGTCTTCCAGTAACCCGCTGGCTTTCGGCGTCTATGAGCTGTTTCTTCTGGGAGGCTCCGCCTCTGGGAAATTGGACGCCAGCACGGCAGCAAGCTCTGTGCGGTCCAGTGGTGGTGGGCGCTTGATGTGCCTCCGGCCTGGCCCACAGCGAACGTCTAATGTTGGAACAGAGTGTTGCTTCGTTCTCCAAGCCTTCTTGCAGAAGCCTTTGGAGAGACTAGGTGGTGGCCAGATCACCGTGAGGAAGAGGTGATCCAGAGGCCTGTGGCTCCTTGGAACACCCCCAGAGATTCAGGGAGAGAATCCAGCTGACCACCATTTTATCCCTTTTCTTCGGTTTGCTTTTCTGCTCCAACTTTTCTTTTCCTACCTTGTTTACGGATGAAAATTGCCTTCTGTAGGGCAGCATGATACTGGGGAGGTGGCTTATGATTGTGTGAGGACTGTCGGGGAGACCCTTTCGTTGTTCCAACCATTAGGTTTGAGACCTTGGTGAGCATTAGCTCCTGCCTGGATAGAACCAAGGTCCAATAACATAAAAAGCAAATTTATTCTCAGAAAGGATGTGCAAGCAGTCCTGTGTGCTTTCTTTATTTTGGCTTAATCTGAATGATGGCTTTAGGTATTTATGGAGGGAAGGCATATGGACTGACAAAAGCTTGTACTTCAGGTTCCAAGAACAGGAATGGGTTGCCGTTAGCTAGCCTTAAAATTTTTCATACAGCACGTTTTTGTTCATAGATTACAATCACAGCTGGCAGAGGAAGTCAGATGGGAAATGTGACTAGATCAGAGAAGGAACTATTATAATGATTTTTAAAAAATACCTGCTTGCTGTATGCCACGCAGTTGAATTTAGTTCAAATACTTTTGAAATCCAGTTCGATGGAAAAATCAAAGATATACTGTATTTTGAAGGGGGGTATGGGTTGGAGAATGAGGTAGCATTTCTGCTTTGAGAGGCTAAAGCTTGTTTTTTTTTTTTAAGTTTATTTATTTATTTTGAGAGAGAGAGAGAGAGAGAGAGAGAGCGAGTGCATGCAGGGGAGGGGCAGATAGGGAGGGAGAGAGAGAAACTATCCCAAGCAGGCTCCACACTCAGCACAGAGCCCCACAGAGGGCTCAGTCTCATGTACCGCGAGATCATGACCTTAGCCAAGATCAAGAGTCAGACACTTAACCGACTGAGCCACCCAGGTGCCCCCCCCCCCCGTTTTGTTTTCATCTAGGTTAATTTGCGACAGAGTGGGTATATAACTAGACCCCTCTGGTGTGCATTCATTCATTCATTCATTTGTTCATTTACTCATCAAGCAATCTGATTGTGTATTGTGCTGGTTGCTGAGAATTCTGTGAATCTGGACCTTCTGGGGCTCAGGGTCTAGTTGTAAGAGACAGATACAAGTAATTAGGAAATAGCGTGGTAGCAACAGCCAGCAAATTTTGTTCTCCAGAATGAGAGGTGGTGTGCATGTGTTGGGTTTTATGACCTGTGTGTGTGTGTGTATATTTGCGTTTGTGTGTGCACGCGTGTGTGTATGTGTGCGCCAAGTTTCCTTTTGGGAATTAGTAGAAAAATTACTTTCATACAAACTCATCATTAAAAGAATTTGAATATATTTAGGCCTTCACATGTCAAGTACCTTAAGAAGCTATTCAGATTAGGATTAAATTAAAATACTTGATTTTGGAATATCAGGCGAATGTAATCTGGAGAGGCAGAGAGGGCTCTGAAAATCCTTGAATGAGATTCTAGGGTTTCATGATGCCAGTAGAACAGAGAACCCTAATAGCTTCCAGCACAGAGCATGTGACAGTGCTCCTGGGATGGCACACTAAGTTGAGGCATGTCCCGTGCCTTGTGCCTCAGTGGCACAGCTCTTGTGCCTCAGTGGCTCTGACACTTGCTTGGTTGGAAGACAGAATCATGAACTGGGGCTTTCAGATGGTGCCACAGTGTAGACAATGCTTAATGACTGTGCCCTGAACACTTTACCAAGGACCCATTAGTGTTTCTAGAAAGAGCAGTGGATGAATTTAGTGTGTATTTATTTACAGTATAATTGGAATGTTTGACATGAAAAACATTTTTCACTGGGTCCCCCCCCCCTTTTTTTTAAGTTTATTTATTTTAGAGAGAGAGAGAGAGAGAGAGAGCAATCCGGAAAGGGACAGAGAGAGAGAGGGACAGAGAGAGTGAGAGGGACAGAGAATTCCAAGCAAGCTTCACACTGCCAGCCCCATGGAGCCTGATGTGGGGCTCCAATCCACGAACCATGAGGTCATGACCTGAGCCCAAATCAAATGAGTCCAGCACTTAACCGACTGAGCCACCCATGCGCCCCTTACTAGGTCCTTTTAAAGGCATCATAAAAAAGAATGGCTTAGATTTGGTTATTTAGCCTTTGTGCTGAAATAAAGGCTTGCCGTACATGGTTACAAGGTGATACCTGAGTTCATTTGCATTTAGCTGACATTAAGTGATCACCTACTGTGATGCGGAAGGTAAAGACCTGAATCATCCAGGCCTGGGTTTGGATGTGCACTCTTCCCTCTGAATGGTGGTGTGGCCTCAGGCAAGTGACTTCCTGTTTCTCTGCGGAATCGTCAGGAGGGTCAAATGTAATCTTGCACATTAAGCTTCCTGTGGTATGCTGCACACAGTCAGGGTTCTGTAGAAGGTGGTGATGATACTATTACTGTAATTAATGGAGATCCCAGGAACTGTGCTTGAGAAAGACTCGTAGTGTCTTTGTTGGGGAGCACGAGGTTGCTGCCGCTCTTGCAGCTCTGGGGACACCTGGGATGGGGGCCACCCTCACACGGCACTGGCCTGCTCGGCCATTTACTGGGCTAGGTGTGGCGCTTTCTGTGAAAACAAACCCTAAAAGATGAGTCATCGGTTTATTTTTGGTCACTTCTCCAAGTGATGGCAGTTACCTTCTGTAACACAGTTTCTAAATCCTTTTTGCACATACTGCTGAAATATCACCTCCCGTCTTCCTGATTTCCCTTTCTAAAATAGCACTACTCTTTGCTTTCTGTGTGTTCCTTCATGAAGTCAAAAAATAGTTATCGAGCGCTCCTGGATGCTTGTGATGCATCAGCAAACAGATACAAAATCCCTTCCTGGCGGAGCTGGTGTTAGCCTGCTTTCTCTTCTTCCTCACAGTTGTCCCTGTCTGACAGTGTATAGCGTGCATTTATCAGTTTATTGTCTGTCTCTCCACCGGAATGACGCTCGACACTCTGACAGCAGAGACCTCATTTTGTCTTGTTTGCCACCAGCTCCCTGGTGGCCAGAACAGTGCCTGGGATGTGACCGGTTCTCCGTAAATATGTTGTTGTTTGGGTTGTTGGGGCCCACGTGCAGGAAAGGTGAGCCCCACCTTTGATGCTTTCATATAATCAAACCTTTAACACTTAGTGTGTGGAGTGGGGGGTGTACCCTAGGGTGGTGAAGGAACTCTGGATTGGGCACCAGGACACCTGATTTAGGGGCCTTGGTCCTGCCCCTGATGAATTGTGTGACTTTGAGCAGCTCTTTCCATTTATGTAAAAAATTGAGTGGGGGTCTCTGTAAAGTCTTTTCAAAGCCCCGTACTCCCAGATGTTTAAAATAGGCAGACCTTACCCACTTTTGATTGGCATGTAACTTTTTAGTAACCCATCTTGTATTGAGCAGGTGAACTGTGTGCGATGTTTAATTATTCAGCTGTGTGTGAGGTTTCACCATGGGTCCAGAATTTTATTTAAAATTTTTTTTAATGTTTATTTTGAGAGAGAGAGAGAGAGGGACAGATTGTAAGTGGGGGAGGGGCAGAGAGAGAGGGAGACACAGAATCCGAAGCAGGCTCCAGGCTCCGAGCTGTTAGCACAGAGCCCGATGTGGGGCTCAAACTCATGAACCATGAGATCGTGACCTGAGCCAAAGTCGGATGCTTAACCGACTGAGCCACCGGGTGCCCCTGGGTCCAGAATTTTAAAAACCTGTAAAATGTCTAGAATTTAGTAATCTTTAGTAGTACAAGCAAGTAGTACCTTTCTTGCTTTTCTGTCCTTAATGCTCTTGATTCTTTAACGCACATCCAAATCATGTAGCCCTGATGAGTCCTCAGTGTAGGAAAGGCTTGTTCCTGGGAAATTAATGGCTTCCACACAAGCCTGCTTGAGGAAGAATCATGCAGTAATATTTTTAATTGAGAAGGATCTTCTGTGTGACTGCAGTTTTGTCTATTCATGAGTTTTGATAGCACACATTCCACGGATCTGACATTGGGAGGCAGCAACCGGAAATCTTGATGGGGATGAACTCTCTGCTCCTCAGTCAAGGAGACTTACTTGCCCTTTGCCAGAGAGGCACCATCTTGGAATGGTGCCACATCACCAGATGCCTGGGGAGCCTTAGACCATCCACAGTTTTCATCTCTACCAGGCGATCCTTTCAACAGGTTGCCTGTCTAATAGGATGGTGCTCTCATGGACCCCATTATCTCATGTGCTCCCTTCTGTTCATAGTTGAGCTTTGTGATTTGAGTGCCTCTGTGCATTTTCTGGCAGCTTCTGTTAGAAGGGTTTTTAAGGCCACATGATGTGGAGGAAGGAACTTGACTCGTGTTCATATTCCCGGGCTCAGATCCCACCTGTGCTGCTTACTAGCTCGTGTCTTTGGTCTTAAAAGCTCAGTCAGGTCCTCAGCTTTCTGAAATTTGGGAATGATACCAAGTCATTAATTAACTGAGACTGTGTTCACAGAGCACATAGGTGGGCTCCAGGCACAGACTAGGTGTTCAGTGAACGGGAGATATTACTGTTATATTTTGTGCACGCACGAGAACAGTTCCTGTCCTTAAATAGTCTCTCTCTTCCTTACTCTACACTTGATGTTCTTAGGTTTAAAATCTGGTGCTAAGCTTGGCTGATCCGGGAAACTATCACTCTTTGGCCTTGTTCCCCACTCCCCTGCATGCGCATGCACGCGCGCACACACACACACACACACACACACACACACACACACTCCCCCCGCCCCATAACCTCTTTATGATGTGTCTCCCCCCAGCTCTTAGCATAATTATGCTCCACTTATCTGGAGGTCAGACTTTTAGCAACCTCTGCCATCTGGAGCATATCCAGGCTCCGGAAGTCAACAGAAAAGCCCTCTCAGCTCTGCGGCTCTCGTGTCTAGGTCAGACGGTGGGTGACGAGATGGAAGATGGAACAGCTGGCAGCAGAGAGAATACATAAAAGCCCAGCGGGGTGGGGTCTTTCAGCTTGGTGGCCAGTGGTTCTGTATCCCATGCTGATCTTCCAGAATGTACAAGACAGGCCATCTTTGGTTCTGCCAATAATCCTGCGTACCAAGGCAGAATCATGCTCAGCATTCTGTATTTAAGAAAACAGGAAAATACAACATTTGTTTCCCTGGGATTCCAACGAAGATGGGTTTTTTGTTTGTTTGTTTGTTTTTGAATTTTGTCTTTTGGTGTCATTTTTTTCTGGGTAATTTATGTGGAACTCTTCATTTTTTAAGTATGAGGGAAATTTTAGAATATCTTGTTGATTCCCGCTACCTACTTGCTGGTGATCCAACAAGAATTAATTGTTTGCATGTTTCTTCATCTACAAAACTAGGATAATCCCATCTCGCTCAGAGGGTCACCAGGAGAATGACAGTCACCAATCTGAAGGTGTCAGATACAGGCGCTGGGTGGATGTGGGAATTTACTTTTCCCTGCTGTTTATTCCGCATACAACGATAATTCCCTTATGTAAGTTTTCTTACACCACTTGACATGGCAAGTACATATGTTTTTTTTAAATAATTTTTTAAAAGTCTATTCATTTATTTTGAGAGAGAGAGAGAGAGAGAGAGAGAGAGAGAGAGAGAGAGAGAATTCCAAGCAGGCTCTGCACTGTCAGCTCGGAGCCCAACATGGGGCTCGAACCCACAAACCGTGAGATCATGACCTGAGCTGAAACCAAGCTGAGCTTAACCAGCTGAGCCACCCAGGCACCCCTGGCCGTTATGTATTTCAGTTGGGTTGTAAGTTCTTTATGGTAAGTGAGCTGGTCCCCGATCATGGTTTTATGTCCAGTGGTCACTGCCACGTTGTTGACTCTGCCATGGGCTCAGTGTTGGCTGTGAGTGAGGCTGGCCATTGCGTTCACCTCTCACCGGGAATTCTCCCTGTCCCCAAATCCAGAGAAAGAATTTATGTTAAATACTGATGTTTCTGACTTTTGTAATCACCCTGTCCCCATGTATATAGAATTTTAGACTCCTAGAGTTTTAGGTCTAAATGAGGCTTTCTTTCAGCATGCCTGTGGACAGATCACATGTCGTGAGATAGGCCAGCCTAGACAGGGCCTGGGAGGTTGCCCCTCGGCCAGGGCCACGCAAGCAGTTAGTGGTGGAGCCAGGCTGGTCCTTGGGTATTGCACAGACCCGGTTTCTTCCCCCCTTACAACGCTGCTGGGATTTAATGTCTTGTTCTTCTGCTGTGAAACTTCAGTCTTGAAGTTTTACCCCGAGAGGACCTTAAATGTGGAGTGAACTCTTAGCAGGAACTTGGTCTGTGCACCAGGGTCTGTGGCTTAGCACTGCCCCTTAGCCTCTCTCTGTCTGCGTCAGCCTGCCCTTGTCTCCAAAGGGCATGGCAGGGCCTTCCTGATAGTAATTTTCATTTCTGTGATGACTGTGGTGTCTGAAGGGTTGCATGCTTTTAAACTTGAGCCACGCCCTTGGACCTGCCTGGTTCTCAGATGGGGATGGGCTTGAGGGGAGACCAGAAGGCTCTCTGTCTGCCACAGACACTCCCCTAGAGCCTGCCAGGATCGTCTACATACAGGAAGGACCTTGCTGAGGTCATACGGATATTCCTGGGAAGGAAATGACGTGGGGACTTGTCACACAGACGGGCGTATGGGGCCTTAGCAGATAGAGCAACGCGGTGCTGGTGTGTTCGCGGATTGTGCACAGCCTGTGTGGGGCTGGAGCCGTGGCCCCGGAGCCCGGGACCTCCACGAGAGCTAGAGTCTGCACAAGCCCTGCCCACGTCCTGGTGCTCAGGCAGCATGACCCTTCTGGACGGCATTCCCGTGATGGCCGGGTCGAGCTGGGTTGGCAGGACCTCCTTGGGGACACTGCACAGGATACCCCAGGGGCTCAGTCAGAGAGGGGTGGCCCAGAAAACAGACTGCCGAGTTTCCGGACTTCCCTTTGGGGCCAGTCGTGCTTAGGGTGGGAGGAGTGTCGGCACGTCAGGGTCCGTCTCCCAGCGTTTAGAGGCTGCACGCTGTGCTGGCAGGAGCAGGGCCACGTCTGGGATTAGGTCTCTTCCCCTCTGGACCGTTTTCTTGTTTGGAAAGTTTACCTCATCACTTTGGCCTCAGTTTCGTTGTCTGTAAAATGAGGAAGTTAACACCTGCCCCAGCTGCCTCCTAGGATTGTTCTGAAGCTAAAATGACACCCAGGGTCTTCTTTCCGCAGATACTGTACCTTCATCGGCATCACTTTTAACATTTAACATGCATTTAACATTTAACGCACTTTTAACATTTAACCCTGACACAAAGTGGGTGTACAACGTTTGTTGAATTAAATTCTGTTACCTGTAAGGTGTG
This sequence comes from Lynx canadensis, assembly GCF_007474595.2. Taxonomy (NCBI): domain Eukaryota; kingdom Metazoa; phylum Chordata; class Mammalia; order Carnivora; family Felidae; genus Lynx; species Lynx canadensis. The sequence continues at coordinate 133,310,685 of NC_044305.1, read as the reverse complement.
TTACAAACATAGTAATTATTTTTTAATGTTTATTCATTTTTGAGAGACAGAGAGAGACAGAGACAAAGTCCAAGTGGGGGAGGGGCAGAGGGAGAGGGAGACACAGAATCCAAAACAGGCTCCAGGCTCTGAGCTGTCAGCACAGAGCCCAATGCGGGGCTTGAACCCACGAGCCGTGAGATCATGACCTGAGCTGAAGTCAGAGGCTTAACCGACCGAGCCACCCAGACGCCCCTCAAACATGGTAATTATTGCTAATAACGCAGCTGACGGTATTTGACCACAGACTTTATGCTGGACACAGGGGAAGGAACAAGAAATGTAAAGCAGGGTCATTGCACTGTTGTTTCTAAACTCCCAGAGATGGCTTAGTGCTCCAGGTGCCAAGGGTGGTGTTGAAGATGTCACACCCATGCCTCGTGCAGTGATCGGAGCCTTGACTCTTTTAATCGCTTCCCAAGTCTTGGAACGTATAGTGTTTCCCCATTTCATGGTGGACATCTGACGTAGGACACGTTGCCTGGCCCCTAAGGAGAATACAGCCTGGTGGTGTTTCGCTGAAGCTGAGTCCACAAATAACCATCCAACACAGTGGAAATCAGTACGTGCCGGAGACGGCCAGGTAGGGGCACCTGGGTGGCTCATTCGGTCGTGTCCGACTCTTCATCTTGGCTCAGGTCACACAGTTCCCACATTGAGCTCTTTGCTGACCGTTTGTTTGGGGTTCTCTCTCTCTCTCTCTCTCTCTCTCTCTCTCTCTCTCTCTCTCTCTGCCCTCCTCCCCCCACTTCGTGCGTGCTTTCTCTCCCTCTCAAAATAAATAAATAAACTTAAGAAAAGAGAGGGACAGGGGTCCCTGGGCTGTGCGCCCAGAAGCTATAATCAGAGCCAGGTGGAGGGGGAGGTGTTTCGGCCTCTGAGATGTTGATCTCCTGTTAATCTGCAACTCCTGTTAATTTTCACTGAGTCAAACAGTAGGTTTGGAGGCGTAAGGGGACTGAGAGATTAAATGCAACCATTACAGACCATTTGTGAACAACACACTGAGGCCAGCATTGTAAGGGTACAAAAATAGAGAAGACACAGGCCTTACCCTCAAGCAACTTACGGGGAAGAGGGGCACCTGGGTGGCTCAGTTGGTTAAGTGTCTGACTTTGGCTCAGGTCATAATCTTGCAGTTTGTGGGTTCGAGCCCTGTGTTGGGCTCCATGATGACAGCTCAGAGCCTGGAGCCTGCTTTGGATTCTCTATCTCCCTCTCTCTCAGCCCCTCCATCACTCACACTCTGTCTCTCCCTCTCTCTCTCAAAAATAAATAAACATTAAAAAACTTTTTAAAAATAGATTAAAAAAAAAGATTTGGTGGGGAAGACAATTTTCACCAATGAACTACAAAACCAGGCAGGGTGAACGTAGATGTTCTTAAAGAGGTGGGAGCAGAGGACCTTAGGAGCCCATCGGGGATGGATAGGCTTCAGACGAGGTGGCACTGGGCAGGTCTTGAAGGCTGGAGGGTTATAACTGGAGAAAGGATGGGAGGTGAGAAATGCATTCCACTCAAGGGGCCACTAAATGTGAAAACCTGCACTCCTGCGGGGAATGAGCTGTCTGATAGGAATGGAGTACGGAGGGTTGACAGAGGGGTTGTGAAGATGGACATTGGAAAGAGGAAGGGGGTCAGAGTGCCAAGAGCTTCAGTTGTCACATTAAGGGGCTTTATTCTGTGAGCCGACATGTGCCTGGGGTCTCTTATTTTATAGAGACGGGAGCCGAGGTCCTGAGAACTTCCACCCTCACTGCGCCCCTCTCAGGGCAGTCTCTGGGGTCTCTGTCCTCCCAGCGGGTGCTGAAAGCTTGGAAACCTGGCTGAGTTTGGCTTGCTGCATGGGTCTGGGCACAAGGTTGTGGAGAAGTTGAGAAGCTCGGTGTGGAACCAGTGTCCATTGAGTGGGTTTTGTAGGTTTAATAACTAGAGAGAAAGTGTGCATTTTGTACTCTACTAAAAATGCGTTACCTCATCTGATTTTTCCTTTCCCCCATCCCGGTTGGTGAGCATGAGGACTCGGTGCCCCTTGGGAGGAGGTGAAGGGAAAAGTGAGGAAAGTACCCTTGCTTTCAGAGGGCAGACATCTTTCCTAGAGACCTTCAGTTTGTGCTGGGGAGAGGACATCAGTGGGGAAAACGGGATGCCTTCCGTAATGATGGCAGGGGGAGGTCGCCGTAGCTGAGAGGTAGTAACAGCTGCCCATCCGGCAAGGGCACTGGCAGGAAAGGGGGTTGTGTGTGCACAGACAGGACCAGGGATGGCCCCCCTGTGAACTGAGAGGAGAGTTGAAGAACAGGAAGTGTGCACCGGCATCTCTCATTTTTCCTTCCCTTAAAAAACTTTTTTGGGGACATCTGGGTGGCTCATTTGGTTAAGTGTCTGACTCTTTTGATTTCGACTCAGGTCATGATCTCATGGTTTGTGGGATCATGCCCCACATCAGGCTCTGTGCAGACAGTGACGACCCTGCTTGGGATTCTGTTTCCCTCTCTCTCTGCCCCTCCCCCGGCTTGCTTGCACATGCATGTGCTCTCTCTCAAAAAAAAAAAAAAAAAAAAAAACAAACTTTTTTTTTCCCAAAAAATTATCATGTGAATGCATCAGGTTTCTTCTTCACCAGTGTTTTGTGTCCTTGGGACACCCTGACCAGTAGAGATTATTAGAGTCTAGCCTGCAGAACACTGTCCCTCTGGGGAATGCTGGGAGTAGAGTCATCCTCAGTGTCAAGACAGCCATTATTAACACACTGCATAGACGCTGACAGGTGCTGCTGTGGAGAGCGGGCAGTGGGGTCAGGGAGGGCAGACGGATGGCCAATGATGTTGGAACCAACCGCTGTGACCTTGCAGCTGCATTAGACTTTAAACGACCGAGGAACCAGCAAATCCAGAGACATTTATATTAAAGGCCTTTGGAAGGTACTTGAAAGAATGTCGGATTACATGCAGATAGCACCTGGGCATATTCTGTGGCGGGACTGTACCACAGTGTGTTTATCAGCTCAGCCGTTGACGGGCATCTGGGCACTTTCTGGCTTTTGACTGCTCTGGGTACAGCTGCCGTGAACAGTGGTCTTCGTGTGGACAGGTTTAATTTTTTAGATTTAGGCAAATACCTAGGGATGGGAATTGCTGTGTCACATGTTGAGTGTGTAACTTTATGAGATACTGCCACGCTGTTTTCTAAATGGTTGTGCCATTTTCCACTGACACCGGCAGTGTGCGAGAGTTCCTGCTCCTTCGCATCCTAGGCGTTATCAGCCATTTTAGCGGGCATGTAGTGGAATTTCATTGTGGTCTTAACTTACATTTCCCTGATAACTAATGATGGTCAGCAGCTTTTCACGTTCTTATTGGCCATCGTGTAACTTTTTTGATCTATATGTCTATACTTAGACAACGTAAGTTGTCTTTTTATATCTTGAAATGCATTGTGAGAGCAGAGAATATAATGAGTGTTGAATGGCTCTCTGGAAGGGTCTGTTCAAGAGAAATGGAACATTTAAATAGCAATCGTCTGAATTGAGATTCCGAAAGATACACTCTGCAGAATAATATTACAGATATTCCGGGGAGTTAGGATAAATCATTCTTACAGAAAAAAATTTAAAGAAGCCATAGCCTGCGATTTGCTTTTAAAAATTCTTCTATGAAGTTTTAAAGAGATGGCCTCCCATCATCTTGCTGCTGTGAAATGATTTGATATAGATGAACACTGGAGCTTGAAGCAGTAGCCTGCTGGTTCCATGTGTTCACAGCCACAGATAGTTCTAGCTGGTGCCATTACAGGGTGTGGAGTTCACTCCCTCCCAGCTTTCAGAGGTGAAGCAACTTGCCTAAGGTTACAAAGGGATTTAGGGGCAGAACTGGTGCGGAGACCCCACGGTTCCCCGGAGCTTCTTCAGGGTTTCTCTGTACTGCTTTTATCTTTAGTATGGCCAGCAACTTTTAAAAAGTTATGCCCATTAGACACAGAACATCTTTCTGGATATGTCTCCTGAGGCAAGGAAACAAAAGCAAAAATAAACCAGTGGGACTATACCAAAACAAAAGATTCTGCACAGTAAAGGAAACAGTCAACAAAACTGAAGGACAACCTGCAGAATGGGAGAAGATATTTGCAAATGACATATCCAGTAATATCCAAAATAGATAGAGAACTTCTACAACAACAACAAACTTCTGCTCAACAACACAAAGCCAAATGATGCAATTAACAAATAGGCAGGAGACCATGAACAGATATACAGACGGCCAACAGACATGTGAAAGGATGCTCCCCGTCGCTCATCATCAGGGAAATGCAACTCAAAACCACGGTTATCACCTCACACCTGTCAGAATGGCTAAAATCCCAAACACAGGAAACACAAGTGTGGGTGAGGATGCGGAGAAAAAGGAACCCTCTTGTTCTGCTGGTGGGAACGCATGCTGGTGCATCCACTCTGGAAAACAGTATGGAGGTTCCTCAAAAAATTAAAAATAGAACTACCCTATGATCCAGTAATTGCACTACTGGGTATTTACCCAAAGAATACGAAAACACTCCTTGGAAGGGATATATGTACCCCTTTGTTTATTGCAGCATTATTTACAATAGCCAAGATATGGAAGCCACCCAAGTGTCCATCGATTCACGAATGGATAAAGAAGGTGTGTGATAGATACAAAGGAGTATGCCTCAGCCGTAAAAAGGACTGAAATCTTGTCATTTGCAACAACGAGGATGGATCTAGGGAGTATAATGCTAAGGGAAATAAGTCAGAGAAAGACAAATACCATATGATTTCACTCACGTGTGGAATGTACAAAACAAAATGGTGGACATAGGGAGAAAGACAAATCAAAAAACGGGCTCTAAGCTGTAGGGAGCAAACTGGGGGTGACCAGAGGGGAGAGGGAGGTGGGCGGGGGACAGGCGAAATAGGTGAAGGAGATCCAGAGTACACTTATCTTGATGAGCGCTGAGTAGTATGTGGAACTGTTGGATCACTGTGTTATACACCTGCAGCTAATACAGTGCTGTGTGTTAACTCCAGTGGAAGTAAGAAAAAATATAAACAAAAATTTTTAAAAAGAGGAACAAAATTAAAAGTTGTCGGAAGCCAAGATTTATACTCTCTTGTTTCCACCTCTCGGCAGTGAGGTGATAGCCCACCACATCTCGAACTCTTGCTAAAAGCGGACTCGCCCATTCGTGATACGTGGGGTGCAGAGTCACATCCATGCTTGTGTGCTGGTTGGTGGCACATTAGGTGTTGAGGAATACTTATAAACTGAAGTCGTTCTAATGCCGCAGCTCTAAAGTTCGGTTATTTTTAATGCCCTGTTTGGATGAAGGAACATACGAGACCTCCATTCATAGAATGACCAGTGCTAATCGACAGCCGTGCTCATCAGTGACAGTTACGGGTTCAGACGTGTTCACAGAGACGGCAGGAGAAGAGCTGTTCTGGGGTCTCTGAAAAGAAGGTTATCCTGGCAGCACATTCAGTTCATTCAGTTATGATTTATCGAGTGCCAGCTACGTGCTAAGCACGACTCTGGGGCGACCAAGCCAGGAAGAAGTTAGCATGTTGGTGTGTGGGCACCAAGATGTTAAAAGTCGGTGTTGAGTGTGTGTGTCTGTGCACATGCCACCTTTGGTTTTAAAGGCAGGCAAACGGCAGTCCATGTACAAGAAGGAATCAGTGCTTCACAGATCAATGCCGTGATAATATTTACGTGGGCTTCGCAGTTCCTGCAAGCTTAGTTGTGGACCGTGTACGAGATGAGGACTGCTAGGTGGTTTTAGATGGTGTGAGTGGTAGGGAGTTGAAATAAATTTCTTACTATTTCAGAGCTTTTGAGTTAGTTTAAATAAAGAATATTGGGCTGTTTTTTTTTTTTTTTAAAGAATGTCTGTGACCATCTGTTTGTATTTATATGAGCAAATCAGAATTTTCCCCATCTCGTGTAAGAGTTCTGAAGTGAAAGTACAGGCCATGAGCATCCATGCCGCCAATTTCAGATAAATGAAAACAGCCTCGTTGTTTTCACTGATTCAGTTCATAGGACGTGATGTTATGTGTCTGAACAATTTGTACACTAGTCAGAGAGTTTTTTAATCCACCGAGTACAGAGGAATCGTGTCTTAAACAAGTACCACTGAGTGAATGAAATCCATTACAACTATCTCTGAGCCATTTATCCTGCCCATTCATGTTCCCGTTCTCTCCCCCAGATAACTCCCCACCAGCGCCAGCCAGCCTGATGCAGGGAGATGATCCTGACCGTTTGGTCTCCCTGCCTGGGGTTCCTTGCCTCCTGACAACCTGTCACTTTAGCCCTTGGCTCTGCTTACCTACTTCAGGAAGCCTTTCCCCCGACAGCCTGTGGCAGTGTTGGAGGAGTGTGGTTTCATGCATTCCGTGTTTATGGAGCATTTATGGGTGTCATGTGCTCTACTGGGTGCCCGGGATTCAGAGACAGGAGTCCTGGGTCTCTGTCCTGAAGGAGCTGATGGTCTTGTCTTCATTCCCTGGGGCTCAGTTTCTGAGAAGTCTCCATTGCTGGTTCACAAACAGCAAGTTCGGAACAAAAGCTCAGACAGCAATCGGAACAAAACAGCTGCTAATGAGCATCATGGAATCACTCACCGCGGGTTCTACAATTTGTCCCCCAAGATGAAAATACCTTTATTTTCTTGGTTCCTTGTTTCTTGACTTCTTAACAGTCGCTCACTTTGAACAGACTAAGGAAACACAGGTGACATCGGAAAGAACGACAGGCTAGGAGAACATGGGGGTATTTGTGAACTGAAAAAGGAAATTACAATGGCATCTTGGTTTTATGGCCTTGGAAAAATAGCTTCGTTTCCCTTCCTTCCCTTGGTTTCTGCCCTGTTGTAATATTACCTGCCTAACCCAGAGTTTGAGAATCACCAGCTGTAATGTAGGTAAAAGCATTTCTTGTTTCAGGTGCTGCACAGGTGAGGGGCATACCGCTGTCCCCCTCCCTACCACGGCTGGTACTGTTGGGTTTGTCCCTGACCTTCCGGTGAGCCGTGCCTTCTTACACCTGGCGTTTCTTCCAGCCTAGTTGAGAAATCCACACCCGAGAAATAGAGTGGGATTGTTAAAAATTGTTAAAAATCACTTTTTGCCGTTACCAAATATTTGTCTTCACGTTTGGACTAGGATTATTCGTAGAATTAAGTTGTCAGTTGGTTTCGTAGACACTTCCGGGCAGGATTCTCAGCTTCACTGGGAAAGTTAACCCTTCCATCACCTATATTTGAATACCATTGTAATCGCTCTTTGGAAGCATAGCTGAAGACACTAGTTTTGTAGAATTTTATGTCTGCAGGCTCGGAGGAGAAGTCACTGATCTCGGTCCAGATCTGAGGGGGTGACAGAGCTCAAATGGTGTCCACAGCTCCTGACCTTTTCCGCCCCCACCACACGCAGGCCCTCCTCTCGCACGGTCCAGCCTTCCCTGTCATTAATGAATGGAAGCTTTCTGTGCCCCGGGGCCACGTAGCTTGTGGCGACAGAACCAGACCCGCTGGCCTCTCTTCTCTGGGCTGTTGCAGTGTCCCCCGCTTTGGGGATGAGTAGTAAGTTATCTGTGTGTAGGGTGATGAATACCCTGCATGTTAGCCTCAAGGCAGAGGGCACTCTGGCCTGAGAAGCCTGGGCTATCATTACCCGTACATCTTCTTTTTTTAAATGTCTATTTATTTTGAGAGAGAGAGAGAGAGAGAGCGCGAGCGCGCGGATGTGCACACATGCGTATGTGAGCAGGGCAGAGAGAGAGAGAGAGAGAAAGGGAGAGAATCCCAAGTAGGCTCCGTGCTGTTGGTACAGAGCCTGATGCGGGCTTCAGTCTCAGGAACTGTGAGATCATGACCTGAGCTGAAATTAACAGTCAGACGCTTAACCGACTGAGCCACCCAGGTGCCCCTTTACTTGTGCATCTTACGTCTTTATCTCTGTCCCTCTTGTGTCCTTCAGCAGCACCATTACGTGCAGCGTCTGCTTTTAGGACTCAGCATCGTGGGGTTCCCCGGGAAGTGCATCGGGGCCTTGTGTCCTGTGCAGGCCAGTGTCTCCGTGGGGAGGAAGCATGACGACCGTGACCCCGGGGTCGGTCCTCCCCACTTGAGGCTTGTGGGTGGGAGGGTAGCCTCTTCCTCTCAGTGTGGCGGCCCAGGGAACCCCTGCCCTTGCCTTCCCTCTTGTTTTATTAGCTGGGGTTTTGAATGTTCTTTTCTTTGGGTGGAGACCAGACAAAGTAAAACTAATGGTCTGAAGCCCTTCCTTGGGGAGAAATGCTCACATCCCCAAATACTGAAAATAAACAGCCTGTAACGACCCACAGAAGCCCAAGAAGGTCCTGAGCTGCCTCAGCCAAGAGCCATTTGTGCCTTTTGCTGCATGTCCTGTCCTCCTACTGCCCCTCAGTGACAGGTACCCTGCCCTGCCTTTGGCCCCTCTTCCCCCTACTTCTGGCCTTGCCCCCACCGCCTTGTCTGGCCCTGTCACATGGCCTTGCTGCCAGCTGGTCATGCTCTCTGGGCCCCTCCTCACCCAGCCTTTCCCAAATCTCTGTCCTGTCTTTTACTCCTGCTTCCTAGGTGAGTGCGTGCTGTCTGAAGACGCTCATAGAAAGGACAAGACCATCTGCATCTCTGGGGGGCCTTTATCTCTGCCCCCACGCTGCTCCCCATTGGCTCTCAGCCCTTCCTGCTCCGCGGCTTGCGTGCCTGTCAGAACACAGCACCATTTTGTGGATTCCTGTCCTTCCTGTAGGCTGTGGGATCCAGTATTGTGTCTGTGTCCTTAGTAGAGGCATCTTTTCTTCAAATGAGTGCTGATGCTTGATGCGTGTACTGGCCAGGTAGCCCTGCCACGTTTGCAGCCGGGAGTGGGTGCTGATGCTAACCTTCTGCATACCTTCTCAGCTCTCGCACCTGGGCCCTCAAGGGTTCTGCGTAGTCCTTGGGTCAAACGGAGCAGAGTAGGGAACCCCAGTTCTAGGTCAGGGGGAACAGACACACACCTGGTGTCAACCTGTCCCCTGCTCCCCCACCCTGTAGACTCCTTGGTATAGGGAACCCCACCTCTAAAACAAGGCCTCTGGGCAGGCGTCACCCTCTCACACCTGTGTGGGGCTACCTCCTATCCAAGCTCTGTCCACCCTCTCCCCACAGACAGCTACCCTTCGGGTCTGGGGTTAAACCCATCTGGGAAAAGTTTAGGGAAAAGACCCACACAGACTCAGGCTGCTGGCACAGGGGTGGTGGGGTGCTGGGTATCCGTGGTGCAGTCTAGGAGGGGGTGATGCAGGCTCCCGGCCCTCTGACCTTACCACGCGTGGAGAGGGGTGAAGCTGGAGGAGAGCTAGAGCAAGACCCAGGTCCACGGTGGTCCCGTCCTGCCCTAGAGCCGGTCACTGACCAGATGACCTGATTGGTCTGCTGTGCCGTCCGTTGGGGTGGTGGGAGGGGACCTCCCTCACATTAACCCAGATGCTTTCCAGTGGCCGGCGCTGTGCTCATGCCTAGCAAATAATCGTCACAACAGCCATATCAAATGGATGTTATTTCCCTGTTTTAGGGATATGGAAACCGAGGCCCAGGAGATAAGGAATCTGTGTGTGGGGATGTGGGAACTACAGCTCAGTCTGTGTCCCCTGAGCCCACGGTCCCTTTATTGTACCAGTGGCTCTCATGATAAGCCTGGGTCAGAAGGGTGAATTGGGCTGCAGGAAACAACGCCTGGTGGTTCCCGCTCATGTTCCCTCTTGCCCGTCACTGCACTTCTTGGATGACAGAACAAGAGGATAGTTCTGGAGATGACAGACTTGGGGGCAGAGAGCCGTGGACAGAGGGAGGGCACTGTGACGCCTTTGTGCCAGAGTAGGGGAAGGGGAACAGTTCTGGTTAGCACGTCAGGCTCATTTGCATGCCCCCCCTCCTTTCTTTCCAGAAACCATCTCTGCTGCATTTAGAGGCTGGCTTTGGAGGTGGCAGGCCATTTGGGGCCTGAACACGCCTGGCCGTTCCTTCCTTCTCCCTTCCTCATTCTGGGTTTCCCTCCTCGTCCCTACTTCCCATTCCATCGTAGGGCAGCGGGGCCGGGTCTCTGGGATGGGAAACAGGAACTGAGACGTGGGGGATCAAGACACGGCAAGACTCGGGACAGTGGTCATTGAATCTTCCCCTTAAAGCCGGCCCCAAGGATGGATTGTGCAACCTGGACACGGGCAAATGGCGGTGTCGCACCATCACCTGCCTTCTGTCCATCCCCAGGTGCTCAGGCCCGTGGGAAGGTTCTGGAACCCCAGAATTGCTTACGTCAGGCGGTCTAGGTGGGCCTCGCCTGAGCTCCCGGTGAAGGTCAGATGCGGCGCAGCTGGGGTGGCAGGAGCGGGGCGGTCACATGGCCCGGGAGACGCCTTTCTCGGTGAGTGGGAGTGGGTGGCATCCCTGGTAAGGATGAGCAGTGCCAGGTGGTTCTAGCCCTGGGCTGGGCGAAGGGCGTAAGGGAAGCCTGAGGCAGAGGCGGATGAAGGGGATTGTTTTCCCCAGACCTGACAGGAGGTAGCAGCACAAGTCCCCGGAGCGTCCCATGCGCTCTTCCCGGCCCTGGAAGCCAAGCAGCCATAAGCTAGAGGGAGGGTGACACGGGGACCACATAGTCCTGGAAGCTTGCCTCTCAGTCTGCCGGAACTCTCCCAGTTTGAGCTCTTTAGTTCCAGGCCAAGTAAATGACTTAGGGCAAGTCCAACTCCTTGAGTCAGTTTCTTCTACTTTAAATTGGGGGAATTGGCAGTGCTTTCACAAGACGCTGTGAATATCGTGTAAAGTCGTGGATGCTTCAAGTGCTGTGTGGAGGGGCCCCGGGGTGACTCAGCTGGTTGAGTGTCCAACTCATGATTTTGGCTCAGGTTACGATCTCACGGTTCGTAGGATCGAGCCCTGTGTTGGACCTGGGCTGATAGCGCGCAGCCTGCTTGGGATTCTCTCCCTCCCTCCCTCTCTGCCCGTCTCACTCACTCTCACACACGTGGTAAATCAATAAACTTAAAAGAAAGTGCTCTGTGGAATGTCAGGTGCTTTGTGACTCTTGGGACTATAGATGTCTATGTAGCTTGTCTGCTGCTGGCCTTTCTACCCGGGGCCGCCAACTCTACCTGAGTAACTTTGCTTCTGGGAACACGCCCGGAGCCTGTGGGCCACCCAGTCCTGCTCCCGCACCTTGGTGTGGCCATTTGTGGGGGGAGGGGGCACAGAGGGTGGCCTGTGCTGCACTGACACAGGTGTGAGAGGGGAAGCCTGCCTGGAGGCTTTGCTTGGAAAGCGGGGCTCCCCAGGATTCTGCCGGGTGGGGGAGCAGGGGACGGGCTGACACCAGGCGTCGTATCAGCTTCCCCTGTGCCCACTCTGCCCCATTTGACCCTGTGTGTGTGAAAGCCCAGAGGGGACAGGTGACCCCCTCCACTAAGCTGGCCCAGAGCACCCCGCTGTGTCACTTGCTGTGTGGCCCTGCCTTTGCCCATGTCACCCCTTTGGGGAGTTAGAAACACACCAGGGAGTGTTTGGAAGAATTTAAACGTTGGAGGGGGGGAGAAACTTATTACCGGAAGTGAAAGGTTGGCATGAGCTACACAGGTATTTTTCTTCTTCTTCTTTTTTTTTTTTTCCCTTGTTACCATAACCATTATCAGACCCGAAAATATTTATCCTAGCGATTGCCCCAGTCCTGGGGAGATGGTGTTCCTGAACGGCCCCCTTATTTGGCATAGTGTGGATCTGACCCCTTGGAGACCCAGGGGGCACTAACGAAAGCTCACCGTGGCGGAGCGCCTACAGTGCACAGATCCCGTACCCACCGATGATTTCTCCTGCGAAGCAAGCCTTATTCCCAAGTTACAGAGGAAAACAACCGAGGTCGGTGAGGGGAAGTCATTCTCCTGAGGTCATGCTGTTGATACGTGGAGTCCGGTTTAGAATTTTATCTGTTTGGTGAAAAAAACCAGTGACTTTCAACCACTGCGCTATTCCAAAGGATCCAGCACTGAGAGACCAGAACTGAGAGCACCTTCTCTTGGCTTCTTTCCTTTTTGGTGTCTCCCCGGAGGCGACGTTGTGGAGTTGGGATGTCGGTGGTAAAAGGGAATGAGGAGGCCTGAATGGAATTCCGGTTTTTCCCCTTTTTGATGCGTGTGTTACCTGAAGTCTAGTTTCAGTTACAAGATGTACTTTTTGAAAGAATTCGTAAGACACAAATGTGGCAGCCGGCTGACAGCAGAAAGACCCCCCCTCCCCCCGCCCCCCATCAGAGGCCCAGTTGGCACAGAGGAGCCAGTATGCTAAAAGCCACGAGGCTGGGGGCAGAACCCGTAGAGTGAGTGTGAACGCTGGTTTGCGGGCAGACCCCCTGTGCCCCGGAAGCAGAGTCCTACTTAGCACCCCCCGGCTGCATGTGGGGCCCAGAGAAAACCGCTCGCTCACGTCCCCTCTCTCCTGTTTATGTCACTGAAGTGGAGGTCACGTGGCCTTAACCCTGTTTCCTGGGGAAATCAGCCTGGCCTGTGATTACATTGTCTTCTGGAACTGGGACAGATGTGGAAGGCTGACCTCAGCCCCAACTGAAGGTCACCTTCCCAGCCTCTCCCGCTGCTTTCGTATCACCAGGCCTCCGCCGCCTGGCCCTGTGCAGCGGCCTCAGCCCTGCATACCAGACATCTTCTGGTATGATGGCCCCTATTCCGTTTGTCATTGTTCCCCAGAGATGGCCTATTTCCTGCTTGCATCTGGGCTCTTCAGTCCATCCAGGGGAGCAGAACCGAGGGGTGCCGTGTTTGTTGAAGGTGCCCGGGACTTCAGGCCAGACCCTCCTCTGAGACGAGGACTGCCTTTCTTGGCTGCTGGGGTGTTGTAGCTGGCTTGCCAAAATTCTCCTTTCTCTTGTCAGCTCCCCCAGATCTCCCAGAAGCTCTTTCCCCCGAAGTAAGAAATCAGGATGTAAAGCATTTTTATAAAGCTGGAATTCATTGTCATCTGTTTCCGCCTCTCTAGAAGAGTGATCTAGTAAAAGCCTGAGTTCCCGGCTGACGTCTCCAGTGATGGGGTTCATGGGAGGGCCTGTGGGTACTTGGCTCTTCCAACTTTACCAGCTTGAGGCTCTCCTTTGTTAACACGGCATTGTCACGTAGTCTGTGCATGACACGGTCCACTTCAGTCATGGTGACGACTGTCTAGAATGTAATCGTGTGAATGCCCAGTAGTCTGTGCAGTTACTCTCCTTGGTTGGGCATTTGGGGCTCTTTCCTATTGTTTCCTCTTTCAAAGTCCTGCTGAGAACATCTTTGTAGACGTAACCTGTGTGGAAAGGAGCGAGGGCATGGGGACGTATTTCTGCAATTGGACGGGGACAGAAGGAGAGAAACTGCTTTGGTGAAGCCCTTTGCCCCCTCTGGCGAGCGTACTTTCTGGAAGACCAGGGAGGGCAGTGATGCCCTCAGCTGCCATGGCTGGGAGCAGCTTGGAGACTCCAGTTCTGTTTTGTGTTTCAAACCATCACTCCCCGCCCGCCCCCCCACCCCGTGCCTTTGTTCTTTTGATTTGTATTTATATCTTTTATCTGTCCCGGGACCTTCAATGACTTTCATGTTTTATGAGTTCTTAGCTTCCTGGGGTCCAGCCTCTGATGGCCACTGATGGCCGAATCAGAGTGCTTGGGGCCACACCGTCTCAGCCAGTCAGGTTGCGTTAGTGACATTCCTTTTTCTATTTCAGAGAGCTGTTTATCTTCCATTATATCTTTCTAACCACACAAATCCTGCATAAACATATTTCAAACAGTACCAAAAAATGAGCCTGCCTTCACTGTCTTTTCTGTCTCCTCAGTAACCATTGGGATGTATTCATGTGTCTTCCAGGATATTGTTCTGTGTATACTTGTGTATGGAAAGACACAATTTTGAGTATTTTTCTTTATTGTTTCATCAGTTTCTTTGACACATTTTTTTGTGCTCAGAGTTAAATCCTATTTGATGTGAAAACAACTGAAGAAGATAGCCGTGTAGGATATTGAAGTGCCTTTTAAAAATTTTTTCAAGTATAACGTACTCCTGTTGATGATACGTTTAAAAGTAGAAAAATCCGAAAAGTCCCCCAACTTTCCCTGAGACAACAAAGATTATTTGTTTCCTGTATCTTTATATACGCAGTTTGTGTATACAATGCAACACTTGCTTATCCTCTCTAGTTTATAAAGTTTATTTCTTGCTTACAGTTGAGTGTGTGCGCGCAGGCTCGCGGGCTCAGTTGGTTCAATAAATTACCTTGTACTTTCCTACCTCCCAAGACGGAATTTTGAGAAAGGTCTGTTGCATTTCGATCTTTGGAAGCCGCTTTATTGTGGTTTTTTTTTTGTTCTTAGTGCCACATATACCCACGTGGGTCAGGATCAGCCACATGTACACGGGCCGGGTGTGGTGGCACCCCTCTCCCTGATGACAACCCCCCCAGGTTTGGACGCATCTATTGCAAGTACCTGCGATTGAAGACATGGTCAAGGTGCAGTTGGCGGTTGGGTGAGGGGGCTGGCTGTCCTCTGAATCAGTGCTCACCTGGCTGCCCCCCCTGGTGCTGGCACCTAGGCACAGAATCCGAGACGTTCTGAGGAGTAAACACAATGTGTTGGAGAAAAATGAAAGAAGTCTGTCTTTTCTGGTTGCTGGTCCTCAAGGGTGGCCTGCTTTAGGAGTTGGCTGACCTGGGTTCTTGTGCACCTCTGTCTCCAGCTTACCAACTTGTGCTGTCTGCTCTCAGATGGCTCGGAAAGGGGATGAGGGGACCGATCTCTAGGTTCCTTTCACTCGTTGTGCGTGACCAAAATGCTGAGCTAATAAAGTGCCCTGTGAGGCATTGTCATTTTGGCAGCCTTTCTGGCTCTTTCCCCAGACTCTAGTTGATTTTAATTTCTTTTCCATCGAGAAGGCTTTAAATTTACTTTTATGCAGATTAGTATGCATACACACACACGGAGATATAATTTATAGGATGATGATGAGCAAACACCCATCCAGCCATCACTTGTCCCTTCCTGACCCCTGGCCCCCGTCAGCGTTCCAGGAGCGCTCGCCTGCCTTCCCGTCAGCACCCTCCGAGGAGCCGCCGGCCCATCTGGGCCATCAACATCTCTCCTCACTTCTGTTTGTAGTTGTATCAGCAACACTTACGTTCCTAAACAGGAACAACATCATCGAGTTTTTCCTACTTTCCACTTTTACGGTCGTATACCGCCGGCATACTTTTGCAACTTGCTTCTTTTGCATAACATTGTTGTGAAATTCGTTTATGTTCTGGGTGGGTAACGTTTGTCCGTCTCCCTGCAGCGGTTCACGTGTTTTACCGTCACCGGGTATGTGGGTTTGTCCCGTTTTCGGCTCTTTCGAAGAGGGTCACGACCATCCTCGCCTTGTGGTGCAGATGTGTGTATACTCTGAGTAACCCCAGTTGCGTTAGAGAATACCAAGCGTGACCTTCTGGTGTGCCCTGATGCGTACGTGTCTCACGCAGCTTGATTTAGCTTCATATTTACTTGATCCTAATTCTTCGTGACACCTGCTGTTCCCCAGGCCTCTGCTGTATTGCCAGGAGGAGGTAGATCCATTATCGCTCTGGCTCTACGCTGAGCCTGCAGGCCACAGTGCATTGCTGTGCTTCCCAGAAGGCTTCTGGAAATATCTGACACTGTCATTAATGTCCTGTGTTACTTCAAAAGTAATGTCAAGCGGGAGAGGAGACGAAGCTGCCGTCTAGATGTCCGCGTGAGTCTTCCTTGGCAAAGCTATCCTTGGGGGCACAGATCTGGGTGTCGCTTTGTTTTCTTATTTGGTCTGTGTCTTTCGAAAATGTCATTTCCCCTCAGGTCAGCCTTTCCCAAAAGGAACGAGGGAGATATGATGGGACAGCAGAGTAGAACATGCCTCCCCGGCGGCCCAGACCGTGGTCTCCCGGCCTTTCCTCCCCCATGGCAGCATCTTTGGGTTCCCAGGATGAAGCCGGCCACTCTCCACCATTGCTGGCTCAAATTGAGAACTGGGGGGCCAAACTGGTCCTGTGCCAAGAGGAGACTGGGCTGGCCAATAAGATTGGAGAAACCTGTGTGTGAATCTTCTGGGCCGGGGGTTGGTGGACTTCGTGAAGGGCCAGGCAGTGAACATTTTAGGCTTTGCAGGCCTAGAGGCAAAAGTGAGGGTCTTATATAGGTGCTTACATAATAAGAGAGGAAATAAATTTCCACAAGTTTTTTATTAACAAAGTTCAAAATATCGTATCCCTGGAGTAAAACCCTTTGGTAACGCTCGTCTCTTAATCAGAAGAGGGGAATTCTTTCGGGGGAGATTTCTTCCTTGGGATTCAAAGCTAGTGTTCCCCTCCACCTCATTGTCCTGTCGAGTGGAAACATTCACCTGTGCAGATCCTTAGCACGTGGCCGCGCAAAAACCGGCCCCCCGGTAGGTGCCCACCTGCCCCAGGCTCATCTCCTCAGACAGACCGTGGACTTGGCCTCCACCATCCAGCATCAGGACGTAGGTGCCTCTGAGCCAGGATGGACTTCCCTGTAGGCTCTGGGGACAAACACTACCTCAGCCCTCCAGAGGGAGAAGAGCTGTCACACGGTCACATCTGTGCGCTGCCCATGGGGGAAGGAGGGAGAGGCCCCCCTCGATGAAGCCAGGGGCTCCAGAATGTTAGGGGATGGTGCACGGAGGGGTCTGCAGGAACAGAGGAAGAGCAAACAGGGGCGGCGTGTTTAGACCTGGTCGGTATGTTGTATGTGGCTACGGCTCCGGAGAAAGGTTGGCGAGACAGGAGCTGGATTTTTTACTTGACTAAATTGTAGTTTATCTTCCATATTCCTGTGCGGCTGCCCTGTTGGACAGCACAGGTGTGAAGAAGGAAAAGAGTGAATGGTGTTGTGTCCCCTCCTGGGAGGGCTCCCCTCACGCCCCCTGCACCCTCCCGGGAGCCGGCGTCCGTGCACGAGCCGCGGAGACCCCGGGGAGCTGCTCGCAGGAATGAACCAGAACCCTGGCCCTTCATGCAAGGGTCCAAGGGATCAAAGGACGTGCTTTTAGAATGGTTGGAAACCGTTGTTTATTTTCCTCTAAAATATCTTGAGACACATCTCTACAGTCTTGTTTATGTGATAAATTCACTCTGTGAAACATGTTTTATAAACTGAGGGTCAGCTGCAGTGTAGGCCCTCAGGATTAATGGGGTCTGGCCAGGCGTTAGCTGTTGTGCCGGCCCCGCCTAGGTCCGTAGTGGCTGTTCAGCTTTTGCCTGTGTTTATAGTGTTTACACACACATTCTGACCAAGGTGGCCGTTCTTTTTCCTTCTCTTTAGCTCGGGTAGTTTTGGGGAGGGCAGGTGTGGGGGAGCGCCCCCGTTAGGGATCTCAGCCCGATTGGTGGACCCCTTCGGTTCCTTGAGGCTCTCCAGTTTTGCTATTTTGTTGTTTCAGGTTTCCCGGTGCTGTTTTTATTTATAATTGACGGAAGACTATTTCTAGCACTCAGTCTTAATCATTCCGACTTCTCCTGCCCAAGCTTAATCTTAATTATCTGTAAATATGCTCCGTAATGAAGGGTGTGGTTTTGAGTGGGGAGGTAATTGCTTTTCCCTCTTGCAGTTTTAATTTAAAATTACCTCTCCGCCTACCTTACCTTTCTTTCCAGGCTCTTCTTAACAGACTGTAGAAAAGCAGCGGTTACCGTTTATCCACTCTTCCCCTGAGTTCAGGAAACAGCACATCCCCTTTAATAACAGAGGTAGAATATTCCATATGGTGGCCTATTTTTACAAGACTTTTATGCAGGAAAAGATCAGGGAGGGGTGTGCCCCACAGGACGACGTGGGAGGAAACTTGCCAGCGTTGAGCAGTGTTATGAAGCCTATTTCATCTGTGGTCGGCCTTCCGCACTGAGGTGTATAGGGCTAGTCTGGTCCACAGTTTTCTCGGCACAATTGAGCAAAAGCCCTGTGGACAGAAGATTATTCTGTCATTTGTGGGAGTGCCAGAGCCTGGAGAGCTAAACTCAGTTGAGGAGGCCGAATAGATCTCCCTGGGCACACACTGACTTTTCCAGAATGTCTGCTGCCCTGTACCAGTCCCATATGGCTTCCTAATCATGGGTCCCAGCCGGGCCCTTCCTTGTTGGGTATCCGTTCCCTGAGTCTACTTCCTGCCTGCTCAGATCCATTGTTCCCACTGTGGCTTGAGTGACCTTCAAGTACAGCTCTCCATTCTCCCCTTGCCTGAGAACCTTCGGTAGCTGCCCACTGTCTGCAGGCTCAGCCGGATACCCTTGCCAGCCTCTGTGTCCCTGCCTGCCTTTCTGGTCTCACGGTCACGGACGGAGCTGCTCTCTGAGTCCCGTCCCGTGTCAGCTTTGTGCTGGGCACTGGGGACAGAGCGGAGAGCGTCCTGCCCTTACGGGAGATCTCTGAAAAAGGTAACAAGAAACATAAAATTAATCGTATTAATATCTTCTTTAACCTAACATGTCCAAAATATTATCATTTGACTGTGTGGCGCTGGCCGTGTTTCCAGGCTCAGTGGACACGTGCTGTTGTAGGTACATTGGCTAGGAAGTGCGGGTCTTGAGGTGAGCGGCACAAATGGAAAAGCAGTTACGTGAGAGTCCTGGGCTTCTGGCTTTGTGTTTCTCTAGGGCATTATCCTGCTACATTGTGAACTCCATGCAGGCATGGGCGTGGCCTTGTTTTGCTCACCTGTTGTGTCTGGGACACCTCGCTTAGTACTTAGCACATAGTAGGTCCTCACTAAATTTCATCAGGTGAACTATTGAGTAAGCATAGGGTTCCGGGAAAAGTCTGGGTGAGTACCTAACCTGTCTGAGGAGGCTTTCAGGAGGAGGACCTGCCTCCAAGTCAGCTCGCAAAGCCGGGGTAAAACTAAGGGGTCAAGAGGAGGCAGGGAAGAGCACACAGTGTTAGAAATAAAGAGGAGGACGAAGGTTGGGAGGGGCTGCAGGAGTTCGTTGGGACGGAACTTCAGGTGCGCTTGGGGCAGGGGTCTGGAGACGACGCTGGAGAAGTAATGGGGGCCAGATCGTGAGGAGGTTTTAAAGCTGCTACGGAGTCGAGGCCTCATACTGGGGACGTGCGGAAATAGCGCCAGCGTCGTGGGCTGGGAGTGGCCCCTCGGACTCGTGTTCCGCGTTTCTCTCCTGTGTTTTCTCCGTTCACCCCTCCTCCCAGCCCGCAGAAAGGGCTTCATGAGAATATTGGCTGACTTCTGTTACTGTGTAGGCTAACCAGGCTGGGGGGCTGCCTTCTGCTGTCTGTGGGAAGCTTCAGGAGGAGGAGCAGGCTTAATTATTTGAGTGCAGTCGCGATTCCCGACCGAATTCTCTCCAAGTGCTGGAGTAGATGTCGATTAGATCGAATGTGTTTTTCAGTCATGGCCCTTCACGTGGGGGTCAGGACCTTCCACAGCTGTGATGAGTGCACTGAACTGTCGTACTCTCTGACATGCGGTCGATAAAGCTTCGGGAGCCAGTGTTTCTAACCAGCCCTGAGCAGATCCATCCCATCTTCTTGTGGCCCCTGGTAGAACCCAACAGGTCGGTGCACACGCTGGAGGGCACTGCCTGCTGGGTGGCAGACTGGGGAGTAGAAAGTGATGAGTCTTCGGGAGAGAGTTCATTGGTTATGTACTTTTTCCAAATCCCTTTTCACATCTCAAGGGAAGGTCTGGAACGGATGAGAGATGACCTAGGAAAATAAGAGCTAGCTCTCTACGAGAAATTTCGACATCTTTGTGGCCGTTCATGCCTACTTCTTCCTCCAGTATGTCAGAAAATAATGCTTTTTAAAATACAACTTCTCGGGGCGCCTGGGTGGCTCAGTCGGTTGAGCGTCTGACTTCTGCTCAAGTCATGATCTCGCAGTTCGTGAGTTCGAGCCCCGCGTCGGGCTGTGTGCTGACAGCTCAGAGCCTGGAGCCCGCTTCGGATTCTGTGTCTCCCTCTCTCTCTGCCCCTCCCCTGCTCACACTGTTCCCTCCCACCCCCCAAATAAATCAAACATTTAAAAACTAAAATACAGTTTCTCTTTTTATTGTAACCGCTCTGTCAACTGTCTGCCGCCTGGTGATCATTTTTCTATTTAGTAATTGTCAGCACCAATCACATCTGTTCTTAGCCTCTGCTAAAACAGTCCTTGTCGCTTTCGAATAGGACTTAGGATGCTGATATGGAAGGTGATTCGGGAAGCCTGGCAGGGAAGGACTGTGCTTGTTGCTCTGAGGCCGTGTGCTCTGTTTCTGATGGCAGTCTGTTGCAGGGTTTTGTGATTAAATCTCATGATGAGTAATAATAACGTCATCGAGTGTATACCAGATTTGGGGCTCAGCACTTGCCCTGGAGTTCTTAGTTTCTTTACGGTAACCTGCATGATGGGTGTCACTATCCCAGGTTACAGATGCTCTCTTCCGCCTGTCACCACTGAAAGTGACACGTTGCTCTTCTGGGGTGTTCAGTTGGGTTAAAGGGAAATTTGACGCCTGTGCCTTTTGTGAAAGTAGAGCTGTAATTCAGACTCCTGATTTGATCAGTCACCGAGCAGGTATTCCGTGAGCACTTACTACGTGCTAGGCGTTGTAAGGGCTGCATGCTACCGCCGTGTAGCGGTTGGTCTGTTAAGGTGTGAAAGCAAATGGAGCGTCATAGAGGAATATTAAAGACTTAGGTGTGTCTAATTAATCGTTCAACCCGGCAAAGTAGGAATTGTTATCCCTGGTTCTGGAAGAGAAATCTAGGCTAGAAAAGGGTTAGGCAGAACATGCCTTCCAACCCCAAACAAATTCCCGTCTGGGTCTTTCCAAATCCAGAGTGGGTTTGCCTCCCACCAGACCGCACTGCCTCTGAGTGGGGGGACGGTCTGGCCTGCGTGTTGGCGGTCTTGCCAGGGTGGGGACACACTTGTGACAGATCTGCCTCCCCGCCCCCCGTCGCTCCCCCTGCTCCCTGTCCTTGGCCTGTGTCCGGAAGGAGCCCCTGGCAGGCTCCCGAGCCTTGCTTGTTCACAGGGAGGATTGAGGCTTGGTGGGAGTGGAGTTGGTCCGGGTTAACTCTTAACTCGTATGGGGATGACTCCGTCTTCACACTGAGCTGCACGCTGGGGCTTTGTGCCATGGAAACAGTTCCGCAGGGGCCTCCAGAGTGGCTCTCACAAGGCCATTCTCTGATAGTCGTGATCTGAGCTCAAACACGTTTTAATTATGTACTTCTCTATGTTTTAGGCTTTGGACGTGGACCGGATGGTTCTTTACAAAATGAAGAAGTCCGTGAAAGCAATAAATATCTCTGGGCTGGGTGAGTACACATCCTTTCCTAGCGGTTTCCTTGTGCAAATCCTCACGGTAGCTGTACTGGTGCCATGATGGTGATCACCATTGACGAAACCAAACCTTTTCTTCTAGGCGTGTGCATTATCAAGTTGATTTGGGATATTTAGCTTTTAGGAGTGTGTTTTGTTCTGTAAATTGTCTGATCTGGCCTGGTGGTTCACCTTCCACCCCCAACCATCTCCTGTGCTGTCTCCTGTTCCCTGAAGTGCAGCTGGGTTTTCCGTCCCGCATGAGCTACCGTCCTGCATGAACCAGCTTTGTCTGACTGGTCAGCAGGAACGCCGGCCTCATTCCAGCCTCGGTTGTGTGGTCTGTGTGTTACTCATGTCAGCGTGGCCCCTCCATTTCTCTTCTCCAGTCCTCGCCCTTCTTGTTTCGGATACTGTTAACGTAAAAGCACAATCAACTGCTCCAAGTAACGTCTGATCAGGACTAAAACTTTTTTTGAACCGTGAGTTCATGACCTGAGCTGAGATCAAGAGTCAGATGCTTAACCGGCTGAGCCACCCAGGTGCCCTGGAAATAATTTTTTTTTTTTTAATTTTTTTTTTCAACGTTTATTTATTTTTGGGACAGAGAGAGACAGAGCATGAACGGGGGAGGGGCAGAGAGAGAGGGAGACACAGCATCGGAAACAGGCTCCAGGCTCTGAGCCATCAGCCCAGAGCCCGACGCGGGGCTCGAACTCCCGGACCGCGAGATCGTGACCTGGCTGAAGTCGGACGCTTAACCGACTGCGCCACCCAGGCGCCCCTGGAAATAATTTTTTTAAGTCATTAAGTGACAATGTGGTTTCCCCCAGAAACAAGCAAGTGGCAGCCTTGGAGGACTGGGGGTTGTGAGGGCTCCCAGAGAGGCTGAGCGAGGTGATGGATTGCAGTCAGCACGGCTGGCCTGTGGGCGAGCACACCAGTGCTAAGTGGGGCAGAAACACTGCCTTTGTCCGCGGCTGGTGGCCTGGGAGGAGGGGGTGAGGGGGCCCAGGGTCTGCACCTACAGAAGCAGTCAGCCCATGAATGGCTGTACATCGTCCCCTTCCACCTCGTGGTGTTTCCCTTTACGACAGTAGTGAATGGAGTAGGAGGACAGGGAATGCCAGAGGGCTAAGAGGAAGGAGGGGCGCAGAAGGGTCTGGGAGTGCCTCTTGCACCCAAGCCTGCCCCCACCCACGTCCGGCCATTGTGAGCACCACCTCCAGTAACTGCTTTCGCCCCCCTCAGGGAGGGCAGTGCAAGCCAAGATTGAGAAGAGGCCAGTAGGGAACCTCAGCTGCAAAGATGATATTGCAGTCAAGAATTGCCAAGGACGTTTAGGAACAGATTTCACAAAAGACAGGCAAGAACTATGTTGAAAACTACAAAACCGAATTAAAGACCCAGATAAACGGGAGAGGTGTATGATGTACCTGGGTTGGAGGACTCGATATAGTTACTTTGTCTTTTCTCCCCAAATTGATCTCAAGATGCAGCACAATCTTAATCAAAATTCCTGCAGGAGAAATTGACAAGCTGATTCTAAACTTTATGTGGAAACACACACAGGACCCAGAAAATGCCAAGCAATCAGGGTACAAAAACAAGTTGGAGAATGTCAACCATCTGACTTCAAGTCTTGTGAGATAGTCGTGATCTAGACAGTGTTGCTGTTGGGGGGGGCCGACAAAGAGATCAGTGGAACAAAAGACAAAGTGTAGGGGTGCCTGGCCGGGTCAGTCTGTAGAGCATGTGACCCTTGATCTCGAGGTTGTGGGTTCAAGCCTCACGCTGGTTGTAGAGATTACTTAAAAATAAAATCTTAAGAAAAAAAAAAAAAAAGCCTGGAAGTAGACCCTTACTGAGATGTTTCTGCTTGTCAGCATGTTGCCAAGGAAGTCCCCTGGGGCAATGAAGGTGTTTCTAGCACGTGGTGCTTGAGCATTTGGATCTTTCCATCAGAACAAATGCAGTACAGCCCTCTCTTCTACCCTACACAAACAGTAATTCAAAGTGGATGATAGATTCACCTGTGAAAACTAAAACTAAAAGTTGTTTAAAGAACACATAGGAGAACATCTTTACAACATGGGGTGGGCAAGGCTCCTTGGATAGGGCACAGAAGGCAATATGGCTTCAAAGAAAAAAATTGATAAATTAAACTTCATCAAAATGAGACACTCCTACGTGCTCAAAAATGCTATTAAGAATAGCCTAACATTTGACAGGCCCCCAATCAAGCAACTGAAGAGCTCACACTTGAGGAAACTAAATTAGAACAGGACTTTAAAATAAGAATATATGATTAACACCCTTAGAAAGGCAAAGGAGGTTATTAAGTTACTGAAACAGAAAAGGTACTAGTGAAAAAGAACCAGCGGAAGGCTTGGAAGTAGAAAAACATGTAATTGTTGAAATAAAAACTAAAATCTGCTAAATATTTAGCAGGCTGTACACATAGGAAAGGGGGAGGGTGGTCTGTGAGGCCCCCTGTTGCCGGAACATGAGCTTGAGGGATGAACACTGTAAAGTAAAACTCAGGAGCCACAGAAAATAGATTCAGAGGGGTCACTATCAGCATCCACCCAAAAGGACTTCCAGAAGAGGGAAGAGAAAATGGAAAAGTGGGGGCACCTGGGTGGCTCAGTGGTTGGGCATCTGACTTTGGCTCAGGTCGTGATCTTGTGATTTGTGGGTTCCAGCCCCCCTTTGGGCTCTGTGCTGGCAGCTCAGAGCCTGCTTCAGATCCTCTGTCCTCCTCTCTCTCTACCCCTTCCCTACTTGTGTGTGCACATTCTCTCTCTCTCTCTCTCTCTCTCTTTCAAAAA
This sequence comes from Lynx canadensis, assembly GCF_007474595.2. Lineage (NCBI taxonomy): Eukaryota > Metazoa > Chordata > Mammalia > Carnivora > Felidae > Lynx > Lynx canadensis. The sequence continues at coordinate 133,286,400 of NC_044305.1, read as the reverse complement.
TAATGAAAAAAAAAATAAAAAGGGAAATTTTTGAAAAAGTAATAGCTGAAAAATTCTCAGAACTAAAGAAAGATTTAAGATCTCAGATTGAGAGAGTCCACTGAAATTCTAAGGGAAACAGATTATACACACATGTATGTGTACCTACAGTGTATATGGTATGTATGTGTGTACATATGTCCCTGTGCATGTGTATATATAAAAAATATTTGGGGGAAATTTGCTAAAAAATGATTGCTTTAGCATTTTGACTTTATAGATATTTTTCCTCCTTTCACTTTCCATATTTCATATATTGTAATGTATTGATGTTAAAATGATTAGACAGGTATTAAGTTGTTTATGGCTAAATTCCAAATGGATGTGAAAGAAATTCAAGAAAGCAAAGAAGAGGTGGGAGGGACTTAAGTGGTTTGTGACTGAGCTTGTCCTGACTGAATTCGAAAGCTTTTTGGACCTGGACTTTGTGGCCCTCGCTGTTGTGCCCTGGGGCAGCTCACTTAGCACTTTGTAGCCCTGGTTTCCTTGGCTCTGAAATAATCCAGTTGGGTTAGGATGCAGATCAGTGGTTCTCAGCCAGGGTGGTCTTGCACCCCCCGTTTGGTATGAACACCTGAGAGGTGCGTGTGCGCACGTGTGGGGGCCTTGTGCGCGTGCTGTTGGCACCTTACGGTAGAGACCAGGGATGCTGCTGAAGGTCCTACAGTGCACAGGACAGTTCCCAACAATGAATTAGCTGGCCCAGAGGGTCATCAGTGCCACAGTGGAGAGCCTCATCTGGATGTGAGTCCTCTGCGGTGTATAAAAAACAAAGCAAAAACACAAGCCACCATTTTTAGCTTGCCTTTGCATAAACATTGATTGATTACCTGACAACTGCTGATTTTATGCAAGAAAGAAGTGGAATTCAAATTATCATTGGCTAACATGTAACTGGAAGTAAACATACCTAGGAAATTATTTTCTATTTAAAAGGAAAAAACAAAGAGCCTAAAACTCTTCACTTAACTCCACACCGAGCTTTACTGAAACAAATGTTTGACTATCCAAACTGGTCACCTGCCTTTAACTCTCCCTGGATAAAGTCGGGGAACAGGGAGGAATGATGATCATTTGTATGTTTTGGAACACTTCCTACAAATCTTGTGCTTTCTATACATTATGCTAGTCTTTACAAACTGTTCTCATTTTATGAACGAGCAGTCTGAGTTCAGAGGGCTCAGCGTCTTCCCAGGATGCTCCGTGGAACTTCGCTTGTTCCAAGAACACAGGACTGTGTTCGGTAGGCCGCTCTGCTTGGAGGCAGCCACATGTCCTCAGTGGGTCTGGCACGCTGACCGACTGTCTTCAGGATTTCAAGAAATCGCTCAAAGATGGTTGCTTAGCTCTGTTGACAAACAACAGATTTCAAACAGTACCTCAAGAGAGTTTTTGCTTTTTTACTGCGCTCCCTTGGGCTTTTGAGTTTATGATTTAAGGCTAGTTCAAAAAAGGTATTTTATAATCTGATCAGGTTCAAAAGTGATTTTAAAGTCATATGTCGAGAAGGCTGTTCTGATCAGAAATAAAAATGGAGCACTGCGCTTCTCGTGCAGACGTTGGCCACGTGACTGCCACCAGTCCTGAGAAGGACATGTGTGTCCCCATAGGCTGGCCCAGTGCTGTGCCTTGTAGCTTTCAACAAGCATAGAGGGAGGAGGCGTAAACACATTGGTGTCAGGAAGCAAGACTGTATGAATTTAGTAACACTCATGTCTCACCTGCCTTTCTCACCTCTGTTGTTGAGCGTGGGCCACAAACCCCCTTCCTTTACCTGCCCCAGAGTCATTTTCTAAAATAGAGCCTAGTGGGGGCCTCCGGGTGGCTCAGTCAGTTAAGCGTCCGACTTCGGCTCAGGTCATGATCTCACGGTCTGTGAGTTCGAGCCCCGTGTCAGGCTTGGTGCTGACAGCTCAGAGCCTGGAGCCTCTTCGGATTCTGTGTCTCCCTCTCTATGTGCTCTTCCCCCATTCACGCTCAGTCTCTCTCTCAAAAAAATGAATAAACATTAAAAACAAAAGTTAAAAAAAAAATAGAGCCTAGTGATGCCACTTCTCTGCTCAGAACTCTGCGGTGTTTTTACATTATCCACTTTGATGTTTGTGAAGGGGAGTTGCAGAGCCTGGGAGAGATGAGGGAGGCCTTCATGGGCTCTAGAATCTTAGGGAAATTGGGGTAAAAGCACAGGTAAGCAGGTGTCTACTCCGGCAGGACTAGCTGAAGATTTTAACATGCTAATGTGGATTGTGAGAGGAGATGTCCTAACCTTTTCCAGATTTGTTTGCTTATGAAATTGCCACTGACTCCCTTCCTCAATCCAACATAAGCCTCCACTTAGTTAAGCACAGCAGAACACCAGATGCAGACCGAACCCCTGCCCCCGCCCCCCGTCCCCCCTGGCCCTAGGCCACCTGTTCAGGGGTCCCTTCTCTGTGCCTGTCTTTGGAATAACTTGAGTTTCCCCCAGCATGCCAGTATTTGTGCCTTCTTCCCTTTGCACATTCTCTTCTGTCTGCTGGAAGTGACATTTTGCCACTTTATTAGAGGAAACTGAGGCGTGAGCAAGTTGAGAAGTTGGTTCTGGAATTTTAACATTGTACTCTGGGCACCCAACCTGTGTCCTTCCAGAGGTGCCACACAGCAGGCTGTTAGCCTGACCTTGGGGGACCTCCTATTTCTGTGATCTTTTTTACCCATCTAATAGATCATGCCAAGCTTGAGTTATTATAAGGCCATGAGTCTGAATTATTTTGAAGTCAGAGTACTGATCCTGAAGTCTTTATTTCAGGGCAGTGTTGTCCTGCTTCAAAAAAGTCACCTGAGGAAACCCTATGCCTTTTCCTGTGATGCTGCTGACACTGTTCACAGCATTTTGGAAAACTCTTCTCTAGAACTGCTTTTAGTAATACATTCTCTTGAATATTTTTGGTAGAGGGGTGTGAGTAAGGATAGCAGTAGACATCAGAGATCAGTGGGGCGCATTCTGGATGGGATTAGCCGTGGGCGACCACGGTCGCTCAGGAGCATTGTGAGTATGCACTCCTTCTGCCTCTGGGGGCAGGTAGTTCCCAGTTCCAGATCCTTAGAGTGCTTAATGTCCTAAGGCAACTGCTTGCTGAGGAAGACCACTCATTTCATGTGTGATTGAAAGAACAACAACAAGAACTCCCCATTTATGCCTGATCCTGCCACATACCTTTCCCATCTTGCGTTCCTTAATTTCTCTGAGGCTGGGACTTCCCTGCCTGCTTTCCTGATTGGTCATGGATTGGCCCCATCTGACCTCTAACTGATCTCCAGCTGTCCCCAGTGTCTCTGTTCCGGGCTGGTTGACCTGTCCCTGCTGCATCAGCATGTCATGACCGTATCTGTCTTTGCATGCTGTCTGCCATCTGGCCCCATTCCCTGGTCCCTCCTGACCCAGGTACCTGTTGAAAACCTGCCCACCCTTCCCCACCCATCTCCATCAAGCTGACACTGGACCCGGCGTAGGCCTTCTTTACTCTCTTGTATTAGTCTTCCATGGCTGCCACGGCGACTTGCCATCAACGGAGTGCCTTAAATGATAAATTTATTTCTTCCCTTTTGTGGCCATCGCTGAAGCCCCAGGGGCCAAGATGAAGTTCAGTCCCTTTGTGACTTCTGACCGGACCAAGAACTGTAAAAGGCATTTCAGTGCACCTTCCTGCGTTCACAGGAAGATGCTTCCCCTCTTTCCAAAGAGCTGAGACAGAAGCACAGTGTCCGAACCGTGCCCGTCCGCAAGGATGACGTAGTGTGAGGACACTACAAAGGTCAGCAAACTGGCGGAGTACTCCAGCTCTACAGGTAGACGTACGTTATCTGCACCCAGCGCGTACACGGTGGTCAGAGAAGGCGAGCGTCACTGCTGTCCGTGTGGCCTTCACCCTGGCGAGGTGGTTATTGCTAGACTGACACTGGACAAAGACCGCAGAAAGATCCTGGAAAAAGGAGCGTAAAGCCAGATCTCGCCAGGTAGGAAAGGAAAGGAGCATATAAAGGGAGGAAACAACTGAGAGGATGCAGGAATAAAGTGATCTGATACACAGCTTTCGGCAAAAACTTGAAATGAACAGGAAACCGACAAGCGTATCTCACGGCTCTGGAGGTCACGAGTCCGAGATGGGTCTCATGGGGCTGAAGTGGGGTGTTGGCAGAGCTCCTTCCTGGAGGCCCAGGGGACAGGCGCTTCCTTGCCTTGTCCCGCTTTCAGAGGCTGCCTGTATTCCTTGGTTTGTGGCCTTCCCTCTTCAAAGCCAGCGATGGCCGGTAGAGTCTTTTTCGCACCCTGTCACTGTGACTCTTATTCTGCACAGGCTGCCATGACAGAACACCCACACTGGGTGGCTTAAACCACAGACCTGTGTGTCTCGTGGTTGTAGAGGCCGGAAGCCTGAGAGCATGGTGTCCGCACGGCCGGGTTGTGGTGAAGGCTCTCTCCCTGGCTTGCAGACGGCTGCCTTGGCTCCGTGTCCTCACGTGGTGGATCGCGTGGGGATGCCCATCGGGAGAGCCCCACCCCAGTGACCTCATCCAAACCTCATTATCTCCCAAAGCCCTCCCTCCGCATACCATCACGCTGGGGGTGGGGCTTCAAGATACAAGCGTAGGTGCAGGAAGAACACGGCGCAGTTTTGTCCGCAGCCGATACTGAGTCCTCTGCCTCCCGCTTGCGCAGGTAAAGACCCTGTGGTCACACTGGGCGACGCCGATGACCCAGGATAATCTCCCCAGCCCAGAGTCAGCTGATTCACAACTTATAAATTTCACTTGCAACCTCAATTCCCATTTGTCAGGCAGCAGGACATCTAGGAGTTAGGTCCAGGGATTAGGAATAGGTCCAGGGATTTGGAATAGGTCCAGGGATTAGGATGTGCACATCTTTGGGGCAGGAGCAGACATTCTTCTGCCTTCCACACCTCACCTCTGAATTCTGAGTCTTGTAGTTGAATCCGTTTTGACTCTCGTTTAGCCAGAAATAAGAGTACCTAATAAACAGGCATTATTTACCCTTTAAATATTGCTCTTTATTATTCTCTAATAGTTCTATGTCTGTTGACCTCTGCTTCTCAATTAGAAGGCAGGTCCTTGAGGTCACTGACCAATTCTTGGAGGCAGTGTGGTTTAGGATAAGAGCACACGGGTGTTATAGTCTAAGAAGCCTGGAACAAATTCATGTGCCACTCAAAAAGCCTGTGGCAGGAAAATTACCTAATCGCTCTGAGCCTCAGTTTCTTCATATGTGAGACTGGGAATCTTAATATTTTAAAATGCTGTTAATAAAGATTAACCGAGGTGACGCAAGAGAAGTGACAGATCTGGTTCCGGGCAGCCGTGAATATACTTCCTGAGTGTTCTTGCACAGAGCCTGGCACATCCAGAGCAGGTGCCCAATAAATACCCATTTGTATGTGACCGTGTTTCCGCTGCGAGTTCTGAGACCGTCCTCTTACAGTTTTGGATGTGAGCAGTGTACACGAGGGTGGCAGAGTGTGTATTCTGCCGTGTGAGGATTGATACAGATTTATGTACAAGGGGGATTGGAGATGCCTTAGAGACGCCAGCTGTGTTTTTACAGCCAGGGAGCTAAGGATGGGTCTTACCGTCTCACCGTGGACCTACACTGTAACCTCAATATTGCCTCTTGGCCTGCAAAGCCTTTAATATTTACTCTCTGGCTTTTTAGGAGAAAGTTAGCCAACCTGAGCATTAGAGTAGTGGTTCTGAAACTTCAGAGCACCCCAGAATCCCCTGGAGGTCTTACTAAAACACGGGTTGCTGGGTGGCCCTGCCTTTAGAATTTCTGGTTCAATAGGGTGCAGGATGGAGCCTGAGAATTTGCCAATCTGCTGAGTTCCCAGGTGACGCCGAAGCTGCTGGTCTTTGAGAATAGTACCACACGTGTGCATGCACACACACGCTCTCACACACACACACACACGCTCTCACACACACGACTTTAAACGTTGGACTGAGCCAAAAGGGTATCAAGTATGTCCCTGTAGATACAACACAGTAGCAAGTATATTATCTTCACTCCCATTTTTCAAAACAGATGACCAGCCAGCCAGCTGTATTTTCTGGTACATCTTATGGACAGGTTTGCGGAAGCACTTATTATAATGGTTTAATAACTTTATAACTTATTATAATGTTTGTTGAGAAGCAATGTCTGCGGTAATTTCCCCCCTCATGATAGACTGCTACTGACCTCTTAAAAACACCCAGTTTACATTTGTTCTAAAACTTTTCTTAGTGTAAAATTTCCCAAGCTCTGTTTTAGTCCAGTGGTGTTTTCAGCTCCCCCAGTGGGAAGTTGAAGCGAGCGGGGATTTTTAGCTGTTTGACATATCAGTGGGTGGAAAAATTCATCTTTCTCAAGAAGGAAGCAACGGAAGACTTTCATTTTCCCTTCTCTAGAATGACTCCATTTTAAAGACGTGGTGGGGCTTTTTCCTGAGAGAGGGAAATCTCTTCTTCACCCTTGATCTGAATGTCCTAGAGAAGTTTGTCACATCCTTGAAATGAGAAGTACAAAGAAAGAAATGCTAATCTTCCCGTAAACCCTTACCCATAAAAAGGAAATGAGAATTTAGTAATTTTGTGTGCCTGTGTGTATTTCTCCATGTTATTTGTGATGCTAATTAGAATATGGCTATGAAATTAATACAGGGCTTAAGATTAATGCAGAGAATTGTCTCTATTATAGATATCATACAATTAGGAGAGAGCAGTTTAAAAGAAATCTGTGAAATAGTTTGGGAAGTGACATTTCATCGTGCATTCGGAAGGTCCTATATCTGGCATGATTTTCCACCTGTTACATGAGAGAATAACTAAATCACGGTAATCCCCAGTGATTGGCATGAATCCAGTGGAACCGGTATTCCCCTTTGTTGTGGCATTGAAAATTGGTGCATGGAGTTTCTTAAAAGCAGTTTGGCAGTTCATATGAAGAAAAATACGAATCTTGATGCGGGAAGATGCACAACAAGGCTCATTGCGTTGTCGTAGTGCCTTATCGCAGAGAAAACCCAAAAGCCTCCTGTCACTGAATTAGGACCTACTACCTGAGGGAATTATGGTTCTGTAGCAACACAAAGAAAAATACCGATGATGGAATATCGGGATACGAAATGTCTGATACCATATCCGTGATCAAAAGGAATAGGAGATTATAACACACAATAAAGAAAAGAAAATGCTTCTGTATCGATGTTCATAAACTGGAGAGTGGAGGCATAACAACAGTAACAAAAACCTGACACTCATGAAGTATTTGTTGTAGGGCAGGCACTGTGCTAAATAAGTACTTTACTTAAATATACCCCTCCCGACAACTTTGTGACATAGGTACTGTCCGTAACTCCACTTACAGATGAGGTCACTGAGGTGCAGGGTAGTCGTTTGCCCGGGGCTGTACAGCTAGCAATTAGAGCAGCTGAGATTCAAACCCAGACCTGCTTTCCCCGCTCTGCTGTTGACCGTGGCACCGCTGTCTGTGAATGAGGGCCCGCAGTGGAGAAGGAGCAAGCAGTAATGCGGTGGGAATGTACTAGATATCTGGCTGAGCCCTATGATCCTTTGGAATACCTCCAGGTGGTTTTGGTTGATCACGACTGGTGTGACCCAGTACATGAGACGCTCAAAGGTGAGTCAAGTGACCTTAGGGGAAGTGTGTTTAAAAAAAAAAAAATCCAAAAAGGTAGTTAACCCCCATTACTGAATTGTAGGAGCAGCATTTAAAGAGGAACCTCAGAGTCTTCAAGCTGAAAACCTCATTGTAGGAGGACGTTGGAAGGTGCTGGTGCATCTTGGCTCGGGAGGGTAGGGAGAACGCATATCCAAAGGCGTTGTCTAGGATGAGGAAGTGAGATATTACGTGTTCCTCTCTAGAGGGTACTTTCATGGGATCGGGCTTTGACTCAAACACGAGAGAGGAGCTGGCTGGGTGAGCTGGTCACTGGCGTGGTGCCCCTCTTTTCTAAGGAGGTTGTAGGGGCCATGGCGACATTGACTCTGAGACCTTCAGAGGCCGTCCTCCTATAGGTCTCTGAGATGTTTGTGGGTTTGTGGCCTCTTCTCTTCGGGTTAAGAATAATGGTTGGAATTTAGGTGGGGAATTGTGGAATCCTGGTAGCAGTGATCAATGTATTAATCATGGAAGGATAGCTAATCAGAAGGAACGCTAGGATTTGTGACTTCAAGTCCCAAGTATTAACGTGAATCATACCGAGGGTCATGGTATCTATTTGGGAGGGACTTTAAAAGCTCACCCAGGCTAGGGCTTTCTCACCTGGCGTAGGTAGGGTCTGCGGACAGGGGTCTGTGTCCCAAAATGTGTATGAAAAATTATGTGAAGATACCTTTTCCTTGCATCAAAACATTTTTCTGATTTTTGTTGGTGTCCGTCATCGACAGAAGATTAAAGAACCACTGATCTGGCTAAACCCTCACGGTTTACAGATGTGGGTATCATCACAGAGCCGATTCTCTGCCTTACTTACTGTGAAACATTGACTGCATTATTCAGAGAGTATCCGAACCTGTTTCCTCATCTGTAAAATCTCCCAGAGTTGTAGGGGTGAAAGATTGTGTGTGTGTGTAAATATATGTGTGTATGTGTATCCACAATTTTTCCTACACAAATGGCAGCTATTACATGAGGCTTGGAGACCACTGATTTTTCAAGGCTGCTTGTTCCTGGGCATGAAGACTCTGGGGGACCTCGCCACACCACAGGAGTGGTCTTTCCTTCTGGTCTGCTGGCTGTGCTATCAAAGAAGTGGGGTGGGAGGGCTCTGGGGAGCGTCTGGAAGTAATGTGAGTTGTATCCTTCAGGGACGAGGAGGCAAGAATCAAGGGAAGGAAGGCTGAGAGCACTTTGCAGTGACCACATGCACGCTGTGTAGTGTGGCTGGTCAAGCCGCTTTGCCCACAGAGGGCATCCGTGCAGTTCGGGGGCGTAACGTTTCCAGCAGCGACAGTCCACAGCCAGCAGACGTTGATTTGCCTCCGTGCTTTCTGGGCCAGACCCCTGGGGACGCCAGGCTGAAGGGGCTCCTCGGCTGGAGCTCCTGCCTCCTCCTCTGCTTTGGTGGTAGAGCAGCCTGGGGATGGGACGCAGCTCTTTGCATAAGGAGAGGCCGGGGTGAGTCAAGCAGCTGACTGCTTGGCTTTAATCTCTTGGACCGGATTCTGAAGCACAAGAGTCCTTTAGGCTTTATCTCCTCTGAGAAGCCTTTTCCATCCCCAGCCCCAGAAAATGGACTCTTCCTCATCGCAGGCTGTGTTTCTACCTCCGGCAGCATCGCCAGCGATGGGCTGTTCTTGAACATTTATCGCCATCCTGCTACATTGTGCCTTGGCAGGTACCAGGGTTTATCTGTCTTTGTCCCTTCCAGATTCGACGGTCTTGAATACAAGTCTTAATCATGTCACTGTACAGCCTTTTGGGACCCTCTGTTACTTGGGATGCAGTCCTTCCTCTGACCCCCGCCAGATGCTCCCCGGACTCCGGCCATCCCTGGCCCCCGTGCATCCCCCGTGTCGTTCCCTTTCTACATTTTTTTTTTTTCAACGTTTTATTTTATTTTTGGGACAGAGAGAGACAGAGCATGAACGGGGGAGGGGCAGAGAGAGAGGGAGACACAGAATCGGAAACAGGCTCCAGGCTCTGAGCCATCAGCCCAGAGCCTGATGCGGGGCTCGAACTCACGGACCGCGAGATCGTGACCTGGCTGAAGTCAGACGCTTAACCGACTGCGCCACCCAGGCGCCCCCCGTGTCGTTCCCTTTCTAGCTGCGCACTCTGCACCGAACTGACGGGCGTGTGAGTCTTTCTCTCTTGCAGAGGTTTGCTCCTTGAGGCAGGGGCTGTGGTTCATGAATCTTTAGTGTTCATTAGTGCTCACTGCAGAATGGGCTTTCAGGGTGATTGGGTTGTTACCCTGTCGTAACCAGAAAGTTCTTGACTGGTAGCACGTATTTGGGAGCTACAGAATGAGTACATACAAGTACATGTTGAGAGGTTTTCTGTACTCTGAGCCTGTAATCTAAAGTGACAGAAAGGACAACATAAAAAAAAAAGACCTCATCTAGTAGACTGGTCTCTGTTCTTCCCCCCTCCCCCTTTCCTCCCAAATGCACTTTTCTGCGAGCAGTGGGAGTTTTATATAGAGGCAGGGGGGCTGTGTGGAGTTCTTTACACAGACCTCTAACTCTCATTTTTTTGTCATTAATATAGGGCGGGATCAAAGAGTACGCGGTGATCTCAGACCAAAGTTTTCATATTTCAATAGCCAGCCCACACCTTGACCTTAATTGACTCCATCGCGAGCTTCCTGTGCTAGACATAACCAGACTAGATACATCCGTGATGACCTCCGTAAGGACTGGTAGTTGCCATAAGGTCAGCGGGGACGCCCCAGGAAAGAGTTAAAGGAAATGAGTTTTGAAAATAGAAAAGAGCACAGTATGTTGGAGAAATGGCAAGTGATGAGGCTCCAAGAGGGAGGCCACCTTTCCCTCCTGTCTGGCTTGTCTTGAGCGTGGGCTCAGGGGTTATAAAGTAGGAAGGGTGTTCTCATCAAACTGGTTTTGGTTATAGGCACCTGTGTCTTGTCAGAGATAATTCGGGTAGGTACTCGGGTCCCAAGGTCTGTCTCTATCATGTCAGCCTGTCCAGGAGAGACTGGCGGGGAGACAGAATATAATATCCTCCACAGGCACACAGAGCCAGAGCAATCTACCCGTTGTAGCTGACACCTGAGTTTAATTTATTTATTCTAGATGTTGCTTTCGGATTATAAAGATTATATGAGCTTCGTTTAGAAAATTCAGAGAAGCAGTAGAACAGGGGCTCCTGGCTGGCTCAGTGAGGGGAGTACGAGACTCTTGATCGCAGGGCTGTGAGTTCGAGCCCCACGTTGGGTGCAACGAGTACTTCCAAATAAAATCAAAAAGGAAAGAAGAAAAGCAGTAGCACAAAGTCATGGTCGTGGGCAGGTCCCGCTTCCCAGGTGACAGGCGGGGTGTGCTCCTGGTCTGCAGCCCCGGGCTGGGCGTGTCCGCTCCCACGGATGCTCCCGGGGCCGTGAGACGCCCACCCGGAAAGGGTCCAGTGTCGCATAGACCGCGCTGGTGGTTGAGTGCTCGCTGTGTTTACCACCACTTAGCATTTTGATGCCTTTTCCTTTCAGACTCTTCTCTATATTCTAACTTTTTACAAAGTGGACACTAAATGTGCAGTTTTGTATCCTACCTTTTTTTTTTTTTTTTTTTTTTTTACGTATCCTGACCATGTTCCTAGTCCATGATTTCAAAAACCTCCATAGGACTCCACTTTGGAGAGACCGTTCTTTAACCGTTTCCACATTGTTGGAGCGCTGGGCGGTCTCCGTTCTCATTCTCTGCAGATTCTTCTGTACACACATCTCTTGGTCACCCGGATTGTTTCCTTAGAATAGATTTCTGAAGTGGGGTTATTGGATGGTAGAACTGCTGTGGGCTGTCGATACAGATTACCAGATGGTGAACTGAGCGGCTCTCATCTGGGACGACTCTGGAAATAAAGCTCTAAAAACGGTTTTCTCCCACGGGATGGATGGTCGCAGGACAGAGATCCTGTCGGAAACAGGGACCTCTTTGATCCTGTCGGGAAACAGTTGTTCTCCCGGGAGATGCGTGCTCCACGTCAGATGCAAAAGCAGGCGAGGCGTAGGGTCGCCCGCGTGCAGGGAAATGGTGTCCTTGATGTGCAGATTATCCTGACATTAAAATTGTGGCCCACGGGTGACTGTCAATCGCCATGCAATCCAGGGAGTGTCTTTGTAAAGCCGCCACTGCAGAGAAACACACGTCTCTTCCTAAATGCACCCTTGGCGGAGCTGTCTGCATGGGTGGTTGGGATGTGTGGTGTCAGACGGGGTTGACCGGAGCGGCTGGCGGTCTGGCCAGGAGCAGGGGCTCGGATGGGCCGAGTCAGGGTGACCTGCCCACCCCCGTTGCTCTCTGGTTGTGGCCCTTGGTGTTTGGGTTACCGGCACGTGTGCTCGGCTGGCGGACTGTGACACTTCCGTCAGCCTAGAGCCGAAAGCCGTGGCTGCGTGACGAGCAGATGAGAGAACGCTGGAGGACTGGGTGTCAGGAAACCTGAGCTTTTGCTCCAACGCTGCTCCAGATCTGCTGTGTCACCTTGAGCAAGTCGGCACCCTCTCTGAGCTTTGCGCTCCTGTCTGTAAAGAGAGGCTTCTGGGCCGGGGCCCATTTCAACTGAAAAGACCTAGTGGTGGGCATGGATGGCCCTGAGGAGGAGGGCCTGTGCTGCCCTGTGGTGGTTTTGAGGGTTGAGCGCCGCGTGCAGGCCGGGGCTTTCCACCTGAGAAAGCGTTCACAGCCTCTGAACACACGAGGCTCCACGCCGCTCCCTGGGGTCGACTACCTTCCTCTTTCTTCCCTGTTTGGAAATTGCCACCTGACCTTGGAACCCCAGTTCAGATGTCGGCTTCTTGGCGTCTCTGAATCCTCAGCACCTGGCACGGCACGGGCCATCGGCGGCGTGGATTAGCGTGTCCTTCCCTAGAGGCACATGCCAGCTACCACGTGCGCCCTCGTCGTCGTGTCCCGCCCCAGCACGTGGTCCCACCCCTGTTGCAGGCTTGGGGGTAACGAGTGAAATACATGAGGTGGAAGTAAGGGTTGGTTGAAGGTGAGTTGGCTCTGGACCCCCGCTGTCCTTTGGCAGTGCTGGGCCCCCGGCTTGCTTCCTCGCTGTGCTTGGCCCTTTGTGGAATAACACAGGGTTAATAAACAGGCAGCCTTTGTGCTGTTAGGGTCCAACTGTTTGGGCTTCCACTGTATGCTCGGGGCCTTCTCCTTGGTACTGGGGTTTTTGAAAATAACAGAACCAAGTAAACTGAAAAGCACACAACAAAACGCTGTCCTCACTTCTAAATTCAGAACGGACGTGTGCTTACTGGCTTCGTAATAGACTTTTCTGAGACTCTCTCATTTCATCCCTTTACTTGGGTTGGTGGAAAGTGTGACTTCGGGGCAGTGGGATGTGGGAAACGGAAGGGCCGTGGGGTTAGAATTGAGAAAGAAACAGAGTCTTGTCCTGCCGTGGTCTCGGTGACTTGGAGCCTCATTTTCCTAAGTCCCTCTCACATGAAGGATTTGGGGTTCTGGATCATTAATATGAACCAGAGTTTAAGATATATTTGAACATTGGGGGAGGCAAGAGAGCGAGCTCTTTTTAGAAAAACAGCTTTCACAATTTCGTAAATAAAAGCTGATAGACCAGTTTGGGTTCCTTCCAGAAACTTTATTCCCAAGCTATTTATTTTGGGTTCCTATTTTAAGTTTGTTTTCGGCAAAAGAAAAATAAAGGCGCTCAACTACTTTCTGTTCTCTAGTAGGAAAATCTCAGAACTTTGGGCGATCTGGACCAGTGGGTCAATCAGTTAATCTGTATTTATGGAGGGTTTACTGTGCTCACAGTGGGGCACCACACTGCTGTTTCAGGAAGACACAGAGAGACACAGGGCTACGGTCTTTCTCAAGAAGCTACCAATTTGTTTGCAAGGAGAGAAATTTGTGTTAACAACCCCAATGAGGGGCGCCTGGGTGGCTCAGTCGATTGAGCATCCGACTTCAGCTCAGGTCATGATCTCGCAGTTTGTGAGTTCGAGCCCCGCGTCGGGCTCTGTGCTGACAGCTCAGAGCCTGGAGCCTGCTTCGGATTCTGTGTCTCCCTCTCTCTCTCTGCCCCTCCCCTGCTCATGCTCTGTCTCTCTCTGTCTCAAAAATAAATAAAAACATTAAAAAAATAAATAATAATAAAAAAAAACCCAGTGAGATCAGCGTGAAGAGGGTCCCACTGACCTAAGTTGGGACAGTTTGAGCATCAGAAATAATGACTGCAGTGGAACAGAACACTTGAGACGTGTGAGATCATGGTGATCATGATGGACCAAACACTTCATTGATGATGGTTGGGGTTGCTGGAAGCAGCACGTTATTTTGAAGATTTGTAAGGGAAAGAATGTTTTAAGACATAACCTGTACGAGGCAGTCGATTGAGAAGCTCCAAGCCAGGGATGACAGGAGGCTCGTCATTCTTCCTGGTGCTGCAGCGTGAAGCCTTGCTGTCTGTCCTGCATCGGGTTGGCTGACGACCAGTGAAGACAAGGCAGGTTCCTCTTTCCCCCAGGTGGCTGACCATGGGAGGCAGCCCGCAGAGTGGACAGAGGGTGGATTTGACCCCTGCCCCACCTCTTACCAATCGTACCATCTTGGGCGAAGAATCGTATCACCCCGCTGAGTTCCACCCCATTCAGAAGGTAATAGGGATGATAATGTTAACACCTCAGAGTGTTAACCAAGTTAAGTTGAACAAAGGCTTTAAAGGCCACCTGGTAGGCATTAACTGAAGGTGAATTCCCTCACCCGGTGAGTGCCCCGTGAGTGTTCACTTAGAGTGGCACAGGCACCATTTTGAGGGGCTCCCCCCTGGCTCCCAGGGCGACTTAGGTCTCTGCATTTCTGTTTTCTCCCACCCAGTGGAGTGACCTCAGCACCAGACGTCTGCTGTGGCCGTCGCTCCCTTCCAAAGCCACACTGGAATTGCCCATGTCTTGACCACCAACTTTTGAAATAGTTCTAAAAGAGCATGCGGTTGGAAAGGAACTGCCCTTCGCTCTTAACCGCATGTGCCAGAATCACAACTAGAGTGAACTACGAGGTATAACTGACCCATCTCTGAAATGGAATTTTAAAAATGAAAAACTTGGGCACGTGGTTTTGGCGAGGCAAGCCTTCTCCATCAGTGACACAGACACCAGTGCACAGAACCCTGGCCCCCCCCACCCCCAAACAAGCTGGTTTGAACTCTGGCTCGGCCACTTGCTGATTCTGTTTTCCAGGACAACTTATTTGATCTCTTTGAGCCCCGATTTCTTTTCACCATGATGAGAAAAAATGCATATGTCTTACAAAGTTGTCGTGAGGAGTGGAAAAACATAAACTGTGCATCATATGAATGACATCTGCTGTTGCTGACTACCAGTCAGTGCTGTTGGGTGGGGGCCGATGTCAGCCACACTCTTCTTTGATTCTCCCCTTATCCTTGTGAGTATCGCACAGCAGATCTCTGACCTTCCGGTGGCTGAGACATTGTGTCATTTACTCACCGGAGTCACGTACGTGCTCCTTCCATGCCACGGAAGGCATGGGCCTAGAACCCAGATCTGAGGGCTCTTCTGCTCTGCCACACATTCTTCAGGACCCATATGTGTGTTTTTCTGTCTTGTTTGCTGAGTATAGTCTCAGAAATGCATTTAATTTATCCAGAACTCTCAAGTCCTTTTCTGAAATGTCAAAGGAAAAAATAAAAATAAAAACAAGGAAAAAGGGCTTAAACAGTGAAATTAATTTTCTCTTCTGTTTGGTAGACTCATGTCGGAAGCCCCTGAGGCCACCACTGGGGGTCCAGGGCATAGCGCCTCCCTGGTAAGGTGGGCAGGCACACCATTCACGGGTCATGGGAATCTGGCTCAGGGTCGGGGCGGCCCATCACAGACAAATGTTCCCCTTGCTTGCCATGGTTTTCAGGCCCAGGTATTGGCTGGCAGTGGTTTTCTTTACCCGAGGAAGAATCTGGGGACTTTCCCTCCCGGTCATCGTGCTTGTCCTTTGGGATCTGTTGCCAGCACGACGGGGCGTTGTCAGGACGGCAAAGTGATTTCTGTTCCTGGTGCACCTTGACTTGTCTCAGGTTTTTGTCCTGCTGATGTGTTCAGTTTTATTCACAACTAAGAAGAGCCTGCTGAGGACGGGGATGGAGAGGTTGCCGTATTAACCACGCATCTCACCTTGCTGCCCGTAGCTCACGTGGAAAATGAAGAGCAGTACACCCAGGCTCTGGAGAAGTTCGGTGGCAACTGTGTGTGCAGAGACGACCCGGACTTAGGAAGCGCATTCCTGAAGTTCTCAGTGTTCACAAAGGAGTTGACGGCACTTTTCAAAAACCTGGTAAGTGTCCACATACACGTGCAGCTGGTGGGTCACGTGTGACGTGCCTGCCGTGGCTTTATTTTTCTATTTTACTTTTTAAAAATTTGTCTTTAAAGTTTATTTTTGAGAGAGAGAGAGAGAGAGAGAGAGAGTGTGTGTGTGTGTGTGTGTGTGTGTGTGTGTGTAAGCAGGAGAGGGGCAGAGAGAGATGGGGACACAGAATCCAAAGCAGGCTCCAGGCTCCAAGCTGTCAGCACAGAGTCCGACGTGGGGCTCAAACTCACGAGCCCTGAGATCGTGACCTGAGCCGAAGTCAGATGCTCAAGTGACTGAGCCACCCAGGTGCCCCTGCCGTTACTTTAGATGGAAAGGTAGCTCGGTAGAGGATAGTTAAGGTTTGTTTGATGAACAGGAATAAATTTCATAGCTCATGTGGTACCTAAAGGAATTGTATTTTCCATCACATTAGGTCACTTTGGAATACATTTTAGAATTGCAATTTTCATGGTCACACGGCTTTTTAAATTCAAGTCAGCCTTTTAAATATGCACAGCTGTGGGACAAAATGGATAAAAGCATTCATCTTCTTAAGGGCCTCTGACTTTAATTTTTAAGTTTCTAAGCTATGTAGAATAGTCCTGTTTCTGGTAATTATGGTAGGCATTTAAACTTAACAATATTTAACAAATATGTTTCAGGCCTGTCTTACACAGCAAGGTAACCTATAATCAAAGCACAGAAATTGCTATGAATATTTAAAGGCCTTTTATGCTCCCAAATGCAGAGCCTAAAAAAAGTCACTGAAGTACATGGAAACACGGAACAGGCACTTCTTGCCTGCGGTAGGTGCCGGGGAGCCGGGGTGAATGGGGTTCTTTCTCGGGCTTGGCAGCTCTGTGCCTTCCCTTGTGGGAGCAGAGTCCCGAACACGTGGACGGCCCGAGAGGGTGTTTGTGACCTGCCGCCTGGTCTCTTCCACAAGGGGAATGTATGCCAGGATGGTCCCCGCATCTCTTTCCTGTTTCGCTCCCCCAAGGTCATGGGTGACCAGAGCAGGTCAGGGTCGCCAACAGCAGTGCCTTTCTCATTTCTCCCGTCCGCACGCGAATTACAAGCGAAAAAAGTAGCTCATCGTTCTTGGAGTGATGATGATGGCAGGTTTGTACGTCTGGCTAGAGGAGGTGGCAGGGAGGGGACATTGTGTATGAGCTAATAAGGGAGAGGGGAAGGAACCAGGTCCTTAAGGCTCTGTCTTCACTTGTAAAATATTTCAGTTAGGAATGGTAGCACTAAAAAGCCATTACTGTACTTGAGTTTTTTAC
Source organism: Lynx canadensis (assembly GCF_007474595.2). NCBI lineage: Eukaryota > Metazoa > Chordata > Mammalia > Carnivora > Felidae > Lynx > Lynx canadensis. The sequence goes on along the minus strand of NC_044305.1, from coordinate 133,269,004 downwards.
TCACGTTAATTTGCAGTCTTGTGGGGTTTTATCAATTTGGTCACTCGTTTCTTCATGCTCCAAACAGGCTGGCAGCCAGCACCTCGAACAGGGAGCTCCAGCCCCCCATCGGCCCACTCCCTGGACCCCGGCAGACATGCTTATTAGGTTCTCACCACTGAGTCAGATTGGAGCTTTTTTTTTTTTTTTAAACTGGAGAAGGGGCACCTGGGTGGCTTAGTTCATTAAGCACCTGACAATCGATTTCAGCGCATGTCATGATCTGAAACTCAGAACTCTGATCTGAAACATCAGGAACTCATGTTCATGAGTTACAGCCCTGCATGGGGCTCCTTGCTGACCATGCAGAGCTTGCTTGGGATTCGCTCCCCTTCTCCCCCTGCCCCTCCCCGGCTTTGTCTCTTTTTCTCAAAATAAATAAATAGACATCAAAAAAAATTTTGAAACTGGAGAAGCTGAATGGTCCCAGGGAAGACCTGTGGGGGTCTTCTTGTGACACAGGCCGCCTGCAGCCCACTCTCCCAGCGCCCCTGTGGGTCCGCCCCTTCCCTGCTCTGAGTGCCTCGCTCTTGGGTAGGAGCTAATGGCCTCCAGGATGAAAGACCAAAATAAGCAGAAGAAAGGACTTAGAGGAAACGGGCAGCGTGAAGGGCAGAAGAGAACTTTAAAGAGGCTGCATTTAATGCCTCAGAGAGATCAGGGTAGACCTTGTGTCAGAGGGAAGGGGCCGGGATGCAGCGTATCGTTAAAGGACAGAGACGGTTGCTGTGAGAAAATGTAAAAGCAAAAATCCAGTGAGAAGGTTGCAATAGAGGCCTCTCAGAAAACAGATAAAAAATAAAGCAAAACAAAAACATGGAAAATAAAAGACGAGATGAGGATTAACCCTCAGTGGACAGGTGCCTCAGAGAGAATGGAAAACAGGAGGGTGTCGTGAGCATAACAAGGTGTGGCTGGTCTCCAGATCGAAGGCCGGCCGGTGCCCGGAACAGTGAGGGAAGAGGACCCACCACAGGTGACGGGTCTTAACGCTTCAGAAGGCACGTGGTGGATTAAGAATCAGTGGTGTCGGGGGCACCTGGGTGGCTCAGGGGGCTCGGCGTCCAGCCCTTGATCTCGGCCCAGGTCATGATCTCATGAGTTCGAGCCCCGTGTCGGGCTCTGTGCTGACAGCAAGGAGCCTGCTTGGGATGCTCTCCCTCCCTCTCTGCCACTCGTGTGTGCGCTCTCTCTCTCTCTCTCAAAATAAACATTAAAAAAATCAGTGGTATTGGACATCTCAGCAGGAACGCTGGAATTTGTGAGGCACGGAGCAAGGCCACCAATATCCCGAGGAGCACGAGTCTAACCTGGAATCCCAGCAGCTGCACACAGGGGTAGAAGCAGAGACACTTTCAGACATGCAAGGCTCAAAAAGTGTGGCGCCAGTGCGTCATTTCTCTGGAACTCCTGAAGGACGTGCTTTAGCAAAATGAAGAGGGAAGCCAAGAAAGAGGAAGATGTGTGAGTCAGGAAACAGGATCCAGCCAGGAGGGAGGCGGTGACAGGGACCCCAGGAGGACGGCGAAGGGAACGCCAGCAGGGCCTCCCCCTCACCCAGGCAGCTACTCTTTATCTTCATCCGGCTCATCTCTACACCTGGCTTTTCTCTGCTCTGAAATGGGAGAGGACGATGGATTTGGAGTTGTGTGTGTTCGTTTTGTTCTGTTAGAGAAAACGAGACCGAGAATACCATACCCGGTTTTGTGTGTGGAATTTGCCGGTTGCTTTATTCGTCTTAACTTACTTCATCTCTACAACAACCCTGCCGAGCGAGTCCGTGTTCCCCCTGCTCTGTAGGTTATATGACTGAGGCATGCGGTTGGAAAGGAACTGCCCTTCGCTCTTAACCGCACGTGCCAGAATCACAACTAGAGTGAACTACGAGGTATCACTGACCCATCTCTGAAATGGAATTTTAAAAACCAAAAACTTGGGCACGTGGTTTTGGCGAGGCAAGCCTTCTCCATCAGTGACACAGACACCAGCGCGCTTGAATAAAACCGCCCCTTCTTCTCCTGATTTTCTGCAAAACTGAGGGCAGGGCAGGGCCCGCACCTTGCGGACTACTGCTCCGCCCACCACCCCACGGCTTTGCCACCTTGAGCACTGTGGGAGTCCCGGCAGGGCCCCCGCTTTCTGCAGTAAGTTGTCAGTGGCCATCGTTAATGAGCACCCATGGGGCAGTAACCCTGGCGTGAGGCATTAAGGGGACACTTGTTCCTGCTGGTTCCTTCTGTTCCTGACGGCTGTGGGAGACGGCTTGTGTTACCTTCATCTGATTGGCTTACCGGGTCTGTAGTGATCACGCGACAGAGTTGGGATTCAAATCCAGGTCTTAAAACTCCAAATCCAGGGGCACCCGGGTGGCTCGGTCAGTTAAGCATCCAACTCGATTTCAGCTCAGGTTGCCACCTCACGGTGCGTGGGTTCAAGCCCCGTGTCAGACTCTGTACTGATCAGGATTCTCTGTTTCGTTCTCTCTCTCTCTCAAACAAAACAAAACAAAAAAACAAACACAGCTCCAAATCCATACTGTGTCCACTGTGGCATTTAAGGAAATTGAGCCTTCTTGTCAGCTGTTCTGGAGAGGAAAGGATCGAACAGGAGGGATGGCAGTGTGGGGAAAGCGTAGAGGGAAACGCAGGCCAGGCTGAGTGGCAGTGGCCCCGAGGCAGCCGGGTGGCCTTGGTTTCCTCATTGTAACACAAGGGTGGGAAAACCAGGCCTGCCTCAGGGCCAGCACCAAGAGGAAAGGAGTAAGCGGGAAAGGTTTTTTGTAAATTAAGCCCAGCACACAGTGACATCTTAGTGTCGTTCTGAGACGCTAACTTCAGTTCTGGTCATAGGAGCTTCCTGTTAGCGCAAGACTGTGTGCGTTCCTTTAGTTTCAGCTTTTACTTCATGGAGTTGGGGTTGTTGATCCTGTTTCTGGCAAAGATCAGAGAGAGAGGGAGAACGTCTTATTGGTACCAAAATTAGCTTTAGCATCATCAGGCCTGATTTTCCAGGCCGGTGGTGACGGCAAAGCTGCCCGGCCACCAGAGCACCAAGAGGCCGCTTCTAAGAAGCTGTTGCTGAGAGCGAGCTGATTACAGGAAAATTCTCCTTTTTTGGTATTTTGTATACCATTCTTATTCCTATTTTTGGTCACATCTGTCCTATCTCTTATTTTTACAGCCTTGCTCTTACTTTCTCTCAGGCATTTAAAAACATTTCAGTTTTGGGTGGCTGAGATTGTCAATTCTCCCCTTGTCCGGACAGAAGAATTACCGCCTACCTGCTTTGTGGCGTGAAAGGATGTTTATAAAGCCGTTGGAACATCTCCAAAGAAAGGCCAACTTAATATAAAGTGAGATCTTGTTACTAAGGGGTGAGATTCTCACCTTCAGAGAGCCTCTGAATTTTCTCTGTAGTTAATGCAGAAAAGGGGAGAGACAAGGCAGCTCCAGAAATGTAACATGTGTGAAATGAAGCTGGTTCTAAACTCAGCCCAGTTTTCTTAGGTTCTTCTTCCTCTTAGCAGATGGCTGTGAGAATCCTGGAAAGATTTTCCAGGGACCACTTCTGTGCTGAGAGGTGGCTTTGTATTAGAGGACAGACTGCTGAAAGGTCATCCCCAGACACGGAGTCCCTGTGTCCTCTTTCAGAGAATTGGTAGTGAACTGAGCGCTCACAGGTGGCAAACTTCCCCAGGTGGGATCAGGGCCAGCGGGTGCCCAGGGAAGGAGGGCGTCCCAGCATCAGATCCGGGGGCGGAGGACATTTCACCTGTCTCACATTGAAAGAGGAATTTGAGAGTTCCACTGACCAACATGCACGTAAGTCATGAATGTATTTTACATGACTAATCGACATGACAAGGCATCACAGCAGCAGAGTACGGAGCTAGTGACGTTCTGTGGGGGAACGTGGTGGCCTGCGGGCCGTGTCCTCGGGACGTGGGCACAGCCCACGGAGAGGCGTCCCGCCCCGCCGTGCGGGGAACAGTCCAGCAGTGTTCTCCTGCCACGCCCTCCACGCCTGCCCAAATGTGAGCTGGTGCCCCAGGTTAATACGGCTCATCTCCTTGCTTAGTGTACAGAGAGCTTCCTGCCAGAGGCCTTCACCCTCAGTATGTACACGGACGTCTTCTCTTTTAACGTCTTTTATTGAAAATGTCTTCTATATTAAAATGTCTTTCTTTCTTATCAACGACAGGGACACTGGTTGTAATTTCCTCTTCTTGGGAGGAAGGCGTAACCGCTGTTTGGGGCATAAATTAATGAACTACGCTGAAGTACAGAGAAACCCCTAGTGTCTTGTCCATGGTGTAGGGGGCTCTCTGCCCCTCGATTGGTGCCGGACTATGCACTCTCCATTTCTGACGTTTTGGTGTCCTCTCCTTTCCCTGCTAATTGCTGGTGTTTTGCTGCTGCCAGCGCCTGCCCCCACGGTTTCTTGCTCCACAGCACTGGTTGCTGGAACAGAAGCTAACTTGGCCGTAGGCTTGTATGAAAAGTAGAAGTCTCTAAGCCTTGAGTGAGGAGGGCAGGAGGGCTAGAGCCTCTCCAGGAGGATGGAGTCTGTGGACAGACCTACTGACGGTTACTTTGGACGCCTAGAAACCTTTGCACTGGTTTCTTAACTGGCCTGATACACAGCGGGAAATGCTTTGTCTTAGACTCGCAAAGACTTCAGCACTGTATGCTTCTCCCTACACTCCCAGATCCCTGACCAGAAAAGAAAACACATCCTTAACTTTGACTAGAACAACAAAAGCAGCAAAGCTAATCTGAGGGCCCCATATCTTGGCTGTAGCACAGATACCTAATATATGTAAAAGTACTTCAATAATATTTTTCTTTCTTTCTTTCTTTCTTTCTTTCTTTCTTTCTTTCTTTCTTTCTTTTTCTTTCTTTCTTTCTTTCTTTCTTTCTTTCTTTCTTTCTTTCTTTCTTTCTTTCTTTCTTTCTTTCTTTCTTTCTTTCTTTCTGTCAGGGCTGCCTCGTTGTAATCCCCATGGCACACTGACTTGTGGAAGTCAGAGAAAGTGGGAAAGTTGGGGGTGGGAAACAGAGGGGGGTGACTGGCTGCCCACTGGTGCTCTCCAGGCAGTAAACGCTGCCATCTGGCCGGGGACACACAGATGCTTTTATTAGAAGCAGTGTGTGCGCCAGTGGCCACTGTGCAAATGCCACAGAGCCCTGAGGGTGTGGCCCCTGCCTTGGTCCTTGGGTCCCTGGGGTGGAGATGGGGCCGGGGAGTCCTCAGGTCTGTCTGCACACGAGCATCATTGCAGGTTTTATGAACATGTCCTGCACGTAGCTTTAATGACTTGCCAGGTGCACAGAGGACACACTGTTACGACATATTCATATAATGATTGATTGAATCATAATAATGAACTCAAAACAGGGTTTGTCTTCTCTCTCACCATCCTGTAGTTTCTCAATTGCTGGCTATTAAAAGGGACAACCACCATGATATAGGGGACCTTGAACTTAAAAAAAAAAAAAAGCTTTTGTGAAATCTAAGAGGGAATGTGTGGACAGATGGGGGTAGAAGATATGAACGAAGGCAGAGGGTCCGCGGGATCCTGGCAGCTGGAGAGCTGGAGGAACAGCCCTGATACGTGACCTCAGTGACCAAGAGGCCACAGTGACCTTTTCCCTGACTGTGTAAAAGCAGAGGACAAGTTCTGGTAGCACGAGGAGAAGCGTTAGAGGGAGGAGGGGACGGCAGGTGTTCACTGTGCTGGGTGAGGTTGGTAAGGGAGGGAGAAAGTGACGGAGGGGCGGGGCTGGTGGCTGTGAGAGGTTGATGGTACAGAGGGCGTCTCTGAGCTGTGCTCCCGGTGTCCCCTCCTGTTGGCAAATTGCTCGGCCAGGAGTCCCGCCCCTGCCCCTGTGGGGTGTCAATCAGTGGATTTATATAGATCAATTCAAGGTCCTAGGTTCTTTGTGTGCATTCCCCTCTCTTTGGGAATTTTCAGCTACTAATCAATCATTCCTTAAAATCTAAAACTTGGCAAACCATATCCGTGCTTGCATATCCCAGATTCCAGTTTACAGAACATGTAGACATAGTGGAATCCTCTGGGGCCTCTTGGAGATGCAGACTGCCAGGCCCTCGTCCCCTAGGTCTGCAGAACCAGGATCTTTATAAGGTCCCCAAGGGACAAGTAGTCACACAGGTGGAGAAGCATTGCTCTAGACCAGAGGTTCTCCAAGTGCAGTCCCGGGCCCAGCAGCACCGGCACCACCTGGAACTCGTTCAAGTAAAAATCACAGCCCCTTGCCGCACCTACTGAATGGTGGTTCTCAGACTCGGGTGCCGGGCAGCTGTGAGAACACTTTGTTGGGCCCGTTCTGAGAGTTCCTGAGTATGTGCATGTCTGATAAGTTTCCCTGTAATGCTGACCTCGCCGGTCAGGAGCCAGCTAGCCTAGAGGACAGCGGGGTGAAGTGCCTGTGAGGCTTCTTACCCCCAAGAAGAGGGACGCTGATGCTTGGGCCTCTGTGAGCCCAGCAAGGATCTCCCAACCTTGCATTCTAGGAGGTAAGAAGTTTGAAAGGGTGCTTTCATTTTTGGTCGATGGCTTAACTTTCACAGCATGTGGGCTTCAGGAGAAGTTGTGGAATCCTGGGATGGCACGCGTCCTGGGTTCTCCCGGTCGGTGCTCCCCTGAGCCTCGGAGCTGGCCGTCCGCGGTTTTCAGCATGGCTGCAGGTGGGCCAAAGTGTGCAGCTTTAGCACCTAGCGTCGAATGGAAAAGAGGGGCAGAGGGTCACCATTTTCTCTCCACTTGGAACCGTGAAAGATCAGAGCAGTGTGACTGGCAGAGACGCAGCGTGCAAGGCAGAAACCAGGTCAGCCGTATCCCCTCGTGTCTCTGGTGTGAAAGTTGCCAGTGTGTTTTTGGCAGCTGGCTGGTTTTGATCTTTCAGTTTGTGTCAGACTTAACTCGAGATCAGCGTGGGCTTCCCTCCCTTCGTTTTTAATTAAACAAATCAGCGGCGGGGCTCTGCAGGCGGCCTGGGAGCCTGTGTCCCCGGTGCCCCGCACGGGAGACCCCTGCTGGCGGCGGGGGGCGAAGTCTCTTCACTGCCGCCAAAAGCCAAGTGACCTGATGGTTCCCCTTGTGCATCAAGGAACCAGAGGGAAATTCTGACGGAGACGGCCCGTGTTCAGTGTCCCAACTTCTCCTGCTCTGCTCTCGGGTCATGTGTATGAGGCTGCTTCTGGGAGCGAAAGGATAGGTCAAGCTCAGGCTCCCGCCTCTCAGCTCGACTCTGTTTCTTCTCACTGGGATCCGGGGGCCGAGGGGGTGACTCAGCCCTCTGTTGCTTTACAGATCTGTAAAATGGGAATAACTGTACCTACTTCTCAGAACAGTTGTAAGGGTCAAATGAGATCAAACGGCCCAGTGCCATTTAAAGATTTGGACCATTTTACCTAACAGCTGCTGCTTCTGCAACATCTCTTTGCCTGGATGCCCATTCGTTCAGGGAAGCAGCCTTTGGAAAGCACATAGAAAACTTTGAACCTACCAGGCACACTCCTGCCGCAGGGCCTTCCTGTGAGAAATTCCTTCTGCTGGGAAGTCTCTTCCACCGGCTTCTCCCAGGGCTCGGGGCCTCACTTCATACTCTGCTCAAATGTCACCTTCTGAGAAGGCCTTTACGACCGCTATTTGAGAGTCCCATCCCGCGAGCAATCATGGCACCTTTATTTGTAAGATTTATAGTAGCCCCCAAACTGGAAAGCACTGTTGGCAGTGTGTTGTTGGCAGGTGTCTGGATAAGCAGACGGTGGCGTAGCCAGGCTGTGGACTGCTCAGAGGACAAGGAGCGGGCCGTGGATGGCTCTCCGGGCAGGTGTGCTCGCGCTCAGCACGGTTACGCAGGCAGCCACGAAAGGGAGCACGTACTACACGGCTCCGTATGTATAAGATTCTAGAAAACACAAACTGTTCTGTGGTGACAGAAGTAGAGCAGTGGCAGCCCAGGAAGTGAGGAGCAGGGGGTTAGGGGTGGCAAAGGGGGCACAAAGATACTTTTGGGGGATGGATGTGTTCGCTGTCTGGATCTTGGGTACCGTTTCATGGGTGTGTGTATATATGTCATAACTTAGCAAATTGTGCATCTTAAAATGTGTACAGCTAGTTGCATGTCAATTACATCTTTATAAAGCTGCTTAAAAACGTTTAAGTTATTGGTATAAGGCATTGATGTTCAGTAGAACTTTTGCACTGATGGAAATGGTCTACATCTGTCCAGTGTAATAAACCAGTAACCAGCTGTGGCTCTTGAGCACTGGAAATATGGCTAGTGCAGCTAAGGAACTTGGTCTTTAACTTGATGTAATTTAAGTGAGAGTGGGTGCACATAGCTGGTGGCTACCACGGGTGTATAGGCTTCCCTGCTACTCTAACACCCTAGCAACACCACCCACATACCCTCCTGGGTCTTAGGCTCTGGCTCCTGGAAATAACGTGAAGCTTCCAGCAGGTAATGGGAGTTTCATATGTGCTTATCCTTACTAATATGGAAACCTCTACTAAGAACCATGCCCTTAATTGGAGCAATGAGGTCCGAGGTCTTTTTGCAGCCCTCCACCCCGATAGGGAGGTGCTGGCCCTGTGCCAAAGCTGGACACATGGTTTGCCTTTCTTTGAAGCCTCGATTCTACTTGTTTAACTCGGTGACTGAGCAGCATTTGCTCATGTTACAAAGAAACGAGGCGGGGGGCTCCTGAGTGGGTCAGTCGGTTAAATGTCTGACTTCAACTCAGGTCATGATCTCACAGTTTGTGGGTTTGAGCCCCACATCAAGCTCTGTGCTGACAGCTCAGAGCCTGGAGCCTGTTTCCGATTCTGTGTCTCCCTCTCTCTCTGCTCCTCCCCCTGCTCGTACTCTGTCTCTCTCTGTCTCAAAAATGAATAAACATTTAAAAAATTAGAAAAAGAAAAGAGGGGAGCTCATTAGGGTGGCTCATTAGGTTAAGTGTCGACTTGATTTTGGCTCAGGTCATGATCTCACGGTTCATGAGGGTGAGCCCCACCTCAGACTCTTCACTGACAGTGCAGAGTCTGCTTGGGGTTCTCTCTCTGTCTCTGCCCCTCCCCTGCATGTGTGCTTGTGCACTCACTCTCAAAATAAATGACTTAAAAATTTTTCAAGAAAAGAAAAACTCCACAGATCTCAAAGTATTATCTACCTCTCCAGTTTCTCATGAATGAGGCAGATTAAAATAAATTTACATGACACAGATAAATCTCAGGTAAGATTATTTGGCCATGTTTTATATAGTGATACATTGATCCTTTAAGGACAAGCTAATTATCCCCAGAGAGAGTCGGACTCTATTAAGGATTTTGGAGGAGAGCCCTGGGAAGACCTGTTCTTTTCTGGATTCAGCAGCCCAGAGGTAGGAAGTCTGCCCAGGGACTTTTTCTGTTGTGATTCTTCTTGTGCTGCTTCTTAAATTAAACAACAACAACAAAAATTTAATGTTTGTTTTTGAGAGAGAGACAGAGTGTGAGCAGAGGAGGGACAGAGAGTGAGGGAGACACAGAACTCAAAGCAGGCTCCGGGCTCCAACCTCTGCACTGTCAGCACAGAACCTGACATGGGGCTCGAACTCACAAACTGTGAGATCGTGACCTGAGCCGAAGTTGGACACTTAACCAACTGAGCCTCCCAGGCCCCCTTAAATTTTTTTTAACATTTATTATTTACTTTTGACAGAGAGAGAGCCCAAGCAGGAGAGAGGGGCAGAGAGGGAAAGGGAGACACAGAATCTGAAGCAGGCTCCAGGCTCTGAGCTGTCAGGACAGAGCCTGACTCAGAGCTCAAACTCAGGAGCTGTGAGGTCATGACCTGAGCTGAAGTCAGACACTTAACCAGCTGAGCCACCCAGGCACCCCTCATGTTGCTTCTTAAAGATAGCTATGATAGGAGCATCCTGTCTAGGTTCAGGCTTCTAGATGAATCTCCTTTGGCAAGGCCATCTTGCTCTGCCTAAGTCAAGGAGAAGGCAGCACTGAGGTTCCCCGGGGTCGGTTGTACACGTGGGACCAAGGGTAGAGCTCTGGCTAGATCACCAGCGACTAGAGCTAAGGTAGCAGGTGAGATGGCACCCTGTGAGCTGAGGCAGCATAGGAGGGGAAGTGCAAATACAGAGTATGGAAGTGACAAAGCTAGATGCCAGGAATTTTGAGACCAAAAACGTAAAATAATTAGGAAGAACATCACGGAAAGACAGCTGTTGGCTGGCTCTGTCTCTCCCGGTCCCCACCTCATCTCTTTGTCCATTTTAGTTCCCCGGTCAGTGGCAAGGGCATATGAGGTTGTTCTTGATCTTGAGGTTGTTCTAGCCCTGTCTGCCCTACCAACTGAATCGTTGTATTTCTCCTTGTGAGATTGCTCGCCTTTGACTCCACGTGGCCTCATCTTGTCAGGTGAAGCCAGGAAAAGTGAAGACAGGAAGAGAGAGAAGGGAGGATTGTTACTTTCAAGATTGCCAATCTGCAGGATGCCCGGCGAGCTCAGTCGGAATGTGACGCTCAATCTCACGGTCAGGAGTTCGAGCCTCAAGTTGGGTGTAGACTTGAGTTAAATAAGAGCTTTCATTTAAAAAAAAAAAAAAAAAAGAAAAGATTGCCTCTTTGCTATTGGTATTAGATCCATAGTCAATAGCAGTGTAAGATTAATAACTTACATTCAGACCATACTTGGTGTTTCAGAAAGCCAGTTTTTGTAACATGCTTGTTAAAAAGTAAGTCGGAGCAGAAGGGCAAAGCCCAGTGCTTGCTTGGCGCTAAGGAAATATTCTAGTTGGGATAATTTAATTCTTCCCATAGGTCATAAAAATTTCATGACTCATGAGTTGAGGCTGGGGCTGCTGAGCACAAGGATGTGCACTAGTCTTTTGGCTGTGGTTTACGCCCTTGTTGGCCAGAGCAGAAGATGGCTCATTTAGCTGTGGGCCTGAGGCTGTGGGGCTGCCCCGACATACGTAGTCAGGGAAAGATCCAGAGCCCGGCCTTGGTGCTGCAGGGCACGCTTGCCAAGACAGAACATCTGGGCTCTGGTGCACGTGTTCTCCGGCCCAGGCAGAGACCAGAGCAGTCATTTCCTGGGACGCTCACCCTGAGTCAGAATGCTGCTGTGCCGTGCATGTTATGTACGCGGAGCGTGTCAGTGCAGAGGCTAATGTCCAGGAGAACGGAAGCTCTGTTAGTGAATCCACGAATGGGGATTCTGTTTGTATTTGTAATTGTATATTTCCGGGGTTTTTTAAAGTTTATTTTTATTTATTTCTAGAGAGAGAGAGGAGAGTGAGCAAGTGGGGGAGGGGTGGGGAGAGAGGGAGAGAGAGCGAATCCTAAGCAGGCTCCATACTACCATGTGGAGCCCCGTGCGGGGCTTGAACTCATGAACTGTGAGATCATGACCTAAGCCAAAATATAGAGTCGGATGCTTAACCGACTGAGCCACCTAGGCACCCCTGTATGTTTCTTTTAAAATATGGCTTTATTGAAGTGTATTTCACATCTCATAAACTTCACCTATTTCAAGTATACGAGTAAGTGATTTCTAGTCATTTTACCAAGTGGCATAGCCATGACCGTAAATCAGCCTGGAGACGTTTTCTGCCCCCAGTAAGGTCAGCCCCTCGTGTTCTCTTACAGTTAACACCCAGCCCCAGGCAGCCACTAATCTACTTTGTTTCTTTTATAATAATTAAGCTAATGATTTTCAGATTAGAAAAGTAATAGTTTCTTACTTTAGATCATTTGAGTAACTCCAGAAAGAAAAATCACCTGGAACGAAGGCCAGAACTTCCTCAAGTCAATCTGGCGTCCAGCCTTCTTTTTTCGGCATCGTCTTCCCTGCTCCTCTCTCTGCTCACGTGCTGGGGTGTGCCTTTGCTCGCTTGTCCACACTGCTTCTTGCCTGGGATACCCTCTACTCCGTCTTGCAAGATGAAATTCTCCCTCTTTTAAAGGCCCGCCTCACATAACCCCTGATCAGCGAAGATTTCCCTGGTGTCCAGACCAGAAGTAATTTTCTTTTCTTGGAAATTCTGTGGTGCTTTATTTATGGCTCTTGAGAGCCACATGGCAGTTTGCTTACTTATGGGCTTTGTCCCTCCTCTTAAAAGGTGCGTTCCTGGGGACTGAGGCTCTGTCTAACCCATCTTTGCTGCTGACCCCTCTGTGCCTCTTTAGCTTCCTCTCCTGTCACTCCCTAAGGACCCTGTGCATCTCCTTGGCAGCTGTAGGGGCTCTTTAATGTCCTGGTCACTGCTAGGCTATGGGCCCCATCTGCAGTATCTAGAATGAAAGCAGGCTGGTCAGTGTGTTTAGATCTCCAAAAGTTTTCACTCCTCAACTTGACGGTTTCACTCTAGATGCCAAAGCTTAGTTAACCTCTTCTGGCCCTAATACCTGTGTGTCAGTACCTACATTCTTATTTGAATTAAATAACAAATAGTCTCAAAATAGATTTATAAACCAAATTGTGTGGTGTTCTGTCCCCGCCACTGTAGAGGATCTTGTTTTCCTCACTCACTTCATGTGTGCGTTCGTGCTTACACATGCCTCCTGTAACAAATCCACTAGGCTTCTTTCTGGAAATAAGATTTTTAATCTGTAAGCACCTTGTTCTCCAACGCACTATAAAATTGAGTTGTGCTGGTGCCTTTGGCTCAGCCTCTCGCCCTGGGCAGCTCTGATGCCCCGCTTTGGGCTGTTTTTGCGGCCCCTGTCTCACAGTTGCCTTGTCCAAGATGATGCCATGTTGGTTCGTCTCTAGATGGTGTTCAGGGCCAAACTGACCTGTGCCTCTGACTGTTAGCCATGGCTCTGTGTGATCATGTCACTGAAAGGGCAGTGTCTCAAGACTCAGCAACTGGGACAGTCACCTCCTTCCCAAGTATGTCTTGGGTATGTCTTAGACTTTCTCTGTTTAAAGCTTGGTGTGTATATATTTATTCTCCCTCTGAGATGGCAAACATTGTGTTCTATGTATCTTTGTAGCCAGCTCGTACATTGTGTTCTATGTATCTTTGTAGCCAGCTAGTTGCTATCTACAAATACGTGCTGAATAAATACGCAACGAATGGACTAGTTAATTCACATACGCATTTGTTGTATGATGTTTGCCTTAAAGATATTAATGTATCTCCGGATTCTGTCTCTTCTGTATTAGATGCTCAGAAAAATGCTTACAGATATTGATTTACTCAATCCGTGTTTCTTAAGCACCTGCTCCGGGCCAGGCCCGGCACTAGGTGCCGTGGAGAATATAGCATGAAGGACACTGAAAGTCGTCCTTTCGGACGTACGGGGTCAGACTGATGAGATGAAGCAGGGTAGAACCCATCAAGGACCTGAAGAAATTCTTTAAAAAGAAAATATTGGAGGATTTGGGAGGGAGGGATCACTTCCTGCTGGCAGCTGGGGGATGTTCACGGGGAAGGTAGCATCTGCGGGGAGCCTGACGGAGGGGAAGGCTTTGGACAGGGGGCTGCGGGAAGATGCTGAGCGGGTGGAACAGATTGAGCACGAGCAGAGAACAGCCAAGGATTCCGCTTGGCTGGATACGAAGATGAAAAGTGGCGAAGGGGCTTGGACCGTGGAGGGTCCCGAGGGCAGGGGTGAGGGGCACCACACCAGCTGAATCTGACAGAACTGCGGAGGAGGGGGCGGGGCAGGCGGAGACCAGAGGCTGGTGGCCAGGAGCAGGGGAAGCCTTTGCCTCGGTCCGGAAAACATGGTGGCAAGAACGGTGCGCAGGGAGTTCGTGGGCAAGCAGCTGGTCCGAAAGGCGGAGCGGAGGGGATCCCGGTGTGAGGGACCCGCCCGCCGCGGGCAGGGCCGGCGTGGGGTGGCAGCTGGCGTGGCCGCACGTGGGTGCCCGCAGACGTGGAAGATGTGGAAGGAGACAGGCGTGGGGCAGCCCTGCGCCCTGCACTCGTGTTTTCTCCTGCCACGGTGGAAACCAGGTGTGCGTGCCATCAGCTGACTCACCGGCACGGCCTTTTGTCTGTCCCCGTTCCGTCCAGTCATCCTCACACCTCGCCTCCAGCTCAGCGTCTCGGCGTTCGAACGTCTAAGTTAAGGCTAATCCTCGCCACTCATAGCTGATTACACCGTACCCCGGAAGTCACGCACGTCGGGTGCGTGACAGACGCGGAGTTGTGTAAGCCTCGGACAAAAGTTACCCCAAAGAGGCATTTCTGAAATGACAGCCATTAGTTGATCATTTATTTGGCAGATTGGCAGTTTGGTGCATTATCACGCCCCTTACCAGTAGCTTTCAAGTAAATTTCTTCCCTCTGTTTTGAAGTTTCGTGGGCCGAGTAGTGTATGAAAATCAGATCCCGTATCGCCTTAAAAATTATGCCTATAGTTGGTCTTCCTATTCCAGGTAATTCTACTAAAATTAAAAGTTTCCTCTGCTCAGGTGTAAGAGTAAATGCATATGGTTCCAAAGTCCTTACTTGTGTCTCATTTTTTATAGGCCCATAACCTAGGTGTGTGTATCCCCAAGTGACCCGTGTTGTGTTGACTGAAGGCAGTGGCCTGAGCCCGGGGAGAGGAGAAAGCAGGTCTTCAGCTTGTTGCCGGGGAGGGACTCTGTAGGGTCCAGAACACAGGGAGTCTGTGCCTGAACGTTCCTAACCGAAGCGTCGTGTCTTTGCTCCCTCACATTTGAAGCCGGCGGGGACAGCCTTGCTGGCTGTGTGTGCGTGGGCTCGAGTGTGCTGGGAGGGTTTGATTCCGGTCGGTTTAATCCATGGTGACAACCTGCTAAGTCACTGTCTCTTGCTTTTATGCTTCAGGGAAGGGAACAGAGGATCTCAAAACCTCTCTCCCTGCTTTTCTCATTTATCTCCAGATAAATACACACACAGAAATACACATACGCACACACCACACACGCACACACACTATATACACATATGCACGCACACCTCCCCCCCCACGTACAGACACTATATACGTATACACACGTCTCACACATCCCACATACACACACCCACACACGCTGTATACACACGTGCACGCACCACATAAAGCCACATGCACACACACTAGGAACACATACACACGCTTTCACACACACGCATTCACATTGTACACATGCGCCCCACACCTCACACACACCACAAACACACACTCGTTCCTTTTCCTCTCTCTGAACATTGACTCCTACACATTCACAAAGACACAGAAGCGCCCCTCTCGTTCTCTTTTTCTTTCTGATTTTGCCCGTGGGGGGCCACCGTGGGGATGCTGTGGTCTGTGAGCCTGAGACTTGAGTAAGCAAGCCATAGCCCAGGAGCTAAGAGCCACGAGCTATAGCAGGAAGTGTTTGTGATTCTGTTCTTGTATCTTTTTTTTTTAATTTTATTTTTTAACGTTTGTTTATTTTTGAGAGAGAGACAGACCGCAAGTGAGGGAGGGGCAGAGAGAGACGGAGACACAGAATCTGAAGGAGTTCCAGGCTCTGCACTGTCAGCACAGAGCCCAATGTGGGTCTTGAACTCACAAACGGGGAGATCGTGACCTGAGCCGAAGTCGGACACGTAACTGACTGAGCCACCCAGACACTCCTCTGTTCTGGTATCTTTAAAGTGATTCTGTCATTGGTTGTTTTGAAATAATTTGTCTTCACTGTAATAATTATCTTTCCACAAACTTCATACTTTAGTAGTAGAAGGCTGTTGTGAAAAATAGACTTGTTACAGTTTTATTTGTAAAATGAAATCGCCACGAAGAACGTAGGAATGGGTAAAGCGGGCATGCACGTGCCGGCCAGGTTTTTGGTGAAGGCTAATTATTACCAGGTGTTCTTGAACATCCTGCTGTTCTTACTTCAGATTAAAAAGGAAATAGGTTGAGCGTCCAACTCTTGGTTATCAGCTCAAGTCATGATCTCACGGTTCATGAGATCGAGCCCCGCGTCGGGCTTCTCAGTGACAGCAAGGGGCCTGCTTGGTGTTCTTTCTCTCCCCCTCTCTCTGCCTCTCTCTCTCTTCCCTCCCCTCCTCGTGCTTTTTCTATCTCTCTCTAAATAAATACGTAAATAAACTTAAAAATTAAAAAAAAAAAGGAAATCGAATAAGAATTTTGTGTGCTTGCTTTTTAGATTCAGAATATGAACAACATCATCTCCTTCCCTCTGGACAGTCTGCTGAAGGGGGACCTGAAAGGCGTGAAAGGGGTATGTCCTTAACGACCCTGATTCCCGCTCCCCGTGGAACCGAGAACCGCAGTCACGCCAGCCTGTTGGGGCAGCAGTGTTCTTACTGGGATGGCAGGACAGCATCCTGTCCCTCAGTTTCCCTTGATTTGCTACCTTGGCACCACCTTTCAGCCACACCAGGGGTGACCCATGGCCTTTCCGGTCCTCCTGCTGGTGCTCTAAACGTGGGATGGCAAGGGGGGCGTGAAGGGAGAGAACAGCCCTTTGGGAACCTGTGAACAGTCTGGGGCTCTGTCAGCTGAGCGGGGAAACCCGTGCGGGGAAGTCTGGTTGTCCGGCTGGCTGGTTGACCGCTGGGAGAAAGGTCCTGGCCAGGATGTGGTTTCCCGGTAGGAAAATGTGGCCCAGGACGGCTTGAGCCGACTTGATCTTTCTGTCCTCCAAAGGATGTTCCTTGTTTGGGAAGAGAGACCTCAGGTGTGAACTGTTCCGTGAGCATGTGAGTGAGGAACATTCGGCTCGAGTGGCATCTATACCAGACGCTGAGCGTGTCCCTGGCACAAACAGATGTGTCATAGGAAAAACAAATGATTGTGCCCCAGTTCTTAGGAGATGAGATTCTTTGGCTGGATCTGCACTTGATTCCCAGTCACGTCTGGCACATTGGAAGCGCAGGCGGGCTGTTGGGGCAGCGGGAGCCCTGGGCCTGGTGAGCCGGGAGGACCCGGGGAGCATTCCTCGTTGTCCTGGACCGACCCTGGGTCCTAAAATAACACGCCAGCCGAGTCAGCAGGATGGAAGGGCAGAGGGACACGTGTGTACGGGCGTGGGAGCACGGCAGGGCCCTGCTCCTGATGCTTTTCATGTGGCTTTTGTCCGGGGAGGTGCAGGAGCAGGAGACGAGGCTTCCCCCAAGGGAAGGACTAGTTCCTGGAAGGCCTCGGATGCCAGGCGAGGAGCCTTGGCCTTGTCATGAGGACAGCGAATAGTCAAAAGAGAAAAAATAAGTCCCTCCCCCCAAAAGGAGGGCCTTTCTTACAAAGGAACCCTGGGAAAGGGAGCATAAGTAGGTGGGAGCCATTTGGTAGCATTTCTAGTGGCTCAGTGTGCTTTTGAGACTGGCTTTATCAGCGTCCGAGGTCCTAAGTGCCAGACACAAGAGTAGGAAAAAAAAAAGGGGGGGGGGGGTTCTGACTTTTCTATGAACAGGAAAGATGTAACCCTGATTTGGGCCCCAACAACAAGGATATAAAAGCCATTCACCTTCTCTCGTGTTTTAGTATTTTAGTACCTCTTTCTACAAAAACCTCAGGAGAAGGTGAATGGCTTTTATATCCTTGTTGGGGCCCAAATCAGGGTTACATCTCTCCTGGTCGTAGAAAAAGTCAGAGTCCCCCCCCCCCCCCCCGCCTTTTTTTTTTTTTTTTTTTTTTTTTTGTAGAGAGAGGTACTAAAATACTTGCAGATTAAATGTTTTCCTGGGTTTAATTTTAGAGTAGTCCTAAGGCAGAGGGCAGGGTGTGGGTCAAACACCACAGGCAATGAGTTAATACGCCAGTGGGGAGTGGGTGTGCGATGGGATTCTTGCTTGTTCTCCGTGCATTTGGCATGTCTGCTCATCTCGTTAAAAGCCTGTGCTTTTTTCATGCTCTTTCTTTTCCCTGGGATCGCATGCGTCATTTGTTACAGAAATTAATGTTCCTTTCGGGGCCAGTCTAGGAATAAGTAAGTTGTCTTGCCCGGAAGTTAATACTAGTTCTGTTTAATTTATGCCTCTCTGTTTGCAGGATCTGAAAAAGCCTTTTGATAAAGCTTGGAAGGACTATGAAACAAAAATGTGAGTGTTGCCATTTTTTAGTAGGTAATTTGAGATTTTAACTTTAAACTGAGCTTTTAATAGCTTAAAGGTATTTTCTTAAATAAACCTTAACCCAGGGACGAATTCCCTTAAAACCGTCTTGCTGTGGTTTGTGCCAGATGCTTCCATACTCGGTGTCTAAATTCAGCAACGCCCTGGACCTCTTCAAACAAGTTGTTCCTGGTCCCTTTTCTGTTATGTCATCACGGGTGTAGAGGGTTATTTTCAGGAAAGCTGATTGAAGGATAAGGCCAGGTTTTCTCGGGAGGTGTTTTTTTTTTTTTCCTTTTAAAAAAAAAAAAAAAAACACTTTCTCTACTTGATCACCGTTTATGACAGTTGCACGATTTCAGACTTCATCTTGCTGGCGATCCGCGTGAGCCATCTGCTTTGAGCTTTGTGTCTGTATTTCTCCAAAGCACCAGTCCCTTGGTTTAGAAAGAGAGAGAGAAAAGAGCTTGTTGGAACTCCCCACGCTAGCCTTATTTGATGGCTTCATCTGCTGCGAGAACGCAAAGAAAAGGGTCAGCTGATTCTTGGATGTGCACCACGGTCCCCCCTGAAGACAGGACCGCTCGGGTTGGCTCCAGCCATCGCTCCTGGTCACGGTTGCTCCTTCCCAGCATGGAGACAATCCCGCTCACTCACTAGAATTGGGCTGCTGATTGCAGCGATAGTGGTTTCAATTACTGTAAATACTTGAGAGAGAGAACATGTTTTGAAATGTCTCATGTTTGCTGTGTAATGACTGCGCGTTGGGTAACAATGTAGTTTTCTGAGTGGAGAGAGAGACTTTAACATGAAGCCATCTGGCAAAGTGAGAGGTGTTAAGAAGAAAGCTGTTCCAGATGTCACTACAAGTATTTAATTGGACTTGGGGTTTTGTGTGTGTGTGTGTGTGTGTGTTTTGTTTTTAAAGCCAGCCCCGGGTATCTGTTCAGTGGAGAAGGATCACAAAGCTCAAACCAGGGAATACCAAATCTCTGATACTTGTCCCTTCCTGGAAATCTTAAATTTCTACACCAAAATTTCTCCAAGTTGCTCGGATCCCCAAATTCCGGATTTTACTAATGGAATAAACTAGAGCACATGAAGCTCTGTTCATCCCGGAGAAACTCCAGGCTTGCTGTCCCTGCCCTGAGCCTCCTTCCTCCGCTGACCAGTGCTGTGCACTCGACAGGGAGAGGCTCACCAGGCCTCCTGTGTAGACAGGAAGCCAAAACTCGCTGGTTTGTTGCCAGTCCGCCAGAGTCATCGGGTCACGGCCAGAGGTGGATTTCCATTCAGCTGCTGTTGGGGCCGCCCTCAGGCCTCTCAGAGGAGACGCTTCTGGGCATTTCTGAACCAGGGGCACGGAGGGGGATTTTGAAGGAGGTTACCTGAGAGGCTCTTGTGGTTCTGAAAGGGAAAGGTTTGAAAGGGGAATGAGATCAAAATCAGGACATACGTACATGGAGTGGGGACAGAATTACTCACAAAATCCCAGGATTTGAGAGTGTGAGAGCTTAAAATAATTCTAAGATAGTTTTTAAAAGTAACTCTTTAACCATTTACGTGTGAGGGTTGTTCTGCGACAGAGAGCGCTGTCCGAGTCGAGTGCTGTCCGAGGCAGAGCCCTGGCAAGACCTCACTCAGCGAGGAGGCGGGTGGAGAGCAGCAGGGAGAAATCCCAGGAGGGAGGGAGTCTCCCGCCACATAGCACCCTGTGTGTGGCTCAGTGGGCACACCGACAGACACACGGACGGACGGACAAACAGAACACTGCCCTGAAGGAAGCCTCTGAGGTGTAAGCAGGCTCTCTTACCTCTTCTGACCCAGATCTGGCATGAAGTAGGTGCTTCGGAAAGTATATTTTGAGTCAGTACCCAAAAAAGGCCAAGTGTGACATTCTTATGACCACACGCATTTTCCATTCCGGTGAGTTAAGAGGCCGTCTTGTTTCTAGAAGACTCATGCACGTTTGTCTCGCAGGCTGGGTAATGGGATCCCCGCAGGCCCGTCTGGTCTGGTTTGGACTGCCGTGCCAGGTGGCATCTCAGATTAAACTTGCTTTTTTCACCTGCAGCACCAAAATTGAAAAGGAGAAGAAGGAGCATGCCAAGCTGCATGGGATGATTCGCACCGAGATCAGCGGGGCTGAAATCGCCGAAGAGATGGAGAAGGAGAGGCGGCTTTTCCAGCTCCAGATGTGCGAGGTGAGAGCTGGGGGTGCAGGTTCCTGCGGGGGGCAGGCAGCCAGCTGGGGGTGGGGGTGGGTGCTGTCTTGCAGCCGGTCTTTACCGTGTGTCAACTCCTGTGGAGAATGCACACTTCCAGAGGCTTCAGACAGCACACCGGGGCATGATTGGACTCCATTTGTCCGGTTTCTCTTACTGGGGGAGCCTGAGTCTCCTGGAGCGTGGGATGAGTTGAATCCAACCCCAACCACTAATTGAAGGTAGGGAAGAGGGGCGCCTGCGTGGCTCAGTCAGTTAAGCAAGCGGCTGACTCTTGACTTCGGCTCGGGTCATGATCTCCTGGTTCATGAGTTTGAGCCCTGCTTCGGGCTCAGTGCTTGGGATTTCCTCCCTCCCTCCCTTTCTCTCTCTCTCTCTCTCTCAGAATAAATAAAATAAACTTAAAAAAAAAAAAAAGGTAGGAAAGAAACTAAATTTAAAGAAATGTCCTCTCTGGCCTCAAATACATGCTCAGACTTCCCTCTCACATGGAGCGTCGCTAAAGTACTCCCTCCATTAGTGTTTTTTAATGAGGTATGTGGGCTCTCATTATACCAGTGGAATCCATGAGGAGGCCAGGGAGAAGTCAGCTGGAAAAAAATGCAGCTGGTCCCCTTGTGGGTCTGGGTGCACACAGGCGTGAGTGACAGAGGGCACCCGGGGAGCCAAGCCACCTGCCTCTGAAGTGCTTCCTCCCAGGTCCGCTCATCGAGGTGGGAGGCCCTGGGGAGTGCCTGTCTGCAGCCTGAGCCCTTGCCTCTGGAGAGGGAGAGAGAAACAGTGCTGACACTCTGGGACATTCCCTGGCAGAGGCTTGGAAAATATTAGAAACCAATCCTGAAGGCCTTTGCCTCCAGCCTTTTTATGCCTTGCTTGTGGGTCTCTGTAAAAACGGCCTGTGGAAACCACTCCTGCCTCTGCCTGAGGGTTTGCTCTCCTGGCAGTTCCGGGGAAGCCCGTGTACTCGATGGCGTCTGTGCCGTAGCAGGTGCAGACCTGAGTTTTAAGTGTGCACGGTGCACGGGTACCGTTTGTGACAGGCACTGTCGCTGGCTCAGCCTTGCTCTCGATCCCCTGTGAGCAGTCAACCGCAGGGCTGTTGCACAGGCGCTTGTTGATTTCAGAATGTTAATTGCAGCAGGCGTTCAGCTTTTAGACAAGTGCATCTTAGGAGTATGCGTACACGCATTTTTATTCCCAGAGCGATCTCCTAAGTGCTCAGTGGAGGAGAATCAGTCCCGGGATCAAGGAGGTGATACTAGTCTGATATTAGTACGGATGCTCCAGCTCTCGTAGCTTCTGTTTGCATGGGGTTTTTTTTTTTTCAACCTGTAGTGTGTGTGTGAATCTAAAGTGTGTTTCCTGTAGACAGCATGTTTTAAATCCAGTCTGACAGTCTCTGCCTTTTGATGGGATTGTTTAATCCTTTCACATTGATGTTGCTATTGATGTGGTTGGATTTATGTCTACTGTCTTACTTTTTTTGTTGTTTTATGTCTCATGTCTTCTTTGTTCTTTTGTTCTTCCTTTGCTACTTTTTTTTTTTTTCCATTAAGTGAATATTTAGAAAGTCAGCTAAGCTCAAAGTCTTACTGTAGATAGGAGAGTGGATGTTTTTAGATACATGTTGTTTTATAAACAGACCTCGTACATAACAATGCCTGCCTGGCCAATTTCTCACGGTGTTGAAGGAATCAGCCCAGAGGATACGAGACTGGCATAGGAAATTGCTGTGTGGTACACAAATACTAGGTATTGTTTTTATTTAATTGGGGTAAAATTAAGTAGCAGTGTTTTACAAAGGATGGATTTGGAACAGGTATGTATATATGTGTGTTTGGGTTATACTCTTTTTTTTTTTTCAGCTGCAGTAAGGAGAAAATACATTTGCCTAAACTCTGCAAAAGACTGCTTGTTTAAGAATGTTTAGGGGCGCCTGGGTGGCTCAGTCGGTTAAGCATCCGACTTCAGCTCAGGTCATGATCTCACGGTCCGTGAGTTCGAGCCCCGCGTCGGGCTCTGGGCTGATGGCTCAGAGCCTGGAGCCTGGTTCTGATTCTGTGTCTCCCTCTCTCTCTGCCCCTCCCCTGTTCATGCTCTGTCTCTCTCTGTCTCAAAAATAAATAAACATTAAAAAAAAAAAAAAAGAATGTTTAGTGAATTGTGAAACTCCATTAGTGTGTTACTATTGGGGGCACCGCATTGCTTTCTGAGGTAGGCACCCCACACTGTTGCTTTTCCTCTTCTGGGGTTCAGTGAATGGATCGTGTGCATTGGTAGAATAGTTTATTTGATTGGAAATGTGCTGTGTCAATGACGCCTCTCAGTTGTACAAAGGAGCCACCTTCCGAGCCCGCCCCCGGGTGGGCTGCAGGCCCCGGTGTGTGCCGAGCCTAGTGGATCCGGCCGTTAGCGGAGGCAGGCACTGTGTGCACGTACAGAGGCAGAGGTGGGGTTTCCAGAAGAGGACGCATCCGATGAAAGATGTAGATGTGGGCCAAACAGAAGTAGGCTGGAAAGGGCTCTCTGTGGGGAAGAAAGAATGTCTGAAAAGCATTCCCCCCGGAATCCAGCATCTCCAAGGGAGATGCTGAAGTTAATGGTGGTAAAATTGTTCAACTGGTTCCTCATACTGAGGACCTCAAGTTTGTAAATGTTTGCCGTTGTTTAGGGGTTTAAAATTTTAGTTGCCCAAGATCTAATCTTGAAGACTGGCTTGTAGGTGTTTATTTTAAAGCTCCTTTGGGGCGCCTGGAGGGCTTAGTCGGTTGGGCGGCCGACTATAGCTCAGGTCATAATCTCACAGTCTGTGAATTCCAGCCCCACGTCGGGCTCTGTCCTGAGCGCTCAGAGCCTGGAGCCTGCTTCCGATTCTGTGTCTCCCTCTCTCTCTCTGCCCCTTCCCTGCTTGCTCTCAGTCTGTCTGTCTCTCTCTCTCTCTCTCTCTCTCAAAAATAATAAAGAATAAAAAAATTTAAAAGAATATTAAAAAAATAAAACTCCGTAACTTTTTTTCAAAATGAATTTTATAGAGAAATTCAGTGTGCCATAAATAGATGATGTAGAGCATGCATGAATGGAAAATGTAGGAGAGATCCCGTCTTGTTTTTCTTTGATTATAAAAATATGCACTCTTGGGGTATCTGGGTGGCTCAGTCGGTTGAAAAGTACAATACTTGATTTTGGCTCAGGTCATAATCCCAGGGTCATGGGGTCAAGCCCCACATTGGGCCCTGGGCTGAACCTGGAGTCTGCTTGAGATTCTCTCTCCTTCTGCCCCTCCCCTGCTTGTGCATGCATGCATACTCTCTCTCTCTCAAATTAAAAAAAAAAAAAAAATACACTTTTAAAAGTTAGTCTGTATATATGAAATTAAAAATCAACTCGTATATATATAATGGAGTATTACTTGACAATCAAAAAAAAAATGAAATCTTGGCATTTGCAACTACGTGGATGGAACTGGAGGGTATTATGCTGAGTGAAATTAGTCAGAGAAAGACAAGTATATGACTTCACTCATATGAAGACTTTAAGGTACAAAACAGATGAACTAAGGGAAGGGAAACAAAAATAATATAAAAACAGGGAGGGGGACAAACATAAGAGACTCTTAAATATGGAGAACAAGCAGAGGGTTACTGGAGGGGTTGTGGGAGGGGGATGGTCTAGATGGGTAAGGGGCATTAAGGAATCTACTGCTGAAATTATTATTGCACTATATGCTAACTAATTTGGATGTAAATTTAAAAAATAAAATTAAAAAAATGTATTCAACATAAAAAATCACCCCAAAAGATAAGTACTTTGATATTGAGCTAAACATCTTTCATATATCTCTCTGTGTCCATTCATAAAAATAATTTGTATAAGTGGGATCATTTTCTACTGGTGTTTTGTATCCTGATTATTTTGAGTCACCAGTATGTCATGGGCATCTTTCCATGTCAGAAAGTCTCTGCTTTATTAGCTTCCTGGCTACGTAGCAATTTTTGTGTGTGGCTGCACCGTACTTTAATTTTCCATTCATTACATTTGGGTTGCCGTTTGTTACTTTTATAAGCAAATCTGCAGTGAACCTTGTTTTCTATTCATGTTCATAAACTTTTATGATTATCTTCTTAGAAAAAGTTCCCGTAAGTAGAATATCTGTACCAAAAAGGCGCATGTTTTATATTTTGACACATTGCCAAGCATCTTATTAATCACTTAACCATTTCGATCCATTGCCAAACATCTTATTTTGTTAACAGCGAATAAATATGAGACTGAAAGAAGGGGAAGATATGCAGGAGGTTGGTGTAGGAAACTGAGATTTTATAGTCAACTCTTTACAAGCTGCTTCCTCTCCTGTTGGGCTCTGTGGCCTGAACGTCAGCTTTCCAGTTGGTGGCCGAGACGCCTGTGTGGTCAGCAGGGGTGGCCGCTCTTTCGGGAGCATCTAGTCTCGGAGATGACGTGTTCTCAGGGGTCTGTATGCCATATCCTCACCGTGGAAGGGATAGAGAACTTAGGGAGTCTTTGTTCTGTAAACCGTTAGCAAAGAACGAATGCATTTCCTGATGCTGCTTTTGTAGATTCCTGGGACTTCCTGATATTTTAGAGGTCATTCCTGAATGAATGAAAAGTGAAAAGTGGCTTTAAGTAATTTCAACTTAAAATTTGGTTTTTGGGACGCCTGGTAGTGGCTCAGTCAGTTAAGCGTCCGACTTTGGCTCAGGTCGTGATCTCACAGTTCGTGAGCTCGAGCCCCGCTTTGGGCTCTGTGCTGACAGCAGCTCAGAGCCAGGAGGCTGCTTTGGATTCTGTGTCTCCATCTCTCTCTGCCCCTCCCCTACTCAATACTCTGTGTCTCTCTAAATAAATAAATAAATAGAACATTTAAAAAAAAATTTTTTTTAAATTTGGTTTTTATAACAGTCATATTTTCTTAAGTGCCAAGAGCAGAGACACAGTGACAGGAGTCTCAGATACTAAACACTAGCACTTAGTGTTGCAGCTGACGACCTGCCCAGAGAAGGGATGTGGGCAGGAGGATGTGGACAGAAGTATCCAGGATGGGTAGAGCCCTTTCACTCCACCCCTCCGCATCCTTTGTGCAGCTCGAAGAAAATTTCTTCCAGCAGGTTAAGGCACAGTGTCTTACTACTAGGAGTTCTTGGCACTTAAACATTTAGTTACCTGGACATCAGGTAATTCATATCGCCCCAAACTAAGAGAAATGTTCAGTTCTGGCCTTCAGAAAATATTAAGCATCTGGCATGAGCTCTACCCCTAGTAAAAGATGTCAGAGAAGTGGAGAAGGTGGTCTGTCCTCACAAGCTTCTGTTCTGCTTATGACATACCCTTTTTTTTTTTAACAGTATCTGCTGAAGGTCAATGAAATTAAGATTAAAAAGGGAGTGGATTTACTTCAGAATCTGATCAAATACTTTCATGCCCAATGCAAGTAAGTTCTTCTTCTTTGTTATGATGTCATTTCAAATGTTTCTCACTTTAAGGTAGCTTCTGGTAGATATACAGTATTGCATTGAGGAAAATAAACAGTCACTTAAAACTCAGTAGTAAAAGAAATGAAGTACGGATACATGCTGTACCACGGGTAAACCTTGGAAATGTGCTAAGTGAAAGAAGCCAGACACAGAAGGCCACATTGTATATGATTTTATCTCTTTGAAAGGCCAGGAATAGATCTACAGGTGACTGATTGCCAGGGCTTGGGGGAAGTAGGGGATTACTGCTATTTGGGGCAATGAAATGTTCTGGAATGAGACCGTGCTAATGATGGCACAACTTGGTGAATATACAAAAACCACTGAGCGGTGCGCTTGAAAAGGGCGAATTTTGTGGTGTAAGACTCTTCGATAAAAAATACAAAGAATATAAAAATCTATAGTAATCATCAGATGTATTTATTTTTGCTCTTTTTGCAGAGGGACAGACCAGTTTGATCTCATGCATGATTCACAGATGTTTTGTGTTGTTGTTGTTTAAAAGAAATTAGTGTGTTAAATTAAGGAAATAGTGTTCTGTGTGAGTTATCCCGTAAAGCAAGTGACCACGATGAACAAAGGAGGCTGAGTGTGGGAGAGAGGGAGATGCTTCCGTGTTCGCGGCCGTCTCCCATACTCCACTTGGCTCACACATGAGCCCCGCACAGCCCGGCCCTCATCACGCCACACTTCCGTTCCTGCTGCCCGAACCCCGGTCCTGGCGTAACCCAGCCCCTCACTCATCCCTCACTCGTGCTGTGTGTCTGGCATTGTCCTGGATGCTGGAGAGAAATACTGTCCTTCACGGGCACCGTTCCTGCTCGAATCCAGTAGGCGAGTGAACTTCAGCAAACGGCTTTATGCTGCACATTTGGAACGTGTTCTGAAGTGTTGGAATCTAGGAAAGAGTAGAAGGACCTGATTTAGATGAAGATGGAAGGCAGGGACTGGGTTTTTCTTCTTCTCCGCACCCCCTCCCCGCCCCATTCCTTGCTGTATCCTCCAGCCAGACACAGTACCTAGGGTATAGTAGATACTCACATTCTTCTTGCTCTCACTGCAGGCCTCTTTGAGGAGGCATGGACTCCGAGATCTAAAGGTCAAGAAGGTAAGAAGTAGAGGAAGAACATTCCAGGCCAAGTCAGGGTCTCAAGGCAGGAAGAAGCCTCGTGTGACTTAAGCATAATGAGGGAAGGGAAGGTACTGGGATATGAAACCAGGTGGAAGAGCCTAGAGACGTGGACGGCCTTAGGAGGCTTGTGACAGGTTTTAGGTTTTATCCTAAATGTACGGAGGAAGCTCACGAAAGTTTCGAATCGGGGCTTCGTTCAGCAGATACCGAGCTCCCGGGCTCGATATGGGCCGGGCACTGTTTGGGGTTCTGGTGATACTTCTTACTCATGAATCTCCGGTTCTAATGAGGTGGGCAAATAGTAAACACATGATGTCTGTAACGGTTTGGCGGGGGGGGGGGGGGGGGGGGGGCGGCTGTGAAACAGTGGAACAGTGTGAGGCGAAGAGAGGAGAGCAGGGGTGATGGGAAACCTCTGGGAAGGCTTCTCGATTCCACTTCTGCTTTAACGAGGAGCAAGAGCGGGTGTGAGTGATCACTTACGCCCACAGCTCTGTTCCGGTGCAGTCCAGAGATGACGATGTCTTGGCCTAGACTGGGGACGGTGCCCATGGAGGGCGTGACTGATGTGAGAAGTCTTTGGAGGTTGAATCGCCACACCTGTCTGCTTGCTTGTCCCCAAACAGGCCATGCCCCACGCTAATGTATCTTTGCACATGCTGCTCTCTTCTCTAGAATGTCTTGCTGGGCCTTTGTGCTTTCCCCTGGCTTCTGTCCATCCCTAAGACCTACCTCCAGCCTAACTGCTACTTTGAAATCACCTGGTCCTCCCCTGATGGAATTACTTCTCTTCCTTCTGCATTATCTCGACACTCCCACGTACCTCCTGTATATTTCCAGCGTGGCATCTTTCATGCTGTGGCGTGTCTCCCACCGAACCACATAGACTTCAAGGAAAGGGGCCGTGACATTTGTTCAGTCTGTAGTGCGTGGTGCATTTACCTGGCGTAGGAAATCGCACTGTTGAACTTGGCACAGCTTTGGCCTTCTTACTACAGTTTTGGTGACAGCACGTCTCCAGTGCACTCGAGGTCAAACCGCCGAGGAAGACGTGCCGTGTGATTCTCCATAGGCTAAGGGAAGAGCTCCAAGCTTGGAAAGAGTCTCAGAGAACGGAAAAAGGCTGCTAATTTGTAGAATTTCCAAGATGAATTATTTTATAGAGACTCAAAATCCTAACCTTGTGATTAACGTACAAATTACTTCTTCAGTACTTGTCCTTGTAACCTTATGTGAGACAGATTAGGAAGTGGGTCGCTTCCTTGATAATATTTTATTTTGAAGAGCTATTCTGGGATTTCCTTTTTTTCTCTTTATTTTGCCCAAACTGATCCGTTGGGTAGCAACAGACCAGTGGTGGAAAAGTGAATTAGTTGGCCTTTTATGGGCATGAGCTCAGCAACCTTTGAGAATGATGAATCTTCCATTACTTCCTGTGTGTGTGTGTGTGTGTGTGTGTGCGTGCGTGTACTACATGCTCTTCCCATCATTTGCACAGCTTTGACTTTTCTCATCCACATTTTGGAGGTTAATGCAGGGCTGGAATGAGTTGGCCATTGGACGGAGGACCACGTGGCTGCACACTGCACGTTCTCGTAGCTCCTCCCTGGTCTCCCTTAGCATATTCTCTGCTGAGAACCGCCATGACCAGCTGTTGCCTGATGAACTTGGGAGACACAGGTCCAGGGCCCCAGACAAGCTTGCTGCCTTGAGAGGCAGGGCCAGGGCGCAAAGGGCAGGCGAGTCCTGGGCCCTGATGGCAGGATGCTGCTGGGAAGCCTACAGCCAGAGGCGGAGGGCACCCTGCTTGGCGGGAGCTTGAAGACTGAGCCTCGGCAGGTGCATTTTAAAGGCTTGAGGGTTCGGTCAGGCTGTGTAGAAACCATTTAATGAAGAACAAAATTCAAACAAAAATTGATATTTGGTGGTATTGATGGTAAACGTTGTTTGACTGAAGGTTGGGCCAGTGTTGATGATTCAACCTAAGAAAAATGTGCCAGGGTTTATACTTAGAAACGTCACAGTGATGGGGTGTGACTCAGTCAGTGAAGCCAGTGACTCTCGATCTCAAGTTTGTGAATTTGAACCCTACGTCGAGTGTAGAGATTACTTAAATATAAAATCTTAAAAAAAAGAAAGGAAATGTCACAGTGGTGGCAGGTGATGAAGCAGCGACGGCCCTTTTCTTTGACACTTTCCCTGAGGCCTGGGAGGGTATACTGAGGTGCCAAAACACGCCTCAAAAAGGAGGGTACAGAAAGATAGGGATTTTGACAGTCAGAGGGAGGAGGTGTTCTAAGTAGATGGTCAAGATCGGCTGGGTGATTACAAAGATAAGAACCACATCTTAAACCCAAGTTTGTGTCGTTACTCCCAGCGCACCATCCAGGGTCATGCTGGAAATGACATGTGTGACAAGAAACCCTGAGTTCTTTGTACTCTGAGTTCTGGGTACTCTGAGTTCTCTGAGTTCTCTGAGTTCTGAGTACTTGCCTCCACAACAGGGCTCTCCTCTCCACGGACGGTTGCAGGCGTAGAGATTCTTGGAGCTGTGCACCTGCTCCCCTTCGTGGGTCCCCAGGAGCAGGACCATTTCCGTGCCGTCTTCTGTGATACTTTTCTGGCTCCTCATCCTGGTGTTCTCTCCCTCTCTCTCTCCCTCTCTTTCTACCTGTTCCACAAGAATTTGGAGTGATTGAAGAGATAGTTTCTATAAAGAAAAAACGTAACCGGAGCAAAGCATGAGAACCAGAGGAGTTGGTGACAGCAGGGGAGGAGCTCAGTTTCCCATTCCTGCGTGTGTGCTTCCTGATTTCCTTTCCAGTTTAGAGGAGTGCCTGTCATTTGCCGGCCGTGGTGGCAGGGGGTGGAAGGCACGGCCCCTCTGCCCTGACGGTGGACGCAGACACGTGGAGCAGTCCTCTGAACACTCTGACGTGACTTCGGTAAAATACGGGAATGAGAATATAGGAAAAGAATTACGCCTGTATGTGCAAATTCAGGCGAGAACAGCACAGCTTCTAGCACAGCTTCTGCGATTCCTGCTGCCTGGCTAGGAACGGTTCATAACCCACATTCCGTCCGTATATATTCCTCTCCCTTCCCCCTTGGAATTACCGCATTAAATGTCACGCTGCGTTGCCTTTATAGCCCCTCCTGTCCATTCCATACTTCACCAGGGAAAGTCCCCCAGGACAGCTGCTGAGTTTAGAAGGAATAACCATCACCTCACGTGAACACATGTGAGACGCACATCACATTTTGAAGACCGTCTCCTTCCAGTCATCCGGCCAAAGCTGGAGAGTCCTTCCTCCCTTCATCAGTTTGTTTTTTCATTCAGCAAATACTGTGTGCTTGAAATGTGCGAGCCTTTGTGGATACCGTGTGTTTACCCTCTGGAACTTCAGATCTAAGGGAGGGTGGGTGTATTTTAAACAAACACACTAATGACTACGTAATGCTAGTTGTGCTAAGGGTTTTGAAGGAAGAGACAGAATGCTCAGAGAATATAGCAAGGAGACTCTTTTTAAAGCACGGAGACCTCACTAACAAAGTGATATTTAACTTAAAACTTGAAGAATGGGTAGGAATAATCCAGGCAAAACAGAAGATATTCGCAGGGAGAGGTTTTTAAAATTTTTTTTTTTTTTTCTTCAACGTTTATTTATTTTTCGGACAGAGAGACAGAGCATGAACGGGGGAGGGGCAGAGAGAGAGGGAGACACAGAATCGGAAACAGGCTCCAGGCTCTGAGCCATCAGCCCAGAGCCCGACGCGGGGCTCGAACTCCCGGACCGCGAGATCGTGACCTGGCTGAAGTCGGACGCTTAACCGACTGCGCCACCCAGGCGCCCCATGGGAGAGGTTTTTAGAAAGCAGAAGCAGCATATGCAAAGGTCCTGAGGCAGGAGGGATCTGTCGGCCATAGACTGCTGGTAGGTCTGGAATCTAGTGAATGGAAGGGGCAAATGGTGCTACTTGAGGCCTGGAGACACAGGCGGAAGCCAAAGCACGTGGGTGCTACAGGTCTCATGACAGGTTTTGAACTCTGTCCTGAGCTCGTGGGGAAGCGATTTCTTCATTTCTCTCAAGAGGGTGGTACACAACATGCTTCGGAAGCAGTGGTGAGCATCAGCTCACTGTTCCTGCAGGAAAACTTGTCTGCCTTCTGTGACATCTCTTGCCTCACTTACTATAAATGACCTCACAAACGTGGAGTTCTGAGCTTTAAAACAAAAAGTTTCCTTTTTCTATCTGAGGTCCAGTTCTGCAGCCACATTCCCCTACGCTGCAGATGGGGCATGGCCGTTCCCTGCATTCTCTTTTCTACTTGCTGTTAACTGTGAAGGAAGAGGCTTCAGTGTCTTATTCTTTGCACCCCATGCTTTCCTGACCTCACATGCTTCCATTCCTGAGCCAAAGCCCTTACTGCCTGCTGCCAGGAGGTTCCTGCTTCCCGCTATACACTGAAAACTTAGGGCTCTTGGGGCGCCTGGGTGGCTCAGTCGGTTGAGCGTCCGACTTCGGCTCAGGTCATGATCTCACAGTCTGTGAGTTCGAACCCCGCATCGGGCTCTGTGCTGATGGCTCAGAGCCTGGAGCCTGCTTCCGATTCTGTGTCTCCCTCTCTCTCTGCCCCTTCCCTGCTCATGCTCTGTCTCTCTCTGTCTCAAAAATAAATAAAAACGTTAAGAAAAAAAAATTTTTTTTTAAAAAGAAAACTTAGGGCTCCTTTCCTCTGCGTCAAGAACAATGATAAACACGTAGACTTTCTTGCCGTTCCTTTTCTGTCACTTCGTGCAGTTTTAAATGTGATTTTCTTCTTTGTTTGCCTGACATTTTAAAGTTTGGGTCCCTCAGTCTTCCCCCCCCCACCCCCGCCAGGAATTACATAACGATTTCACTCACTTTCCTTTAAAGAAGTATTTTCTCCATCTAACAACATTGTTTCCTCTTCTTTTTTCCTCTTAGTTTTTTCCAGGATGGACTGAAAGCAGTTGAGAGCCTCAAGCCTTCCATTGAGACACTTTCAACAGACCTTCACACAGTAAGTGGCTTCCCTCCCACATTAGTGTTGAAGTGGTTTTTATGCAGCACATGCTTTGACTTCCACACTGCTTCTGCGTGCCCCTGTGTTTGCGTGCCGTGCTACCCGGACGCTGACGGCCTCGTGATGCCTCATGGAGTATGGAAGCCCCCGTTCCCGTCCTCTGTCTTGGCTGCGAGAGGGTGTGATCGGAGGGGGGAGCATTTGAGGCGCTTATGTGGAGATGCCCTATGAGCCCCAGCACCTCACTGTACCTCAGTCATGTTTCTCTCCGCTTTGTTTTGTTTTTTCAAGATCAAGCAGGCCCAGGATGAAGAAAGAAGGCAGTTGATACAGCTTCGCGATATTTTGAAATCAGCCTTGCAGGTTGAACAGAAAGAGGTGAGGGGATTTAATTTTGAAAGATTGATATTTTTATACCTGTGTCGCGGGGGCTTTGGGACTCAAGAACGTGACTTTCAGCATCCTCCAGGATGCTCACAGTTCACTCTGGGGCTCTATCAGCTACCACCGAACTTTTAGTTTGTTCTTTGAGTTTGGTTTTATAAAACCATCTTTTTAGATGTGCTTATTTCATGGGGGAGGCATTTACTGGAGGTGTGGCCTTCACAGCAGCATATAAACCCTTTTGTGGGTGTGGCTTCTTAACATCTCCTAAACCCTTTTTTGTTCACGAGTAGCTCTTAACATCTCCGTTACTCAGATGCTCGCTATTTATGCTGTTGATTTTCTACCAGGAACTTTGTGGTTTCCGTGCCCCCGTGTCTGTGGACTCTGTCTGTCCTCGGGGGCATCAGCAGGTAACAGGTGGCCACTTAGGCCTCCAGCCCTGAGATTGTGCCCTGAAGAACATGGGGAGCTACATTTTCTTACAGCTGCATTCGGATGAGCAGGAAACCTTAGTTTCTCTGGCCTCATCTCTGTCCTGTACTCCCTTTTGTTCATGCTGACACGTTCACAGTGACAGTTTGTGTTTTGGAGGCTTGTTTAAAAAAATACCAACAAGTACATTTTTAAGGTAATTAATATGGTATGTTTACTACAGAGTGGATATTATAATGGGAAATTTAACATTGTCCACTTCCTTGTCCATAAAGGACTGTTATCTGAATGTATTACTAGTAGAGTTTAGACGAATGACTGTTGAACTACTCAGAACATGATGTTCATGGTGGGCAGTTTCGTGTGCTCTGTTTTAAGTTCCTGTACTATAACTGAATATTGTTGTTTTTCTCCCAAATGCATTTACCTTTGTGACCGAAGTCTAGGAGAGTAAGTAGTTCAGTATTTTCATAAATTGGAGAGTTTTGCATGCTTTCTTCATAAACTTAAAAAATTAGTTTCTTCCACGCATCTGCTAGTGGCCAGTGGTATTTTTCGTTTTAACCCTTTCTCTGGGTTTTATTAAAGGCTAAAGAATTTGAATGCACAAATATTAGTGAAATGGAAAATTTCCAAGTTTACGGTTTATGCATTTGCTGCTGTTCCTTTGTGGACGCGAAGTGACTCTGCCCCCCCCCCGCACCCCCCCCACCCCACCCCGCCACTGCCTAGCTGAAGTCTCCATGTCCTTCTCATCCATCCCCAGACCTGTCTCTGGAGACCCCCTCTGCTTGCCCCAGCTCCAGTGATCTGAGTTCGTGTTATTTCAATCATGATATTTTCTTTTGGGGTTGTTGGCTGTGTCTTCAAGTGCACAGATGCTTCTTCTCTCTAGCTAGACCTTGAGCAGCTTGAGGATGCCCTCCCGCCTTCTGCGCCAGCCATCACGTTGTACCATATTGCTCGTTCGCTAGGCTCTTGGTGAGCGCGGGTCAGCTAAGTGAGAGATTGGCAGATCGCAGTTACGTGAGAGTGCTCAAAGTTACCCACAGGATGGTGACTTCCTCCCTTCCTTCCAGTCTGCGGAATATAGATCCTGACACTTCGATATTCCCAAACATGGGCTACACGCAGAAGAATAAGAAGGAGCAAAAGAACTTGGAGTGTGGGGAGAAGAGCGGGCTCAATCATGACTGGAAGAGGGTGGTGCTGGGTGTGGGAGCCCCACTGCCACGGAGGCAGCCGGCCCTCCAGTGCGGCGCTGGGAGTGCTTCAGAGCTGCTCCTGCCTGGAAAGGAGTATCGGTCCCGTGAAGGGAAGCTCAGGTTTACAATAAAGGAGAGCAGATGCTGGAGTTGAGTGGTCCTCTGGGCGCAGTGCAAAGGCCGTGTTTACTTTGGCTGTGTGGAATCGGGAGGTTTGGGAAAACCGGCTGTTGTCAGCTGGTTATTTATAGCTTTACAGAGAAGTGTAACAAGTCTGCCAGCAGAGATCAGAAGTCTTTACAGTTTGTTGTGTTTGTGTGTTTTTGTGGACCAGCCCAGCTGCCCTGCTGCACACAGGGGTCATAAGAACCCTCTCTACCACTCGTCTTCAGCTTTCTGCCCAAACATCGAACTCTCCGGGCGCTTGCTTGTGATCGTATTGTACTATATATTACACTCTGCATTGCTTTTCGATGATGCATTCCATAGATTGGATGGTCTGTGGACACAGTTGCCAGGAAGAAGCAAATGTGTAGAAGTGGAATTTTATATATTTCTAAATAATGTTTATGATTGGGCAGGGTGGGGGGGGTCCTGTCTCATATCCTTCCAGTTGCAGCAAGAATGAAACGTTGGGCACTGTTTAGCTCTCAACCCCTTTCTTGGGATTCTTCCTGTGACTTAGAAAACGGAAGGCATTGACATTTTTTTGCTGTTGTTTTTCTTTTAGACAGTGTGTGCGAGCGGGGGGGGAGGGGCAGAGGGGGAGAGAGAGAATCTTACGCAGGTGCCATGTTCAGTGGGGAGCCGAACATGGGCTCGTCCCACAACCTTGGGATCATGACCTGAGCCAGAATCAAGAGCGGGATGCTCAACTGACAGAGCCACCCAGGCGCCCTGGTGTTTATGGTTTTTATTTAATGTTATGAAAATTCTTACTCCATAATTTCAGTTCATAAAAACTAGGTAACATGCCCCAAGGAAACTGCATTGATGGTTGGTGGGAGCCCCTCTCCTGTTGCCTTCCTGTAAATCTCAAACATTAATCGTTTGGTTGAAATGAAGAGCATGGCTCTTGCATATGGTGGCTCTGGCCTGCTTTTTTTTTTTTTTTTTTTTTTTAATTTTTTTTTTTTTTCAACGTTTATTTATTTTTGGGACAGAGAGAGACAGAGCATGAACGGGGGAGGGGCAGAGAGAGAGGGAGACACAGAATCGGAAACAGGCTCCAGGCTCTGAGCCGTCAGCCCAGAGCCTGACGCGGGGCTCGAACTCACGGAACGCGAGATCATGGCCTGGCTGAAGTCGGACGCTTAACCGACCGCGCCACCCAGGCGCCCCTCTGGCCTGCTTCTCTTTGTCACCCTGTGGCTACATTTTGGAAAGGAGACTATGCCATTATGATCCCAGCGCCCCCACACCTCCGAATCACTGACATGCTTATTTTTTCGTATTTCTGCTCTCTGTAGAGAAGATTCTACTGTTTGATTTTTCTACTATCTTACTATGAAACTTTTCAGACTTACAGAAGAGTTAAAAAAAAAATGGATAGTGAGCACCTATGTACGCACCACAGTTTTAACACTTGGGAGAGATCCCTTCTCTGAAGTTAAAGCCCTTCAGTACTGCTGATTTTTGCATCAGCCTTTTGCTTCCCCGTCCCATGTACGTCCCATCTCCGCGGAGTCCTGTGGGACAGGTCTGTGGCAGTGCTCGCAGATTCTCTGCCAGAACCTCGTCGTTGGCATGTGGGTGCTGAGTCGTTGGATGTCGAGAACCCAGGCTCGTCCCTCCGGCGGGGAGGACTCAGCCTCTGGGAGCCTGGGTGCTGAAGCTATAGTGATTTTCCCACTTTGGATACCTCAACTGTGGTCTCTCTTCGTGTCAGCTTTACACTCCCCCCTTTTCGAGTGTCCCTGTGTGGTGGGAGTGTGTTTGAATAGTATGCACTGTCCAGGGAGCAGAGGCCCACGATGGCCATAATTCTCTTCCGTCGCTGGCTTTTCTGGTCTAGGCTTGCATTTCTTATGCCGGGATCTGGCCTTCGTCACAACCCTCTGGCCAGGTGTCCACTTCCTGGCCTCCCCTGCCAAGCTCCCAGGTGGCTTGACACTGGCCGTCAGTGCGCCTTCCGTGGAAGACTCGTTCCTTGAGTCACACAGTCAACTCCCGTTTCCTTAGCAGTGATGTTAAGCTAGGCACCACAGTGCACAAACAGAATAAGATAGATACAGCTCTCACCTCTTATGGGGCTCATAATCGGGGAGTGGGTCACAAAGTCATTGGGGTATAGTGTGACGATGGCTCCAGTGGAGGCCAGTCCAAGAATGGGTGTCTCCCTAGTGTGGGGTAGGCGGGTGTGTGTCAGGAATGAGGGTTTGGAAGATGATTCGGAGTTAATAGCGTCCCAGCAGGTGGGGCAGGTGGGCCAGCTTCTGACCAGGACGGAAAATTCGCCTGGGTAGCTGTCTAGCAGAGCAGAAGAGCATAGATGAATCGTGGGTCTTTGCTTCCTACCAGGAAGGCATGGAGCAAGGTTCCCGACCTCTCCATGCCTTGGTCTCTCCATCAGTCAATCAGAAATAATACTGTCACCTCCCACAGTTGTTATGAGATCTAAGGGATAGTTTCTATAAAACACTCAACACAGTGTCTTGATAAACAGGCACTCGTTCGTTCATTCAGTAAATACTGTGTTCCTAGTGCTGAGGAACCATAGTGAGCAAAAAAAAAAAATACCTAATTCCCCACTGCTGGTGGGTTGGAGAGTGACAGACGGATGTTGGTGGTGTTGTCTCTGATAGGTCATCCTAATGCCACCTTGGCCCTCAGTGTCGGCTTGTGATCTGGCATCTTGTCTTCATGACTGGCCCCCTGCCTACTCTGACCTAGGAGCCGTCACACCCCAATCTAGACTGACCCCTACGCCCACTTCCCCCATTCCCTGCCTTCACTAGCACTTGACTGCCTGAGCCCTCACCGTTCCTGGGGTCTGCTCTGTGGTTTGGCCATTCCTACTTGCCTCACTTCACAGGTCTTTCTGGGCACCTTGTAGCTGTGAGCAGTAACGCAGACAAGAGCCTGGCCGGGCAGGTGGTATCACAGTCCACGTTTACGCCTTCAGTCTGAGGGGAAAAGTGTATTTGCCGGGATCCACTTAGTAGTGTTAGAGCCAGGATTTGAAGCCCGGTCTGTTCCACTGCAAGCGTATTCCCTTTAGCTAGGTTATATGACTTTAAT
Organism: Lynx canadensis; assembly: GCF_007474595.2. Lineage (NCBI taxonomy): Eukaryota > Metazoa > Chordata > Mammalia > Carnivora > Felidae > Lynx > Lynx canadensis. The sequence continues at coordinate 133,231,751 of NC_044305.1, read as the reverse complement.
AATACCTTGTATCAGACAGAATCTTTTTAAAAATTATCCAGAAATAATGGGGAATGTGTGGTATTGAGACCAGCGAAAACACTGTTCTTAGCCCACAGCTTCATGCTTACTTAGCAAAGCCTCTTGCTCCAGGTTGTGTCCACTTGGTGGACATACCTGTCGTAGCCTGAGAAGGTACTTGGACGTACTTGGGAGATACGTGGACGTTACAGCGCTCCCTTGATAGAGAAATGTTCAGTGTCCAGGGGTGACCCCTTGGCAATCCATTCATCGCAAGAATTGTCTGAATACAGAATTTCTAAGAGGTGGACAGATAAAGTGTGTATGTTTTTATGATCTAGAGTCTTAGGGACCTTGGGGATCCTTCTGATTTAATGAGTAAACTTTTATATGTATAACATATGCAACATCATCACTCTTTTTTCCCCTATTCCCAAACATTTCAAATGCTAAGTCTTCTGCTCACCTGGGCAGTCTGCCTTGGCAGGACCCAATGGCTAATATTTCATATGGCCACACAGACTTTAAGGTCATGGATGGTGCCTGGGATCCGAGAACATGGCTGGATGTCACAGGATAGAGGATATGTGCATATTGACAGATCTTAGGAGAGCCTTTTGAAGGTCCATAAAATGCCGACTTAACCTATGTGCTTTAGACAACATCTCCATGTGGTGAGACTCAGTCAGATCCTAGGGCATCCTTGGCTTTCTGGGAGACTACAGAGTATGATGGAGAGTCTCCAAGAGTCTCTGCCACTCCTGCCCCCCACCAGTCACCTCTGTCTATGTTAGATTCTCCTTCTCCCCAGAAGTAAAGGCTCTTTTCCCTCGGATTATATTCCATTGAATTGCAGTCTTGGTTATGTGAAAAGGCGGACTTCATTTGTCACCCCTTCACTTGACCAGGTGTGAACAAAATGACCTGAATGAGCAGATGAAGGAGGGCTGGTTTTGTTGGATCACCTACAAGTCACCTTGAAGTTGGTGAGATAACTAGTGCGAGAGCAGGTTCAGTTTTCTGTCAAATGGATTATATTCCTCCGATGTACACATTTTAAATTGTACAGCTTCAGATTTTCCTCCACTTTTTAACTGATTCAAGAAATGCCTGGTCTAAAGAATAAAAACGGCAATTTCTTCCTTAACGTCTGGTAGAGAGTCCAATTCTGTTGGAAAGAGGAAGCCCCTTATTCTGTGCCTCAGGCCTGTGAGGGCTCTGATCACCATGCTTGGCACGAACACTTTGAGCAGTGTTATCACATGACTCCACCATTTACTCTGTGCAGGCTCCGTCCCCCCTCCTCACACCCCAAATCAATAGTCGTATTTCTTGGTTGTGCAATTTAGTCTTTTGACAGGTTTATTTTTAGTCTTGCGCAGAGATTCATAGAGGTGAGCACACTTCTGTTTCTCCTCCCCTGCATTCATTCCCAGTGATGCTTAAAGCTGGGTTTGCTCTGGATTTCTAGTGCTAATATCCTACCCTTTTGAGAGAATGTGGAAACTGGCACTATCCTCACCTGATGAATGAGTTGTTTGCCCCAGTTGTCTGGAGGCAGGAGTGCTGCGTGAACTCCCTATGAAGAATGAGGACGTTTCTCCTGTTTTCGGTCTGCTTGTTGAGGCTCTGTGGTCAATTCAGTAATGGGATGCCTGAGCCCATTATTGATTTCTCAGATCAAGATTTTCTTTTACTTTTCTTTTTTTTTTGCAAAGTTGTCCCAGATGTATTTCACAGTTAAAAAAAAAAAAAAAAGTCAGTGCTAGATAGACCATGTTCATGGAACAATGGATCTAATACATTTAAGACAGCCAGAGCCCCCAGATTGGTCTGCAAATTCAGTGCCATTTTTATCAACCCCCACCCCCGCCTTTGTGCAGAAATTGACAAGCTGATTCTGAAACTCATGAGGAAACACAAGGGACCCAGAATTGCCAAAACAGTAAAAGAACAGAAGTTGGAGGACTCACACTTCTGATTTCAGTCCCCACAAAGCTATAGTAATCAAGACAGTGTGGGACTGACACAGGATAGATTTACAGATCACTGAAATGGAATCAAGAGTCCAGAAATAAACCCTAACTCTTATGGCCAATTAATTGATTTTTCAACATGGGAGTCAAGACAATTCAGAGAAAAAAGAATGGTTTTTTTCACAAATGATGATGGGACAACTGGATAGCCACAAGCAAAAGAATGAATTCAGACCCCTACCTCACACCATAATCAAAAATTAACTCAAACTGGATCAAAGACCTAACTGTTAAGAGCTAAAACTCTTAGAGGAAAACATAGGCGTAAATCTTCATGACCTTGGAGCAAGCAATGGTTTCTTAGATGTGACATCTAAAGTACAAATGACAAAAGAAACTATAGATAATTTTCAACAAATTTTTAAATATGTTATGCTTCAAAAACCGTTAGACCTGTCAGGAATCCAGGTGGCTTGCTGTTGCTTTCAGATAAAGTCTGAACTCTGACTCAAGCCTGTCTGTCCCTTCAACCACTGGGCCCACTTTACCTTAGCTACATTGGTTGTTCTAATTTCCGTGGAGGATGACCACAGCTACCACTACCCTCCCCGATTCTCTGCCTGTTCTGACTTTCATCTTGAAAACTCACTCTCTCTAGACTCCTATGGTTTCCTCCTTTGGCTCTTCACTTCCTGAGCACTTGTATTCTTGGCTTGGATAACACTGATTGTCATGCATTAGTTTCTTCATTGTTTGGCATCATTTGGCCTTGGCTTCCCCAAGGATGGTCACGTGCTTGACGGTGGAGATGAGACATGGCCCTCGTGTCTCAGGACGAGGTGAGGGCTCGTGGTGAGGGCTCATGGAAAGAGCTTCGAGGGGGAGGTGGCAGTCCCTTCCATTCTCCTCTCTGGCCCTAACAAGCTCTGCATCTTAAGTAGATCTCTTATTCTCGTTGTGTTTCTATTTCCTCCGTCATGAAATGGACTGGGTGGGAGGTTCTCAGTAAACAGCTGGCCTGTGAACTCTGTTTGTCTTTTGCTCCCCCTGGGTTCCTTATGTCTGCCAGAATTCCAGTGCTAGTTTGGACAGCTCCTTCCCACTCACAGCTCGGGGCTTCCGATCCCATCTGTCAAATAGTTGAGCACCCATTGGATGTCCAGGGTTTCACTGACAGCCCTTGCCCTTAAGAAGCTGAAGACTGGAGTCCCCCCGTGTGGCGGACTCAGCCAGATTCTCAGCCGAGCAAGTGGCCTTTCTACCCTGAGGCTAAGGCAGTTAGGTCCAGTGCTCTGGCCCCTCTGCTGGGTTGATGGGTCAGGAAGGGAGTATGGTTCGATACCTGTTATGTACCAGGTGGTCACACGTGTCATCTTACTCAGACCTTGCTGTATTTACCATTTTGCTGGGTATTGTTTTCCTATTTCCCAAGGAGCAAACTGAGGCAGGGAGCTTAAGTAACTTGCCTAAAGTCAGGGGTAGAACCTTGTTTTGGGTTTTTTCTTGCTTAAAAGTGCTGCTTTTTCTAACACATAGGTTACTTTTCTCCTTGAGGACTGCTTTTGCCACACCAAGAGCTTCTTGCCATTATCGGGGACTTAAGGCTCATAATTAAGCAAAATCTGTAACTTCCAAATGGCTCATTTCTTTCAGCCAGTTGGGGGATGCTGGTTTGACATTTCCTTCTCCAGCCTGGTAGGTGACGTTTATGAATTCCTGGGTATGAATCTTCTGTCCATTTTTTGGTGTGGTGATAGGTGACATGTCTCTAATTAAAAAAAAAAAAAAATTAAGGACAGCTTTTTTTAAGCTTGGAATCTGGACAGGATTAAAAACCACTTCTTGACCATTTTTAGGAGTCACAAATTCGCCAGAGTACAGCCTATAGTTTACATCAGCCTCAGGGAAACAAAGAGCACGGGACCGAGCGGAACGGCAGCCTGTACAAGAAGAGCGATGGGTAAGCGGAATGTGCTGCTGGAGTTTGAATGCGTGTTCCCCTTCCGTGTCCAAAATTGCTGAAGTCTGCTTTTGTTTTTTTTTGCCCCCCATTTATCTGTCAGGATCCGAAAAGTGTGGCAGAAAAGGAAGTGTTCGGTTAAAAACGGTTTTCTGACCATATCCCACGGCACCGTAAGTATTCCCTTTTACTTCTCGGTCTGCTGCAGTGAGGTGAGAGAGTGATACAAGCCGCATGCCCAGGACGGCATTGCACCTGCCTCTTAAAGGCCTTCCTGTTGGGAGAGTTTTGTTTGGGGTCCTTCTTGATTCGGTGCACCTGCCCCCTGTCTGTGCTTCTCTGGCCAGGGACAGCTTTGTGTCGTTCGCTGCCTGACAGAGTTAGGAATACCTGACGCGTCAGGTCATTTAGAAGCCAGACGCTTCCAGGGGTGCCTGGGTGGCTCAGTCAGTTAAGTGTCCGACTTCGGCTCAGGTCATGATCTCACAGTTCGTGAGTTCGAGCCCCGCATCGGGCTCTGTGCTGACAGCTCAGAGCCTGGTGCCTGCTTCAGATTCTGTGTCTCCCTCTCTCTCTGCCCCTCCCCTGCTCATGCTCTGTCTCTCTCTGTCGCAAAAATAAATAAAAACATTAAAAAAATTTTTTTTAGAAGCCAGACGCTTCCAGAAACCAAGAGCACACCACTTCCCAGCTGTCTTTGTCTCTGGAGATTAAACTTCCTACTTGGGAAGATTTCCTACTTCTCCATAAAGGGAAAAGCGTTCAAGTGGTCAGGACTCTGGGAAGTCGAAATCCAAGAGAAGAGAAACTTCAGTAATATTATAGAAATCCAACACGTGGCGTCCAACCTTCATCAAGTCCTTTTTCTGTCATCCTGTGTGTAAGAGTCCTTGCAAGAAACTGAGGCCTGTATGTTGAGCCTGTTGAGAAATCAGTCAGAGTAAGATGACTTACTAATCCAGCTTTCAGAAACTGGGGACTTTTTTTTTTTTTTTAAGTTTACTTATTTTGAGAGAGAGAGAGAGCATGCACGAGAGGGGAAGAGGCAGAGAGAGGGAGAATCCCAAGCAAGCTCCGTGCTGTCAGCATGGAGCCTGACACGGGGCTCAATCTCACAAACCGTGAGATTATGACCTGGGCTGAAACCAAGAGTCGGACACTCAACCGACTGAGCACCCCAGGCGCCCCTCAGAAACCGAGGATTTTAACGACAGTTACAAACACAGCCCTTCACACCACAGTCCTCTTTCTCACAGTGGCTCAGGCATATTGTCACCTTAACTGTATGACACAATCTGGTAAATACCACATAGGCTGCTAGACGTTTTTGGAAATGTCTAAAGGCAGAGTTGTTGCTATTTTGGTGCTAATGAGAATGTGGCATGGGTGGTGCCTTGCATTTCTGTTCCCCAAGCAGGAGGCCTGGTGCTGTGTGCATATTGGCGGCCTCCGTCCTGTGGGTGGATGGGAGTGGACATGACCCTGGGTCTCTGTCTTTTCCTCCCCTCCCCCTGGTTTCCACCAGTTCCCCTGGTGACAGGCCGAGCTGGGCAGGAGCACAGGCTCCTGTAGACAGGTCACGGCTCAGTGTGGGCTCTTCCCAGTACTCTGGAAGGAAATGGGAAGACTGGACCTACAATTCCTGGGGCCCCTTCATCGTCCCTGACTGGGACCTAGCATACGTCAAGTGTCTGTAGCCATCTCATTGGCCCTTTGGCCTGGGGGCCGAATGTGTCTCCTGCCCAGGCAAATAGAGGTCATTCCTCTTTTCTAATATGGAGCTGTTACTGGATCCTTCATGGTCATGACATCCCTCCTGGGGCCCTGGAGTTTGGACCCTGATGTGATGTGCTCTCCATATAGACATGCCTGTGTGTCTGGGGAGGAGTGCTGTAGATTCAGGGAGGCAAATTTATTCAGTCACCACCACGCCTGTTCAAAATCAAGACTGTAGGGGTACCTGGGTGGCTCAGTCGGTTAAGTGTCCAACTCTTGGTTTCGGCTCAGGTCGTGATCTCACGGTTTGTGACATTGAGCCCCGCATCAGGCTCTGCACTGACAGCACAGAGTCTGCCTGGGATTCTCTCTCCCTGTTCCTTCTCTCGCTGCCCCTCCCCTTCTCTTTTTCTCTCTCTCTGTCTCTCAAAGTGAATAAACTTTAAACTGGGTGATGGCCAGGTTCCCTCCCTGCTCTAAACACCTATGATTCTGTGATTTGCTTTCAAATGGTTTTCCACTCGGTTGTTTTAACTCAGGTTTACTGCCTCGATGCAGAAAATTTGACAAAGCAAGACTGAGTTTCATTTCATGCTTGTTCACAGCTCTTCAGTCATTTGGCATATTTGCCTCATTAACATGTTCTCCTGGACCCAGGGCCTCAGCTTAAGCCAGTGAGCGGTCCTCCCTCCGCGACGGAAGTGGAAGCAGGCCTAGTACTCCCTTGCTGGCAGGGTCAGCTTGGGTTCCTGTCGCTTCCATTACCCGTACTTCTCTCTGGAAGACGCAGACTCGGTTTCCTGTGGACGTTGGTGGGCTGCCCCAGTCTTTGGCAGATGGTGCAGTGAGAACTAGCGTTAGTAGCCTGCTGACGGCTCAGCTTGCCACACAACTTGCATATTTAATAAGTGCTTTGTGTTTAGGGGGCTCCCTCTCTAGGGAATCCGTGCTCTCTGTATGACTCACTCACACTGCCCTGAGCAGCCCGGGCTGGGAGCTGCTGGGGCAGACATTGCCTCCAGCCCGGCCGAGTGGCAGGCGGGGGCTCTGGCCCGGAAGACAAGAGGGGTACTAACTATGGCAGGAGCTGTGTGTATACCACAGAGTTCTCCTTTTCTCCTTCCTCCGTGTGCATCCTGCCTGTTCCGTGCACATGCGTGCGCGCACATGCACACAGGTGTGCCGTCGCACCTAGAAAGCGTTCACGTGCGGTGGTGTGAATTAACCTCTGCCGAGAGAGGGATCTGAGAGATGCCTTTTTGTGTGATTTTGTTTGCATTTGGCTCCTTGTGTGGCTTACCTAGGTAGCCAGCATCGCCCTGAGGAGGCAGATTTACCATCGGGGGAGAGAAGGACAGTGGTTCAAAGACCTGACTGAGTAAATGGGGCTCTAAGAGCAGGATCTGGCCCTCGGTGGAGAATCCGATCTCGATGCTGTGAAAGCACAGGGTGTGTGTTTGCGATGTTCTCCAAACCAGTTTCTTCCCCGGAAGCTGGCAGCCTTCGGGAAATGAGACGGCGTGCTCTGTATTCTAGCAGAGGGACGGTGATGACATCCTGATGCATTCGCTGAAAGCCTACTTGGTGTTCCCCATTCGCTGAGATTCATTGTGTTTTCTTGCACTGGGAAAAGTGATCCTTGGGACAAAATAACTGACTGGGTATCACCTTTGCCAAATGCATGCATCGCTTTGCCATACTGCCAAGGACTGGGGACTGTTTAAGCTGCAAGAAATGTCCACTGGTTCTTCTGCAGTCTAAATTGCTTTTTTAAATGATTGTTAGTCATGAAGAGTCCAGACTACCTATTAAGGGCCCTGGCTGGTTCATTTGGTTAAGTGACTTCGGCTCAGGTCACGATCTCACAGTTCGTGGGTCTGAGCCCCGCATCAGGCTCTGTGCTGACAGCTCGGAGCCTGGAGCCTGCTTCCCATTCTGTGTCTACTTCTCTCTCTGTCCCTCCCCTGCTCATGCTTTGTCTCTCAAAAATGAATGAATGTTAAAAAAAAAAACAAAAACCCACAAACTTTAAAAGCCTGACAAATTGGGAAAAAAATAGAATGGCATGATTAAAATGATAGGAACTCTAATAATCCACACCTTCAGTCATATTTACTAATCCGTGCAATCTAGGGGTCTCTGTTTCCCACTCCTTGGAGAGCTCTGGTATCTGATGAATTAGAACCATTCTGTAGCTGAATTAAATGGTGACACCATTTTCCTCAAATAGCAGCAGGAGAGGGAATTTAATGGGTAGAGTTTTCTCCGTTTAAAAATATTCTCCCATAGATTTTTCTTACAGCTCTGGTAATCTGGCTGGACAAATAGCAAACAACGATTAATGTAAAACATGCAAGCTGACCCTCTAAAGCGGTATCGGCTGTTCTAAATTTTGTGGACCTCCTCTTACCGCTGTTCTTTTTAACACGTAGCCACCTCTGTGCCTTTATAATTACTCCGACTTCATATGTAGGCACCGAATATTTTCCCATGTTTTGTGGTGTTCGTACACCGTGAAGGACGAAGTCTGTCTTTGATGGTAGCTGTCTCAGTAAGAAGGGACAGCTTTCCCCGTGGTGCGGGGAAAATGAAAGAATATAAGCGAGAGGGGCCCGGGCAGGGCTGGTATTAATTCGGTTGTGCTGCTTTGCTGCACCCGGAGATACGCACTGATACGTCCAGGTCGGTGACTGCTTCCCACAGAAAGCCATGCAGAGGGCAGGCGGGAGCAGGAGTTAAGAGCTTGTGCTCCGAGGCCAGGCTGGCGGGCTCACATGGGGCCTCACTGCCTCCCAAGCTGTAGAAAAGAAGGTCCATCACGTTAATTAGCCTGTGTGGGCCAGTACCTTTATCTGTAAAACTGGAGCGGTTCCTGCCTCAAAGGTCAGTTAGAAGAATTAAATGAGCTGATTTACTAAACATACTTAGAGCACTTGTGCGTGAAAACGTTTCTGTATTTACCAGAGTTCACCAACCCCTCTTACTGTTCCTGTGTCTAAGACCCCGCGGACAGCCGCAGTTTGGAAGTAGGCCAGGAATGTCCCCTAAATGCACATACATATGGTTGTGTCATCACAGGAGGTAATGGTACAGACGCAGACTTTATGTGGTAAAATACGTGGTCACGTCGTGGTGTGGTCTCCTACTTGGTGCTGCAGAAATACGTCATTCGGTGTGTTGGTTCCCGGATGAGCCAGGTAATTCTGTTGGCAAAGATCCAAAACTGGATTGATGGTACTTCCACTTGGAATTGTCAAGGTTCGCAAGATTAGACAGAACTTGCAGTCTTTTAATACCGATTTCTGGGGCACCTGGGTGGCTCGGTCAGTTAAGCGTCAAACTCTTGGTTTTAGCTCGGGTCATGATCTCATGGTTCATGAGTTTGAGCCCCAAGTCGCACTGTTAGCCGGGAGTCTGCTTGGGATTCTCTGCCTCCTTCCCCCCTCTCAAAATAAATAAATAAATAACTTGAAACAAATGCTGATTTCTGATGATCCAAGGATTCTGTTAGGCGTCTATGGTGGAGACCATCCAGTGACTTTCGTATAAGAGATGAGGCCGACATCCCACAAGCCAGGAGAGTCTGGTCCACCCTGTTTATCCACCTTCTCATCCCGCCTTCCTTGTATCAAACCCAAACTGTTTGCACTGTAAGGATCCGTCCTGTTTTAACAGGGATTATGCTGCCTCTACCACTGACTCTGTGAGTTGAGTGGAAAGGGGTCTGTAAATGAATGAAGGTCTCACGGGACTACCCAGGTGTGGATGCACGTATGGGTGTTTCTTCGATGAATCCCAGACCCAAGCCTTTACAACTTGTAAATGCAGCCGGCAGCCACAGGAGGTTGAACAAGAGGTTCACATATACAGTATTCTATTCAGTCTTTCCCTCAGCAGCTTGGGAGGTGGGTAGGATAAGCCCATTCATATTTGGAGAGTTCTCCAAGGTTTCTGAGAGACATTTTGCCATTTGAATAGTCACAGGTTTTTTTTCCCCCTAAAATTATGTTATCCTTTGATCTTTGCTTGCTTTTGGACTACCTATGGTAGTTTTTGAAACGGTAGTAAAATACCCATTTTGAGACCTGTCTGCCAGAAACGAATTGTGATCTTTTGTTGCCACTGTGTTGGCGAGATTCAGGGTATTTATATGAATGAGTTGGGTTTTGTTGAAATGTAAGTGACAGATGTTTAGCATTTAACGTTATTTATCTATTACCTGTCGTGCCCTCAAAAAGTAGGGAAAATTATTTCTCTGTCATTTTTGTGCTGTGAGATTTCTTTCCTTAGAAGCAAGTGTTTACACTCAGGGAAACACTTTTAAGATCACCAGAAATAGAGCTGGTGCCCAAGTCACCCAGCCAACCATCTGTGTCATCGGTAGGAATGTCTCGGAGCTTTAGCCGTGGAGCATTTTGCTCTCAGGAAGCCCAGTGCTGTCGACCTCAAAGCCAGCAGCCCTTGTCCCCCTGGCCGGGTGGGTGTGTGGGCCACCAAGTGTCCCTCCCAGGGAATGGCAGCTTGCCCTCTGGGGAGCTGAGATTCAAGGACACCCTGTGTCGTGCCTGTGTTGTGTCTTCCTACACAAAATCTGCCTTCTGAAAGCGATCTTTTTGCAAACTGGTGGAAATCCTGTTCTTGCTGTATTTTAGTGAGAAATGGTGCGGTATGATTTTGTCCTCCTTACCACCCATCTCCATTCCTTTGTTTCTAAACAGGCTAACCGGCCTCCCGCGAAGCTCAACCTGTTAACCTGTCAAGTGAAGACCAACCCCGAGGAGAAAAAGTGTTTTGACCTTATTTCACGTAAGTTTGTTTCTCAGATTTTGCTCCACAGAGAAGTTAAACTGGCTGCTGGGGCATCAATCCCATTTCAGAGAATTGATTGTCGAGGAGAAACGCCTTCCTTTCAAGTGACATCCACACCTTCTTCTTTCCACTCATAATTGTCTGCTTGCTGGTGTCCAGTGTAGGACCTGACGCTGAGGGCGGCCCCGCTCTCCTCGTGGGCTCCTGTAAACACGGAGATGATACTGGGCTGGCCCTCAAGCCTGAAATCCCCCCACTTAACTATAAAAAAGGACGATTCTGTCATCCAGGCTTCCGTGGTTTGGGTGATGTTAGACATGCTGCACGGCTAATGTGATGAGGTCTTCGGCAAAACCCTGGAAACTTTGGTTTTTGAAATCGTTTTGCTTTCCCACCACGGAATTAGTCTTCCTGCCTCCGTACGTCTTTCTTCTTTTGTGGCACACGTGACAGAGTGACCACAGTACCGTCTGCTGTGTTGAGTGTCTACTCGGCATCCCTAAGGAAAAAGGAACGGACGAGTGTGTTTTAAAGGAAACAACATTGGCCTTTTTTGTTCCTGGCCCGTTTAGGTGCCAGGGTTACAGTTTGGGGGAATGAAGGGGCCGGCACCCCTACACAAGAGGGTCACGAGGGATTTGGGCACAAGAGTTGTACTTATAGAGGAAAAGTCTGTACCATACATTTTCGGAAGGTGGGTGCTTTCTTATTTGCCTCAGTTTCCCAGAGTGTGAGTGGCTGCTTTCTGAGATATCTGTTGGATTACACTATTGAGGCCTAGGGAGTTATTTCCGGTATAATTTATTGCTCACAGCAAGCTTACGAGGTAATTGTTACCACCTCCACTAGTCTGGGTGAGGAGGCAGAGGCCCATGGCAGCTTACCCTCGTGCCCTGGTTTCCCTGTTCTAATACGCACCGTACTAATTTGGAGGAGAGTGTCGAGCAGTGTGATGTGCCTAAAGGGTTTGGGCATTGTTCTGTCCTTCAGATTCCAGACTAATTTGTAAAATAAAAACTGACTTTATCCTGCTTCAAACCCCGTGTCCCTAAGAAGCGTTCACATCTGCCCCCCGATGTGTGCACAACCGGGCAAGCTTCGTTAACTACTGGGTGCCAGTCAGCTTGCCCCCGGGCACCTTCAGCACCCCTGGGGACCTCCCATGAGAGAGTCATGGGAGCATCTCTTCCACTGTTGCAGACAACCCAGAAACACTCTCCAGCCCACACGCCTGTAACTTCCGGTCAGGCACCGAGGAGGGTCGGTAGATGGCAGGCGTGTGTTACCGCTTTCCTGGGACGTGTGGGAAGGCGGGCCTGTGCAAATCTGGTTTCGCGTGAGCGCTCCGGCAGGCTGACGTTGGCCAAGATGCCTTCAGTATCTTTGATCTACTACCTGCTGCATGATAAACCTCTTCAGGCCACGGCTTCCTGCCTCAGACACCCAGAAGGCCTTGCTGAATTCGGTTTGAGGAGCCTTCATAAATGTGCCGGAATCCATTGTCATTCTTTGAGAAAAGCTCATTTCTTCTTCTTCCCGCTCTCCTTCCATGAGTAGAGTGAATCCCGATCCTACAAATTTCTCATCGTAGTCTTCAAACGGTGTTACTCTCCTGAGGGTAGTTTGGTGAAAATGCTTTGTCCCAGTGCTGTGTGGCTTTGCTTGTCTCAGAGAATTCCAAAAAAACAGCCAGACCCCGGGAGTGATCCAGGGAGCCACCACAGAGCAGCGAAACCCTGGTTTGTTGCACATCCCAAGAAGGTTGGGGTTTGGGCTCACTTCCGATTGTGCCTGACTCAGGAAACGAGGCTGTCACCCTCTCTGTTTCTCCCCCGCCTGCTGACCAGGCTAGTGGGACCTGTATCACGACGAGCGAGGCCTTTAAACATTTGGCGGTCGGAGAAGAAGAGTCAGGCTGCACGATAGGCAGTGAGGAGGCTGCTCCAGATGTGAGTCTCGCAGGCCCCAGAGTCACCCTCACTCTGTGAGGCCTCTCCTGGTCGTCCGTGACCTTGATACTTGTTTTGAAGAAGATCGATCCTTTTTTTGGCCAAATGTCCCTTAGTTTTCTCCGATGCTTTCCCACCGGGGGCCTGAGGCTCTGCATTTGGGGCAAGAATAGCGCATCACATGCCCCTCCTCTCTGCTCTGCGTACAGGGGTCAGCAGTCTGGCACAGCCCTTGGAGACATCGCTGTGTTTGCACACGGCTGTGTGTGAGTGTAAGATCTCGTGTCCCAACAGGGACACCTGGGTGGCTCAGTCGGTTAAGCATCTGACTTCGGCTCAGGTCATGATCTCGAGGTTTGTGAGTTTGAGTTCCTCATCGGGCTCTGTGCCGACAGCTCAAAGCCTGGAGCCTGCTTTGGATTCTGTGTCTCCCTCTCTCTCTACCTCTCCCCTGCTCGTGCTGTCTCTCTCTCAAAAATAAATAAACATTAAAAAAAATTATTTTAGGGGCGTCTGGGTGGCTCGGTCGGTTAAGCGTCTGACTTCGGCTCAGGTCATGATCTTGCGGTCCGGCTCTGTGCTGACTGCTCAGAGCCTGGAGCCTGTTTCCGATTCTGTGTCTCCCTCTCTCTCTGCCCCTCCCCTGTTCATGCTCTGTCTCTCTCTGTCTCAAAAATAAATAAACGTTTTATTAAAAAAAATTATTTTAGGGGTGCCTGGGTGGTTCAGTCAGTTAAGTGTCCAACTTCAGCTCAGGTCATGATCTCGCGGTCTGTGGGTTCAAGCCCCACGTCGGGCTCTGTGCTGACAGCTCAGAGCCTGGAACCTGCTTCGGATTCTGTGTCTCCCTCTCTGCCCCTCCCCTACTCGTGCTCTGTCTCTGTCTCTCAAAAATGAATAAACATTAAAGAAATTTTTTTAAAAAAGGATCTGGTGTCCCAATAGCCTTCAGCTGTTCCTCCTGCTTCCGTGGTGTTTGTAATACAGCACTCCCACGGCCTGTGGTTAGGATTTCTCCTCTTTTCCAAAGGCCAGAAAACGTGTGAGATACTCATTTAGAAAAGGCTTTTATTATTCAAGGGGCTGTAACAATTACTTTTGGGGCGCCAACTTCTTGGCGAGTTCAAGAAAACAAAGCCTTTGAAAGGATAATGATGGTTTCCATCCCTGAGTAGCTCCTGTTTGGGGAAGCTTTATCTCTTCTTAAGCTTGGATGTGGACAAGTTTGTTAGTTTAGATTCCAAAGCCACAATCACCGAGCAAGGGCAGGCAAGGCGGGTGAAGGACGCAAGAGAGTGCGCCATTTTGTACAAATCATTCATTTCGCAGCAGAGAGTTAAGATCATTCCCGAGGTTAATTATAAACCACTTTCTGCCGGCATTGTGTACGGATTACTGTGCCAGGCTCCCAGCTGATAAAACTTCTCTTGCCATGCAGATGACAGGACATACCACTTCCAAGCAGAAGACGAACAGGAATGCCAAATGTAAGTCCCTCGGGGGTGGGCCCTGGGGCTGGGACTCGGCAGTCCCTGGAATTTAACACAGCATCTCTCTCATTTTTCTAGATGGATGTCTGTGCTGCAGAACAGCAAAGAAGAAGCTTTAAACAATGCATTTAAGGGGGATGACAACACCGGGGAAAATAACATCGTCCAAGAGCTGACCAAGGAGATCATCACAGAAGTGCAGAGGATGACGGGCAATGACGTGTGCTGCGACTGCGGGGCGCCAGGTGAGCCCCGCCCCTCCCCGCCCCACCCCTCCATTGACTCTCATCCCGATTCATGGAAACCAGTCACGGATTTTCCCTTTCACTGCAGACACAGAGCTGCGTGCAGCGAGCCCGTGCGGGAGCTCGTGGCCCACGGGGTCGTGTGCATAGCTGCAGGGGGAGGGTGGGAAGACGCAGGAGCGTGAAGATGACCTCACAGAGCTGAAAAGATTTAAAGCCTTTTGAGGGGCGCCTGGGTGGCTCAGTCGGTTAAGCGTCCAACTTCGGCTCAGGTCATGATCTTATGGTCTGTGAGTTCGAGCCCCGCGTCGGGCTCTGTGCAGATGGCTCAGAGCCTGGAGCCTGCTTCGGATTCTGTGTCTCCCTCTTTCTCTGACCCTCCCCCATTCATGCTCTGTCTCTTTCTGTCTCAAAAAATAAATAAACATTAAAAAAAATTAAAAAAAAAAATAAAGTCTTTTGAGACATGAACGCCAAAGCACAGAACGCGGGTGAGACCAAGGTCATCCGCTCGTGTTGGCTCGGAGGCTGCGTCGGGCGGCTTTTCCTGGGATTTACTCCAGCCTCTCTTTGTGCTACTTTGTAGAACTTGTGCAGTGACTTTAAGCCGCTGTCTAGTCTGTGACCCCAGGAGAGCCACTTTCTTTGTTACCTGTTGGTTTCCCTGTATGGAAAATGAAGGAACTGGTCGAGATTGTTTTCCGGTCCCTTCCAGGCGTCACGTTCTGTGAAAAGAGGTGTTGATGTCTGCGTTTTGATAAAGCCTATGAGGAGCTCCATTCTGTAATGGACATAGAGCGGTATCATTGCAGATTTTAAGAGCTGGTATTTTCAAAAGCTTAAGGAGTGGAGTTATTCTGATTAAGGGGGAAGGGTGCTTTGGGAGCTTTGGGATAGCTGTTCCTGAACATTCACAAAATGAGAAAGCTTGTGGAGTGTCAGTTACCTTCTTCATTCCTCCAGTTCTATGACCGTTCTTCTAAAAAAATGCACACAACAAAAATAGAGTGGGCAGTTGAGAATTGCCAGGAGGTTCCTATTGCCCCAAAAAGCTGTGTGTCTGGGGGTAGTGAGGGGTAGGTATTCCCTCAGGGTCTTGGATCCGTTAAAAAGTACCTTTTGGCAGGAAATGAGGTGTAGGGAGTGGTAAGTAGTGAATTGTGTTTTTTCTTTTCTTTTCTTTTGTAATGTTTATTTATTTTTGAGAGCAAGCTCAAGGCTGGGGGGGGGGGGGTTGGGCGGCAGAGGATCTGAAGCGGGCTCCGGGCTGACAGCAGAGGAGACCCCGATGTGGGGCTCAAACTCACAAACCCCAAGATCTTGACCTCAGCTGAAGTCGGACTCTTAACCAACTGAGCCACCCGGGTGACCCTAATTGTGCTTTTTCTTAAGAAAAGAGGGCCGTGTAGCACTTCACTGGGATTTTTAAGACACTTTCATAAAGAAGTCAAAGCTGCGGACGTTTTTGTTTGGAAATGGTAGGACAAGATAGCTGACGTGAAAATTGATATAAAGTGATCTAAACATACTCCTGTCTCCCGAAAGTGTGCTACAGCCGGTATGGAAGAAATGCAAACACAGATGCCCAGAAGTTTCCCAAATGGATAAAATTTTTTATAACTTGAACTTTGAAAAAGTAACATGACAGTTCGCTGGTGACCAAGGTTGCGATAGTTCCCCGCAGCAAGTTTCTAAGGGCAGCGGGTAATTCACAAGAGAACGGTACGCAAGGGCCGGGGTAATGTGCTCTGGCGTGTTTTGTTTTGAACGCCCCATTTTCGGTAAATTCAGCATTCGTGTGTCAGGCATCCCTTGGGTGTCTGCTGTGTACCCAGCACACGGTAGGATGGCTCAGTGACTTAGGAGCTGTGCTCCGGGAGAAGCTCGGTGACACGGTGCCAGCATGGGCTCGGGCCCAGGCAAGACTGCCGTCTGGCTCCACACCCCCTGCGGCCTCGAGCAAGCCCCTTCTCCTTTCTGAGCACCATGAAGACCCCTGCCCTGTTTGCCTGCTGGCCTTCTCGTGTGTGCTGAAGAAGTATCAGGTGACAGCATCTGTAATTGCGGAAGCTCTTGCACTCGGAACTATTTCTGCTGCCACCGAAGTGTTGAGCACAGAGTGTGGCATCAGCACATAGTGTGTTCTCCGTCATGATTGTTAGCATTTTGTGAACGTGTAGACCTGTCTTAAGTCTGTTCCCTATACAGCACTAGACTGGCGGCCCTCGTTTTTTCTCTCCCCTTTGCTGGTATGACCAGGGTTGGTGATGGGCGTGGTTTGTATTCAGGACAGCCTTCAGGGGCCTGTGGCCACTAGAGGGCACTGTGTCCTGTTTGTTCTTGGACACGCACCTGTCACTTGGGAGTTCGTAATGAACGGAAGGGTGGGCAGGATAAATGAGTAAATAAATGGAGGGAGGGGGAGCAGACAGGTGCATATGTGTGTATTGTGTGTAAGCGGGTGGTAATGCAGAATGAGTGATGAAGGAGGGCTCCAGCTGTGTCCAGGGTTGAGAAAATGCTCATGCTCAAAACTCCATGTGCAATAACTATACGGGAAAAGTGTTGTGACCCCATCCCTGCACTTGCTGCGAACTCCAACTTTCCCTGTTCTCTTTGGCAGATCCTACCTGGCTCTCCACCAATCTGGGCATCCTGACCTGTATTGAGTGTTCCGGAATCCACCGAGAGCTCGGGGTTCACTATTCCAGGATGCAGTCCCTGACGTTAGATGTATTGGGAACGTCTGAGCTTCTGGTAATTCTCAAATCATTGATTTTGAAATGAAAATGAATGCACCGAATTCTAAGTTTTCATTTTGGCGTTCGAACCCATTTTGCTTTCTTGCAATTCCCCTGGGCTGATGGTTGTTGATTTTTGCCAGATGGGTTTGGGCAATTAGAACCTCAGTGGTAATTCCTCCTTCTCAGCTACTGGTAGTTGAAGGCACTTTTTGTTGTAAAACCTTCTTCCTAAACGAATAAAGTGAAGTGACACAAAAAAGGAGAGCTGAGACGTGTGTACGACGTGGAATACGATGGCGACACGGTCTAGGTCACCCCATTCCTTAAACGCGTGCACAACGGAAAGCCCAGAGACAGTTGAGGGCTCGTTCTCCAGAGCCCCCAGCAGATCCCTGCTGAGTCTGTGGTCACGACATGGCTCAGGCCTCCGGCCCACTTTTCCCCTGCCTCTACTGTCACTCTCTGGGTGAGATTTCGGCCTCTGCTTTTACTGCCTTTGTTTCTAAAGAAGGCTTTCCTTTTTGGCTCAGTGATAACATATGAGCCGTGCAGCGTGGTATAGAAGGATACTGGGAGGTTGAAGCATTTTCTGTGAAGTAACATCCAGAGTATTGAGACCAGCCCCACGGAGGAAAAGGCACATCACACTAGCTGTTTGGAGGCCACCTAAAATGGAGCTTTGGTGGACTGTTTTCAAAGCCTGTGATTGCTGGTTCAGAAGCAGTGTTTGAAATTCTTGGTGTAGCTGGGCACCGGGCAGTGAACATTAAGTGGATATAGATCGCTGTTGACTGTAATGAAAAGAGCAATCGTCTTGACAGGAAATCAATTATTGTGGTCAGTATACGTCTCCAGGGGCCATAAATTTTATCGATGACTACTCTAGAACCAGGGTCTGAACTTGTAATGCATTTTGAACTATCTTGTCAAATCTTCCTGGTCTTGGCAAAGGATTCCTTTATGGTCTTGAAAGGTGAAGTCGGGAGAAACGAGAGTGAATTCTGGTTGCCCGGTTGGTCACGTCCCTGATTACTTCAAGTTAAAAATGGAGCGCGACTCAGCAAGACTCAGGCAGTGTCTTCCTGGTTCCACAATGCCATGCTTGTTACCGTCGTGATGCATTCAGCCTCCGCGGTGGAGCTGTGTGTGTACAAGAGGTAGCCTGGGTAACTGACTTCGGTTAGCCTTGAGATTCCCACGGTATATTTTCAAAGAAATACCAATTCTCAGGAAGCACTGGTAACCCATGGCAGTTGGTCTGCTGCCATACTGATTTCCTCAAAACAGCGGGAAGTGTTAAGTGATTTGTGGTGACATAATAATTGCTTATTTTGTACTAAGCACTTCTCAGAGCTCTTTATATGTATTAGTTCATTTGTCCTTCACTACAACCCAGCGACCTTGCTGTTTATCCCCTCTTTATGACAGAGGAACTGAGGCTTAGAATGTTTTAATGTACCCAAGGTTATATAGTTATGAAAGTGCCAGATCTAGGGCGGGACCCTTTAATCCAGAGCTCACGATTCACCTCTGAAGAGCCTGGAAAACGAACTGGTCCTTGTGGTGGCCTGTCCTGCTGTGTGGTGAGCATTTAAGCATCACTACTGTCCCTCCCTATCCCCCACTCCCCACCCTCCACCCCCCATCCCCCATCCCCCATCCCCAGCAAATGTTTAAGAAAAAGAAAGCCCTGCTTTGTAGTCCGCCGGTCCACAGATGTCTGTACTCCCGCCATGGCCATTTTCTCAAATCTGTGCCATCGTCAGTAACCAGCGTGAGTCACTGAATGTAACTGAGTTCACCGCACAAACACTGGTTGTCCGTGGCTTCAGAAACAGAATAGTAAAACGATTAGGAGGTGATGAGTTTTGAGCACTTATTACTTTGTTTTTAGTATAATTTACTTAACTAGGAGTTTATATAATGTAATTTTAATAATGGCTCTCGTGAGCTGGTCGAGGCTTGACCCCAGCACATCTGTTACACCTGCCTGCTTAAATGTGTCTCAAAAATTAAAATGATGGTCTTCATGAGACTCTTGCCTACTAAGCAGGAAAACACCAAAGAAGGTAGAAGGGAGGATGTTCATGTCTTGGTGAAACAGTGAGGTGGCTTCTGACCCCTGGTTAGAACCCTGGTCTTTATCTCCCAGAGTCTCTGTCTGCACCTCCTCACAGGGGGGGTTAACATTTGGCCAGCTGTCAGCCATTTTGAGCCATCAGGCAGAGACTGCTTATTTAGTATCTGCAGGTATTTTCAGAACCTGATCTCTGCCTTAGTTTCAGACTCTCCCGGTCTGCCTCACCCTCAGTTGTTGCAGAAAAACAGAGGGAAAAGGCCCCCGAGTCTTGTGGGGTTCTCCCCCCCCCTTGCCCCTCAGCTCTGCCTGTGTGGTCATCTGGTTGCTCATGGGAGGTGGGCATCTCCCCAGCCCCACCCACCGCGTGCCAGGACAGTGAGCCTGATGTCCTGCCCAGAACCCTTACCGCTCAGCCATTAAGTCAAGCACTGCATGGAGAGTGTTTGTCAGGGGTTAGGATTCATTTCTAAAACATGAGAAGTTCAAGCCTTTTTGAAGCACCCAGGTTATTTTTATTCTGCTTAGACAGTTGGATGCTTGAAAAGATGATCTCCTGAAGGCTTGACACATAGACCTGTGTGTGTGTGTGTGTGTGTGTGTGTGTGTGTTTAGAATTACGTTGGCACACAGTAAAGACTATGAGGGATTAGCTCTCATTATTCTCTACTTCAGAATGACTTTAACTGAATCCTTTCAGAAGAACAATCCACGTGTCCTAACGTATGAATCCACAGGGAGAGTCCACTCCGTTTTTCTGCTGCAAGTGTGAACATTGAGGATGTGCAGAGCAGGGACATCAGGGTCTCTGCTTGAGTTTGTCGTAGTGTGTGTTCTTGTGTAGCAAATGTTGATTGAGCCTCCTTGCATCCTATGAGAGGGTATAAGAGGTGGCCTGGAAAGTTGACTCCCAGCGTCTCCAGGGGAGAATCCTGGGCAAAGTTGCTTTACAGGTGCAGTGATTCTCTGTCCTTCAGGTAGGTCAGTCCTGGAGCCTGAATCTCAGGATGATGCGCTGTGATGGGCGCAGACTTTCATCCTTGGCTGACCCTAAACAGACCGTCACCACATAGATGGTCACTCCTGTCCTCCCATATGGCCTCACCGTATTATTTGTCACGGTAAAAATCGTTTTGCTTAATTCCATAAATTACTTTCTGGTTTCGCATCTGCACGCTGTTCCCTTGGAAACACACGTGCTACGGAAACGTCATCATTTCCTTCTTTTTTTATTTTGGTAAAATAAAAAAGAGCATGCTCGATTTCCATGTTACCTGAACGGGTTTCAGCAGCAACCGTGAGGGTGGCTAGTTAGCAGTAACCTTCTCTTCCCTCTACCTGCTGTCAGAATCATGTCTTACTCAGTGGAAACACATGAATGCATGAAGCACTAGTTCGTTCTGGGAGATCACCCCACTTGAACTGGCCCGCTAGCGTGTGCACTCAGTGTCCTCAGATTTCAAAGCAAACCCACTTTCAGAAACCCTCCTGGTAAATACAGATTTTGGAAAGGTAGATTCTCCTGCCCCAACACAGATCATTTCAGCATTGATTTCCAGCTCACGTGTAAGATAGTACCGTTGGTACTGGGGTCTTCGTATCATATGATCAGTTTGACCTCAAACATGAAATTAATAAAGGGAATTTTGATATTATGAAATTTTATTTGTGTCTGTAATTTTAAAATCTTCTTCCAAAGTCTTCTGTGAGCTCATAGCTCACAGCTGGAACCGCTGTTTCCCCTGGGACTGCAGCGAAGCTGCTCTCAGGACCCTAAGGGCAGCAAGAAATGTGGTCCCAGCTACCATTTATTGAGCAACTATTACACTCAGGCATTGTCCTAGGGTGCTTTACATACACTTTGTCTGACCCAAACAAGAACTCTGTCTTTAAAAATGAGGCCAGGGCCGCCTGGGTGACTCAGTTAAGCAGCCGACTCCTGGATTTGGGACCAGTTGAGAGATCAAAAGTCTGATTCATTGTTGAAAGAAGCCAGATTGGTTGATGAGGTTCACACAGGCGGGAACAGGAGGAGCCCACAGCCCCTCCTGTGTGTGTGGCGGTGCTGAGGCCCACAGTCACAGAAGTTCTTTCTTGTCATTTGCCCGCTCCTCCCTTCCGGGAGCGTAAGAGCAGGGAAGAAGGTCACAGCAGATTTCCCTCCCTCCGGAAACAGTAAAACGGGCAGGTTTTCCCCATCCTCACCCCAAACTCGGAAAACAATTTCTGGGTAAAATCTGAGGTCTCGGTCTGGGTCCGTAGGCCCGGCACAGGTCAGTGCTAAGAGTCTCCGGAAACACGCGACTCTGTCCCCATCCTCAGGTGCTTCCGTGCAGTGAGGGAGAGGGACCCAGGGTTCCACGCAGGGTGTGTGTGGTGTCGTGGGCGTCTTGACCAGGCAGCTGTCCTGCTGACATAACACCTGCTGTCTCCATACTCTGTGCTCAGTGTGGACTTCTTCCCCAGGCCCCAACACCGTGCATTTCTCTGTATTCACCCCTGTCTCGTTAGACCGAGCTCTCTCTGGGGCACGTGGGTGGCTCAGTTGGTTGAGCATCTAACTCTAGATTTCGGCTCAGGTCATGATCTCATGGTTCGGGAGATCGAGCCTCATGTCAGGTTCTGCACTGATATCATGGGGCCTGCTTGAGATTCTCTCTCCCCCTCTCTCTCTGCCTTCCCCCTGGTCGTGCACGTGCTCTCTCAAAAAATAAGTGAATAAACTTAAAAAAGAAAAGAAAACAAAACAAAACAAAAAAGACTGAGCTCAGAGCTTCCCCCAAGCAGGGTTGTGTCTCATGCTCGGTACCGAGTGCATCTGAGGTCTCGGTGTGCGTTTGTGGACTGACCTGGGGCTGGGATTTGCGTTGCTGAGTGATGTAGCACTTAAAGTGCCCCAGACCTTCCTAGATCTGATCTGGCCCCGTGTCTGCCGCAGGGAGACCTCCAGGAGTAGGGGGGCATGTGTGTTGGGGGCTGCACAACACCAGCCTTCCTGGTTCCTTGGCTCCCGCCCACTGGGCCCGCTGGGACCCGCGTTTTCTCGACGTGACCCTGCAGCTTCCATCTGCAAATGCTTTGCTTTTGTTGATGATTCTAAAGGAGTTCTCTGCAGGCTGAACTGTTCGCTGGAACTTGGCAAAACTGTGAGGCGGCACATTTCTCTGCACTGGGCAAGTGTGACGCACGGATGCGGTGGCTCCCTGGACCAGCTGTCCCCTAGTAAACCAGCCAAGTCCAAGCAGAAGGGAGGCAGCTGATTCGCGGGGAATTCTCCTCCTCACGCCCCACCTCCCATCTGCTTACCACAGACTCAGAGGCACGCGGGGCCCTCGCTCGCAGAAGGGCGCTGGGGCCCGTTCCGTCACTTACCTTCTGAAGAGAGACGACTGTGCCTGGCGAGGGCACGGTGTCCACATTACACGGAAGGATGGGGTCATTCAGCCATGCCTGGCTCCAAACAGGGGCTCTGACCCTGAGGTTCAGTCCCGGATCTGACACTGACGATCCAGGAAGTCATTGCGGGCGTTGGGTCCGTGGTACATGGGTGCTGTCACCTGGTGTGGTTGGCCATCAGCCTCATTCTTGGGGAAACCACAGTGAGGCAGCCCCAGGGTTTTTTCCCCTGACAATGGCCTGAGGCCACCGGGCTGGGAATGAGGGCCCAGGTGGGGCTGCTTAGTGCCTGGTGCTCTGAGCCATCTAGGACACTGTGTTCACTTTACCAAGGACGGTAAAATCAGGAAGTGCATCGGACGGTTACTAAGGTGTCGCACATCCCTTGTCCGGCGGCGTCCCTCACAATCCCATTTCACTGCTTCACGTTTCTCACCGCCAGAAAGTTCAGGCTCCTCTAACTCAGATCCCCTTGGCTGTCACTTCAGTCACTTACCCCTGGAGAGAGAAGGGGTGCTCAGGCAGCCGTCTGATCTTCCAGAACATGCCCTGTGACCCTGTGTCCGCGTCACTGCTCGAGAACAGAGATATCAGAGGCTCCACGTGGCCCCATTGTGCCCTGTTCAACGCGGGAGGTGAACTGTCTGTTCTCGTGAGAGCCCTGGGCCAGGTGCTGCCTTTCAGTTTGGTTTCATTAAACATTGAAGAAGCTAATCTCTGTCAGGTGCTGGGCTGGGTGCTCAAATAAGATGATTAAACCCCTGCTTTTAAGGAGCTCCTGCTCACCCAGGTTGTGCCTCCACTCAGGAGAGTGCCAGTTGCCATATTGTGCTTGACTAAGACAAGCCGCGACAGTTGTCTCCCTAGTCTAGCTGCGTTGAACACACTGCCTCGTATTCGGGAAGCGTTGATTAAAATGTGTTCATTTAAATTTTAATGAATAAGAAAGTTGATCGTTGCATGAGGACCTTACATTTGGAACAAGTACATTTTTGTGCTTCGGTGTATGGAACCGAATTAGGCTTTCGCCTAAATTGCCCCACTCTATTATTTTTACGAGGTAGGTATCATCCCTGTTTTACTGGTGAGAAATTGAAACTCAGGTAAACTGACTTGCGTGTGGTCACAAAGCCAGGGAACAGAACCGTGACTTGAACCCGAGTCTTGACTTCCTGGCCCAGCACTCTCCCCTGGATGAGAGCCGCCTCCTTGCTGGCATAAATAGATCTTTTTAGGTCCATTTCAGTGGGAGCACTGGTTTTTTTGGGGGAGGGGATGAGGGTGGAAACTGACACTGGACCAAGTGACTGCCCCTTCCTGTCCACCTCGGTGCTTTATCCAGGGGACATTTTATAAGAACATTTCTCCGTAATAGACCTGCTGCTTCTTATCTCTAGTTTTATGAGTACCTTTGGGGTTTGGGTTTTGTCCATCTTTATTAACGGCAAACCACTGTATCGCTCTGTTTCTTAGTGGCCGTTAAATAAACCATCAACGCATGAGTAGTGCGCAGCAGTGGAATGCACTAATAATTGAGTACCCTGAAATAGACTTCTGCTTTTGCAGCTTGCCAAGAATATTGGGAATGCAGGCTTCAATGAGATCATGGAGTGTTGCCTTCCGGCTGAGGACTCGGTCAAACCCAACCCGGGCAGCGACATGTAAGTATGGACCTGCCTGGTTTTGTTTTCTGAGCAAAGACCGGCCTTGTACCCGAGCCCCGTGAGGCAGGACAGTAACAGGTTTAGGGGCTCTCGGTCGTTGCTTCGTTGGGGAATAGATCACCCTGGTTTGTTTTGGTTTTTTCTCTGGCAAGTCACCTTTTTGGGCATCCAGATAAAAAAACTGGCGTGGCTGGTGTCCTTAGGAAGAAGCCACAGCAAGGCAGCTTTGGCCGACGCTCTAGGTCGATGACGGAGGAGTGAGGAGTGTCGCCCTCACTGGTGGCATATGGGTACCCCCTCACCTTCTGCATCAGGGGAGTTCAAGCCCCTTCCCTCTGCATAGATCCTAAAAATTTTCTTTAATGTTTATTTTTGAGAGAGAGGGAGAGAAAGAGAGCGAGCACAAGCGGGGGAGGGGCAGAGAGAGAGGGAGACACGGAATCCGAAGCGGGCTCCAGGCTCCGAGCTGTCAGCACAGAGCCCGACGCGGGGCCCGAACCCACGAACCACAAGATCACGACCTGAGCCGAAGTCGGACGCTTAACCGACTGAGCCGCCCAGGCGCCCCTCTCTGCATAGATTCTGAGCCACGTATCCTTTTCTGGCCCAGTGTCCTTGCAGATGTGGAGAGTGTGCTGTTTTCTTCAACAAGAATTTTTTGTTCTTGTTTCACTTTTGACCCAAAACCTGACCGAGAAGCTTTGTGCCTCATGCATCCGGCCGGCCCGACGGGGCAGAGCTTACAGGAGATTTTCCTGCCAGTCTTTTCAAATGGAGCATAAGTCACCCGGCTTACACTGGTCTTTGGGCTCGAGAGGTGGACGGAAGACTGGCAGGTCCGGGCAGTGGATGGCCTCTCTGCTCCAGGTGGCTGGAGGGTGATCACCTACTGTCATACAATGCAAGGTGGGACAGACAGACGGAAGGAGGGGTGTCCCCGGGGCAGTTAAAAGACCCAGCGCCTGCATTCGAGTGCTGAGCCTGGACCACAGTGATCCGGCAGGACAGGAGGGAATGAGAAAAATGTGATAAGAGAGAGTAGAAAAATTCTTTTACAGAGACAACATTGCCCTTGGAAGAAGGTTGAGAGGGGATTGATGGCACAGGTCTCTCCTAAAGGACATAAGGTGAGGAGCCGTGGACAGTGCTCTAGGAGTGGTTTTTCACATAGCAGGTGGAGTACAGGCCCTTGGCAAAGGCAGAGAATTTAAGTGTTTGTAACCAGTTTGTTGGGCCCTGTCTTTGGGAAGCTGAGATGGTGGGATCTGTGTTCTTTTGCATTTGGGTGAGGTAACAATGCAGTGAGAGAGCCTAGACATGTACAGGCATGAACACACCGTGTTCGTGATACACCCCCTCAGGTATCGGGTATCTGAGATGAGCATTTGGTTGGTGTTGGATTAGAGTCGCTTCCTGTTGGAATCCTGTAGCAGATGCTGGCAATAGCGTTTTTGTGGGACTGGGTACGAGGCACGAGGCTAGGTTATTGTCCTCTCTGCATGAAGATCTGAGTTCGAAATCTGTATTCTTACCCAAACCTGGAGAGGCAGGTGGTATAGGACGTAGGACCTTAGCCAGTCGTGGGACCTGGGCAGGTTCCGGGGCTGCTCTGAGCTCTCTCCTCTAATATGGCAACCCTCGCCCGCTCACAGAGCCAGCGGAGTGGTCGTCAGGGGACAGTTGGGTGGGCCTGGACTCAGGTGGTGTCATCAGCTCTGCTCGCTCACCCTGGGTGTGGGCAGTAGAGGCGACCTAAGGGCTACACACCGATCCCACAAACCCTGAGAGATCAGGGTCCTCTCCGTTTAGCTTTCAATTGGAGGGTTACCCAGAGGTGAGCCAGCTCTTCCCGGGATTGCTGGAAGCTCCCGTTCAACAAAGGGAATGTCATGGTCTGGTATGCTGCATTTACTTACAGTCTAATCGACATACAGGGAAGGTGCCAGTCTCGCAAGTCGCCGTAATATTGATCAGTTTTGAGCAAAGCGTCTGATAAGTAATTTCTTCCAAGTACCAGGGGTGCCTTATAAAAGCAGAGAATTTGTTTACTCTGGGGCTAGATGTTTTGAAAACATGAACACGGTCTGCTTTGACTCCTTCAGTATAAACGTTCTGTCTGCATTGAAACACCCCCCACCCACCGCCAGCCTTGGCACAAATGAGAAGGAAGTGTAGCCCTCCCCCTCTTTTCTTTTTTTTTTCCCCCAAATTGAAGGCGGATGGCCAGTGTGATGGCAAAACGCCACCTGCTTTCATACCTGCTCGGGTGAAGTTAACTGCTGGTCTGTCTGCTCCTGTAGCCTTTGGCTCTATTTTAAAACCTTCCGTGCCACTTTATATCGTACCAAAGTATTTACACGTATTTCTCTAATAGATCGCATCTTCCTGATTTTTGTATTTCCCACCGCAATATGTTGCTTGTGGTGGTTCAATACATATTTAATGAATCAACAAGTCAAAGATAAAGTCCCAGCTCTGTGGCTATTTAAATAAGCTGATATTTTACTTGCAGATGAAAGGAGTGTATGCTTCTGGCTTTATCTCAGGACAACATACCATCTGCACACAAATCTGTTGACAGGGAAGGCGCAGACCCTCTAGTGGCCTATGAATCCCCAGATTTTGGATTTAGGGGTGGGTGTGGAGAGAGAGAAATAGGTGGGAGGGGGAAGCAGGCAGATTTGTGTCTGTTGATGGAGGCAGCGCTGTTCCTTTTCTGCGATTAAGGACCTTACACAGGCCCATCCTTCAGAAGTACGCGCCAAATGTGTTGTTATTTTAAGTTCATTGCTTTTCTCCAAAAGTCTAATCCTTTCCAAAACAACAAGAGGTGGGGAGGGGACCACGCTGACAGAGTAAATAAACTTCCTTCATGAAGCCGTGGAGCGTGGTGGTGCAAAGACCAGGTCTGTGCCCATGCTTGTGTGGGCGTGACCTCCGGGGGTCACAGAGCCCCGGATAGGTGAATAACATTAAGAACTCAGGGTCCGGGATGTCTTGAGCCCCTTCCAAGGAAGGCAGGGGGAGGTCACAGTGATGATTATCTCACAAGGGTTTTACTGAAACTACCTACAACTTCACAACTGTCTGGTCCAACCGCTCATCATAAGAGACCTGGAGAATTTGAATCATTAGACAGGTTGTCACATATGGCACATCATCGAGCCCAAAACGTCACTAAGCAATTCCCCGCATGCCGCACTGTGCTAGGAGGCCCCCTGAGGAGAACCTGGACCCCGAGAGCAGGGGCGGCCCTCAGAGAGCTTCCCACTGTGTGCGGAAACAGAACTCTGGGTCCTCTTGATAGACTTCAGTTTACTTATCCGCAGGGGGGAGGCGAGAAAAGTTGATAGCATTTGTTGTGAGGACCAGATGAGACCGCCTGTCTCAGCTCGACCTGTAAGCCCAGGGGCTGGATGTTTGTGAGGTGACGCACGGAAAGTGTGTTAGCACACTTCATTAGCACCCAGGCCGTGAGTGTCGTAGGGCAGGCAGTCGGTAGTGGGGAGAGTAGCCCCCCCATCGCTGGGAGCCTGGCGTTGGCCTGCCCACTCCCAGACCTGCATCGCCCCCTGGGGCCTGCGGTGTTGACCTGAGGGGCTCAGTGGCTGACGGCAGACGCAGTTGGCACAGCCCTGGTGGCAGGATGGGAAGGAACAGTCCCTGAGCTGAGAAGAGCCGACCAGGTTCACTGTGAGGCCCCTCATCCCATGCTGTTGTGGTCCTTACAGCTGGCGTTTCCAGAATGCTGCGCTATCTCATGTAACCTGCAACAGCCCCGAGAGCAGGTGTGGTCACGGGAAGGGCTTGTCCCCTCGACAGGAAGCAGTGGAACCCGTTTGAGCAGCCGTCTGACTGGGAGCCCGGGCTCTGAACTGTGTGGTCTCCCAGAGCTGACCACCAGGCCCTAGCTTTTCCTTCAGCCTCCCCTGCCCAATTTCTTGAAATTCCAGTGTGCTTCACATTTTCCAGAAAGGAGCCAAGGGAATCGATCCTGTTGCGTCATTTTCTGTGCATCTGTTGACTAAAGTTAAGTTTTTGTATTGTCAGTGGAATTCAGTTTTCTCTGACATGCTTTATTGAGATACAATTCACATACCATACAGCTCGCCCATTTAAATGGAAATTCAGGGGCATCTGGGTGGCTCATCGGTTAAGTGTCCGACTTCAACTCAGGTCATGATCTCACAGTTCATGGGTTCAAGCCCCACGTTGGGCTCTGTGCTGACAGCTTGGAACCTAGAGTTGCTTTGGATTCTCTCTCTCTCTCTCTCTCTCTCTCTCTCTCTCTCTCTCTCTGTCTCTGTCTCTCTGTCTCTCTCTCTCTCTGTCCCTCCCCCATTCACACTCTGTCTCTCTCCTCTCTCAAAAAAAATAATAAGTAAAACATTTAAAAAATAAATAAATGAGATTCAGTGACGTTCACCCTACTCACAGAGTATGCATCCATCACCGCAGTCTGGAACATTTTTCTGCCCCCGAAACAAAATGCTGTGCCTGTCAGGCATCACCCACTCCACCCTCCCCTCCACTCCTTCACCCCCCACCCCCCAGCCCTGCTAATCTGCTTTTTGTCCCTATGAATTTGCCTCTTCCAGGCATTGCGTGTAAATGCGATCATACAGCATGTGGCCTTGTGTGTCCGTCTGGCCCCTTTTCCTTCGCACGATGTTTTCAGGGCTCAGCCATGATGTAGCCTGTGTCAGAGCTGTGTTCCTCGATGTGGCTGAACAGTACTCCGTTGTGTAGGCGGACCACGTGTGTTCGTCCCTTCACCGGCTGATGGGTAGCTGGGCTGCTTCCTGCCCCTTCTCACTTGATTGCCACAGGGAATTTCGTTTTTACTGTAGCTCTCAAAAATCCTGTCTACTTTTTTTTTATTGTTGCAGCTGTTGTTTGTTAAGGTCCTCGGAGTAAAATGCTGAAAGTCCTCCTGACCAGGAGCTACTGTTTCTCTAGCTCTCCATTTTTAAAACATTTTTTTTTAATGTTTATTATTTTGAGAGAGAGAGACAGAGCATGAGCAGGGGGAGGGTACAGAGAGAGGGAGACACAGAATCCAAAGCAGGCTCCAGGCTCCGAGCTGTCAGCACAGAGCCTGGCATGGGGCTCGAACCCACAAACCACGAGAGATCATGACTTGAGCCGAAATCAGACGCTTAACTGACTGAGTCACCCAGGCACCCCTTGCTCTCCATCTTTTAAGTTCGATCAGCAAGTGCCAGGGCTCTAAGGACCCACCATGTGCCCAGCAAATGTGTCAGTTCATGTATTTTTCCCAGTTCCTCGAGGGCATGTTTTACACGTTTGCACAAATAGGACCTGAGGCCTCAAGAGATGAAATGCTTGTCCCAGGACACACCGTCAGTATGGTGGGGGCGGGTTCTGAACCCACACTTCTACTGGCCTCCCCGGAGTTGGTGCTGTTCCCTGCTCCATGGGGGAGGTAGAGTCTGTGAACACAATGCCATGTGAAGGCCAGAAAATAGACCACAAAGGCTGACAGTTTGTTCTGGTTCATCAGATGTGTGGTGCGTTTTCTGCCAGGCACAGTGCCCACAAACGAGAAGATAACTGTCTTCCCTCTTTTTCTTTCCTTAATGTTTATTTATTTTTGAGAGAGAGAGAGAGAGAGAGCGCGAGAGCACAAGCCAGGGAGGGGCAGAGAGAAGGGGGGGACAGAGGATCCGAAGCAGGCTCTGTGCTGACAGCAATGAGCCCGACGCGGGGCTCAAACTCACAAACCGCGAGATCATGACCTGAGCCAAAGTCAGACGCTCAACCGACTGAGCCACCCTGGGGCCCACCGCTGTCTTCGCTCTCGAGGAGGGCCTCCCAGCCTGCCTAACCTGGCCAGTTACCGTTGGCACCTGAGTGAGGCCCAGTCACCCTGCACTGGGCCTCGAGGCCTCTTGTGTTGGAAACTGGAGGATTTCACTGCCCTGGGTGTCCCCGGACGCAGGCACTGCCAGGGTCACGCAGCAGATTGCTCCCTACCCGCCAGTGCTTCCTGCAAGGAAGGTGTGGGCAGGATTTTCTTTTCTTTTAACGGTTACAGATAATTGAAGGTTAGATACGTTTGAATAGAGGCCCTTAATCGTTTACAAGGCAGTTATGCTTGGTTTCAGGAATGCCAGGAAGGACTACATTACTGCCAAGTACATTGAGAGGAAATACGCAAGGAAAAAGCACGTGGATAATGCGGCCAAACTCCACAGCCTTTGTGAGGCCGTCAAAACCAGAGATATTTTTGGATTACTCCAAGCGTACGCCGATGGTGTGGATCTTACAGAAAAAATCCCACTGGCCAACGGACACGTAAGAGCGCGGCTTGCTACTTTTACAAAAGAAAAGAAAGAGGGGGGTGGGGAGTGGCAGGGCAGCGTCATCAGAAATGCTGAGAAAGTAGTATAATTCTCTGAAGGAAGACAACGTTGTGCTCTGGGGAGAGATTCATGGTTTATTCTTCTTCAACCAAAAATATGATGCCAGCCTTGGAAGGAAAGCCCATCCCCTGGGGGAGGGAGCATCTTCTCAGAGGCCAGAGGGTCCCGTCTCCTGGGTGCAGGGCGGCTGACGGCCAGACTTTGAGGAGCAGCTGCTGAGGCTTCCCTGGGAAGGAGAGCTCCCCAGCCTGCTCCCCACCTGTGTCCTCCTCCCCGAGGGAGCCGGAGTAGGAGGGATTCCCCCCACTTTCCTGGGAGAGCCTTGTGGAGAGGGTGGGGTCTCAGGGTAGCATGGGATCGAGCATGGCAGGATCGATCCCATAGGAAACCGGCTACCAGTGTCACAGCTCGGCATGTGTCCTAGTTCTCTTCCACGGGTGACCTTGTAGACACACGCTCACATTCCCTTGAAACCTCCTTGTCCTCATAACGAAGGTGCGGGATGCCAGGCGATACCCCTTAGCAGCCGAGCACATGTTCTGTGGAGCCTGATATCCAAAGTTTGAGAGAGAGACAGAGAGAAGTGAAGCCCGGGTGGCTCAGGGCATGCCCAGCTCAGAGCCCTGCCCCAGC
The DNA here is from genome assembly GCF_007474595.2 of Lynx canadensis. NCBI lineage: Eukaryota > Metazoa > Chordata > Mammalia > Carnivora > Felidae > Lynx > Lynx canadensis. The sequence goes on along the minus strand of NC_044305.1, from coordinate 133,200,706 downwards.
CAGAGGACGGGGGAGTGGCCCTGGCTGGTTGAGCAGGCCCGGCAGGTGGACTGAGGGCCACCTCCCTCTTTGTCCCATGTTCCCTGTTCCATGGATATTGCCTTTGCCTCCAGCCCTCTCGCCCACCCACCCACCTGAGACCATCTTCCTCTGGCCGGTCCTCCCCCACCTGCCAGAACTCTTTCAGAAAAGGCAGTGGAGGTCATGTGTCCCCTGGTATAAATTGAAGACAGTCTGGGCATTAGCACTCCTGGCCTTGTCCGTAAATACAGAATGAAAAACTCTAATGTTATTTTTAAAGTAAGCATTTATGTTTATTCAGGCAGCAGGTATAAAAGATTGGGTATAAGAGGCCTGGGGAAACTTCCTAGGGTCTTTGGACGAAGACCCCACACGCACCTTATAGGCAACACCTCGTGTTGTTAGTGCAGAGATAGGAATATCAAGATTGAGGGGACTTCGAGGTGAACTCCCTGAATTTCTCATTATTTTCTGTGGAGAAAGGAGTCTCGAAATGGTCCCAAGAGCAGAGTTTGCTCTGGAGACTACAGAGACACCATATGTCTTAGAAGCATTTTGAAAGAAAGAATAAAAGGCTTTTGGAAGAGAGAGACACAATTTTGCTCACATTGAACACAAAACTGAACGCTCCCCTTGGAATTCTGGAATGTTTCTCTTTGGTCTTCAGGAGCCAGATGAAACTGCCCTGCATCTTGCAGTCAGATCGGTGGACCGGACTTCTCTCCACATCGTAGACTTTTTAGTCCAGAACAGGTAGGTGTTCCAAACTTAGGGGAGGCGTTTGATTTTGTTCCTTGGTGTTTCTGAGGAAGGATCAGGTTCCTGCCTCATTATGTGGCTGTGGGACAGGAAGTGAGCCATCAGGGGCCGGTCCTGAGAGACCCTGGGACGTGAAGACAGAGACCCTTCGTGGGATATCTGCAAGATCCGGCTTCTGGCGTCTGGGACTCAGCAGATCTCAGATCGATACCTCTGAATTCTGGGCTCTGGAAGGCAGGCTGTCCGTGGCCCCAAAACGCCACAGGGCCATCCCCACACTCACGTCCCTTGTGAGTGTCCCACAAGGACCCAGGCGGGGTACCCTAGAGCAGTGGGGAGAGGTAACAGGGACACAGGGATCCATACCTGAGCCACCCGCCTAAGCTGAGATTGTAAACTGCAACACCGGGTTGTGGGCATTTTGTCTGGTTTGAAAAGTTGTTTCTATATCTTCATTAGAAGTAGCCTTTAAAGAACCTGTGCGCGCGCGTGTGTGTGTGTGTGTGCGCACGTGCACATGTGTGTGCACCGCATAGTCCTGCTGCTTGGTGCGTCCCACCTTACTCTGGTTTATCACCTGCCTGGCGGCAGCCAGTCAGCCACAAACACCCGTTAAGGTGTATCTTGACTCCCTGATCGAGGTTTGGGGCGTGTGTTGCGGGAGATGCTGGTCACAGGCCGCTGACACGGCTCCAAACGGAGTGGAAAATTCCACAGTGCAATGGCAAGGTCATATTCAGCATTTCTGCCTTTCCCTGCTGTTGCTGGGGGAGAGAGTGAAGAAGTAGCCAGAGGCAGAGCGGCTGGGGGCCGGTCAGCAGTTTGCTGGACTCAGTGGAAGCCGCCCGCTGATGGAGCCCGAATGCCCACCCAGCGCCTAGCGCGCAACAGCGGCTCCGCGGACCCTGGATGAAACAGCTCAGTGACGTCATCCTCTCCCAGTGCAGATTCTTGGAGCGTGAGAAGGGAAATCCTGGTTTCCTTTCTTCCAGAATGGAAGGGGGGCAGCAGGAAGAGGGGAGAGGTTAGAAGATGAAGCTTATTTTCACAGTGTAGCAGGTTCTGTCCTGAGGAGAGCAGTGGATGTCTCCTCCTGGTGACCGTCCCCATCTGTCCTTCCCGGGGCCACAAAGCCCCACTGTCCCTCCTCCTCACGATGACAGCCACGTTTCAGGGCTTCGCCCACCAGGGGGTTGAGTGGCTTGTCCCACATCTGGGGAGCACGGTGCCTTTTGGGGTGCCTCTCTCCCTTTCTGGCCTTCTCCGCCATTGTTGCTGGCTCCCTGGTGGCCTTCCGCCACGGCTGCCTCACCCCCACGAGCGGGGATGCTGCCCTGTGCCCCCACCGCGGAGGGGGATTCGGAGAAATCCCCTACTGTCTGGTGTTGCTTGACTCTTCCCCTGCTCACCTGCCCGACCCCCTGGCCTTCCCCTCATGGCTCTTTCTCTTCTGTCCCCGTTCTTGGCCAGTGGGAACCTGGATAAGCAGACAGGGAAGGGCAGCACCGCCCTGCACTATTGCTGCCTGACAGACAACGCCGAGTGCCTGAAGCTGCTCCTGCGGGGGAAGGCCTCCATCGAGACGGGTGAGCGGGTGGCGCCGGCCTGGCCCCGTGCGCGGGCCCTGCCCTCCAAAGGCGGGGGGGGCCTCTCCCCGCGTGCCCCGCATGGCTGCCGTGTCCCGTATTTGTCAGCAGTCGCCCTCCCTCTGATACATAGACCTCCCACCTTCGGCAGGTATTTTATAGGTTATGAGAAGCAGAGCTCAGGCCCCACAGACGACACTCACACGGACGTGAATTTGAACAAGCTCTGGGGCGTCTTGCCCTCCTGTTCAGAACCCCCACCCAGCATCAGGCTTAGTCTCTTCCTGGCCCCAGGGTGGAAAATTTACTTACGGGGCAGTGAAGAGACACTGTTTACTGCCACTCATGGCACCGAGTCTCCTCCACGAGGGACCCTGATCTGTTGGGCCTTCATTTCTCCCTCCCGCGTGGGACCCTGACACGCTGGCAGCCATCCGAGGGCAGGTGGTGGTGACTGTGTTGGGAGGAAGTGATTTGGAAGAACTGTGGAACAGAGAGCAAAGAGAACACAAAGAAGGCACGCACCTTCTTGAGTCAAGTTTCTTTTTTTTTTTCTATTTTTTGGGAGGGTGGGTAGAGGGAGAGAGAGAGATTTTGAAGCAGGTTCCTTGCCCAGCATTGAGCCTGACGCAACTGACACGGGGCTGTATCCCACAACCGTGAGATCATAACCTGAGCTGAAATTTAGAGTCGGATGCTTAACTGAGCCTCCCAGGTGTCTCTGAGTTGGCTTTTTTTTTTTTTTTTTATTAATCAAACCTTGTTGGCAGAGGCTTATTTAGAAGAAAATGCACGGTTTCGGATTTGCAGACTGCTGAGGAGTGCCGTTCTGTGCCCATGGCCAACTCAAACGGTCTCCTGACGTCTCCCGACCGTGTTCCGCCACAGGTCTGTACGGTTACGAGACCAGTTCCGCCCCTGCTCCAGACTCACCGTGGGATTCGTTAATCGTGCTCACTTCGATTGAGTGCTGCTTCTCTGTACCTCTTTTAACTGCCTCCTGATAATCCGGCCTTCGCTTGTTTTTGTCATAATGCCACCCTTTGTTGCCCTGCCTTTTAGCTAACGAGTCGGGGGAGACGCCACTGGACATCGCCAGACGCCTCCGGCACGAGCACTGTGAGGAGCTGGTGAGTCTCCACCCGGTGTGGACGTGGCCAGGGGTCCCTTCCTGGGCCAGGAAGGGGCCCTGCCCTCTGCAAAGTGTGGACCCTAGAGGGGATAGCCAGGAGAAGGCACACTGGGGGGTCTTTCAAGAGGAGGTGGCCACCCCCTCGTAATGACACTTAGAACGCCAGTGGGCGTTTGCTGGTTGGACATGTTGATGGTGGTCCTGGCATTAATCTGGGGCAACAGGAGCAGAGATCCGGGGGCCACCACGGCTTTGGCTCATCCCTGGAGTCGGGAAGCCACCAGCTCGTCCCTTCACAGCAGCATCCAAAGCTGGTGTTCTTACTCTGTTCCCCAACCCCGAATCTTCCAGATGGTTCTGCACCATTGTTTCCTGCCCTGTTCTAGATCAGGCAGTGACAGTGCAGCTAGGGGGCAGAGCCCATGGGCTTAGGCGGTAGGGCTCCACCACCATGACTCGGGAAGGCCGCACCAATGCCAACTCTCTCGCTGTTTCCTTGTTTGTAAAGTGGAGTCCGCTCTACCAGTTCACAAGGTTGTTGTGGGAATTAGTGTTGCACTCAGAAGCTCAACCAGTGCTCGATAAAGAGAGCTATTCGTTGTAAATGTTACGGAAGTGTGGGATGAGTACCAGGTGCTATTCTAAGTAGTTGATATCCCCTAACTCGTTCAATCTTGATAGCCACCCATGACACGGTTTCTTCTGTTATCCCTATTTTACAGGTGAGGAAACAGACACAGAAGGGTTAAGTAACTTGCCCAAGGTCACACAGCTACTCTCTGGCTCTGGAGGAAATTAAGGGCTAACGTGCTAAGAAAGGGATTTGCTTCTCTCCCGTGTATCTAAAATGGAACTAGCTATCTGTTCCCCGAGAGTATTGTGAAAATAGTCATTCACATCCTTTTCTTTGGGGCATCATCTTTAGTGCTGGTCAAGATGGTTGGGTTAACAGTGGAAACGTCCATTCTCTGTTGAGTTTGCTCCTGTGTGTGGTTGTCAGCACCTCCAGGCCGTCCTTGAGACCTCGAATAGCCCTTGCCTGCCCACCGCCCTGTACCGTTTACAGAACACGAAAGGGCAGCTACGAGGTTTGCGTTTCAAGGTCCTCTGTGAAATAGGGAGGGGAGTTTCAGCCGGCCTCACCCTGGGGTCTCTGCCTCCCCCACCCCGTGCCACCCAGGGCTGCTCGCCTCGCGTGCAGTGTCACTGACGGCCCTTTGTCCTCTCAGCTGACGCAGGCCTTGTCTGGGAGGTTCAATTCCCACGTCCACGTCGAGTACGAGTGGCGGCTGCTCCACGAAGACCTGGATGAGAGCGATGACGATGTGGACGAGAAACTGCAGGTCAGTGCCCGGCCGAGGGACGCCAGGGGTGTCGTCATGAGCTTTGTTCCGAGCGGGGTGGATCCTGGCTTCTAATCTGCGCACAGAGCAGTTTTGTAGAAGTGGAGTTCGCTTTTTGCCTCCATTGATCTCAGTAGGTTTTTGGTTTCACCCTTCCCACAGCTGCCACCTGTCTCCCAGCTCTTGGGAACAAGGGAACATTCCTTGTGTCGTCGTCATTAGCTGCCCACCGTTTGATCTGAGGGGAAGAAATGGGGGGGGGGGCGTGGAGTCTAGTGGGTTTTAGAGGAAGTCCTTGCACTGTGCATGTGATGAAGAGCCAGGGGCCCCCAGTGTCGCGGGTCATGTCCACTCATCAGCCGTTAAAACCTTAACTAGAATCATTAAATGGCCTTTAGAACTGTGGGTCCAACTTTTTCCTCTATTCGATGGGGTCACGGAAGCTTCGAGAGTCGAGAGAAGTTGACTCGGCCACAGTGAAGCTTAGTATTTAGAGACCAGCTTGGGGCCAGACTGAGGGCACTTGCCTCTGAGTCCAGCTCCCTGCTCATGGCACGCTGTCTTGCACACTTGGAGGGCTCCTGGCAGGTTACCACCTTCACACAGGTCTCAGAGCTGAGTCAGACTCCAGCAGGCGGACTCCAGAGCCCACACTCCTAGCTGCTGTGAAATTAGTGGAAAATGCCATGTAAACTTTCCTTTTTAAAAAAAAAAAAAATGTTTTCTTTATTTTTAGAGACAGCGAGCACACAAGTGGGGGAGGGACAGAGAGGGGAGGGACAGAGGATCTGAAGCAGGCTCTGTACTGACCCCAGAGAGCCCGTCTGATGCAAGGCTAGGCTCAAACTCACAAACCTGAGATCATGACCTGAGCTAACGTCGGACACTTAACCGACTGAGCCACCCAGGTGCCCTCCACGTAAAATTTCCTATTGAATATTCTGATGTGCATTGAGCCTGTCTGATTACATGTATATACGGCATTTCTGAAATTTCCTTGACTGTCCTCGTTCATGGAGCCGTTAACATACCTGCTTGCTATGTCTTCAAATAAGAAACTTCTCCACTGAGTTAGGTATAAAACAGTATCAAAGTGAGGAGAGCTGACTGATGTTACACTTACCCACCTTAAAAAAAGATAGGACGCATCGGCCCCAGAGTGAGCACACGCATCCCATTCTTGCGTGAGCAGGACACAGCAGGTCCCATGGTCCAAACAGAAGTCTGACAGCAAGTGCTAACGCTCATCTACCCACTCCCTGTTTCCAGCAGAGGTGGGTATAGTTCATATAGCCATGGGCTTTGTTGAATTCAAAATATGCGTGAAGACCACTAGCCATTGAGTTCTGCATAGCTGAGCTGAGTGTGAGCCATTGGGTTGGCCAGAGCCTTGACTGGGCAGGTGGTCCTGTGAGGGGAGGTGGGGTATATCAGCCAACAGTTTAACTGCTAAGCTGGCACTGTGCTAGAGAAGCAAAGTTCTACCCATTGAACAGAGGAGAAACAGGGTCAGCCAGGTTAAGATAGTTGCTGAAGATCATAGCTGTTACAATGAAGCTGACGTTTAAAACGAATTAGATCTGAGTCACCCGAGTCGTGATTCCATGCACGTGACCTTCAGACGGAGCTAGGGTTAGCAAACCAAAAGGGCCGGGTGGTAAATATTCAGGCTCTTGGGCCTGAACTGTCACCATCTTTTCTGTGCCTACTCAGCTCTGGCAGGGTGGCTTGAAAGCAACTGCAATTTGTAAATGACTAGGCATGGCTGTGTTCTAATAAACTTTATTTATAAAGCAGGTGGTGGCCCCCAGGCCGTGGTCCGCTGACCCTGAGTTAGAGGAATCTCAAGAGGTGCATTCATACTGGAAGAAACATTGACCTCCCCCGAATTTGCCACGTAGCTGTTGGGGATTGAGTGTAGCTGGGTCCTCAATGGAAAGCATGTGTACGAAGGGGAAATGCAATGAAAATGCAGATCTAGCTTAAATTAGCTCTGGCTAATAAGGATGAAATCGCCCGTGTTTTAAATCCTTCACAGAATGGAGGTGTGTAAATTATAAACCACGGCTGTGTGTGTGTGTGTCTGTTAAGAGACATGGTGAGAGTAACTTTTAAGCCTTGCAGCTCTCACGTGATGGCTGAGAGCCAAAAAGGCACCGGGCCCAAGTAGCAGTGGTGTGCACGAGTAGCCTGGACGCTGTGACCGGGAGGTCAGCGTGTGTGCATTTCACCCTCTGCAGCCCAGTCCCAGTCGGCGAGAAGACCGGCCCGTCAGCTTCTACCAGCTGGGGTCCAACCAGCTGCAGTCGAGTGCCGCGTCTTTGGCCAGAGATGCCGCCAGCCTGGCCAAGGACAAGCAGAGGGGCTTTGTGCCCAGCATCCTGCAGAACGAGACGTACGGAACCATCCTCAGTGGCAGCCCGCCGCCCTCCCAGCCTGCGGCCCCCAGCACGGCCAGCGCCCCCCCACTGCCCCCGCGGAACGTTGCCAAAGGTACTGAACCGTCGTAGCTCGCGCCGGCGCACAAAGGGTGTTGTTTGGTTTTCGCTCTGGGAAGTTTCTAGTTGCTTTGCCCCCTGCTCGATGACATGTGGGGTTTTGTGTCCTACGGTCATGGTGTTGACATCCTCAAGGAGCTCTCCGGTCTTAGGATGCCGGGTGGTGGTGGAGCCTCTGACTCTGTCCTTGTTCTGGGCAGAGATGTGGCATTTGTGTCACTGGGGGGAGCGCACGGACTCCACCAGGGCAGCCTGAGGCGGGTGGCTCGGCTCGTGACGCTGGTCCTGTGAGACCTTCCCGCAGACCTCCTTTCTGTTCTTTTCTGTCTGCTTTTACCGCTCAGCACCCCTCCCCCTGCCTTAGTTCTGTCCTGTGTCATCATCCCTCCACTCGCCCCCCCCCCCCCCCCCCCCCCCCCCACCGCCTGCCTTCAGCCAGCTTGTGATGCCTGCCTGGTACCTTCTATCTCTGCCAGCCCCACGAAATGAAGGATACAAAGACGCTGATTTGGGGAACGGTGCGCAACCTGATTGTAAAAATACAAAACGATCCCCGTGGGTCCTGCCGGTGCCTTAAGTGCCAGAGCTTGCCGTGCTTGCCGTTAGTTGTTCTGTCACAACGCAATGAGTTGGACTTCCCAGATGCTGGTTTTTATTTTTATTAAAATGGAAACTGAGGTGCTCGCTTCGGCAGCACACACACTAAAATTGGAATGATACGGAGAAGATTAGCACGGCCCCTGTGCCAGGATAACATGCAAAGTCATCAAGCGTTCCTTATTTTTAACAAGTAAGGGGCATAAGGAATCTACTCGTGAAATCATTGTTGCACTGTATGGTAACTAACTTGGATGTAACTCAAAAAAGTAAGATAAAAATAAATAAAAATTTTAGAAAATAAAAGGATTTTAAAACATTAAAAAAAAATGGAAACTGAGGCCCCCACAGGTTAGGTACTTTTCCCAGGACTGACGGCCAGCTGGCCTTCTGCTCCTTGGAGGCCGATCCAGCAAGCGGCCGGCATAGCTGTGGGCTGGGGCTGCCCGACGCGGCCGGTGGCCTCCGGAGGGCTTCCCACGAGAAGGAGGGTGTGATGTCCCCGCCCCGCTGGAGGCTGCTGCCGGTCCACGTGGCACTTGTGCAACAGCTGCTCTCCGGGAGGGGGCGTGAGTGAGGGTTGTAGCCCTGGCCGGGGAGCGAGGATGGCAGCTGCCAGCACCTGGGTCGAGGCCACCCCCACCATGGCCCTGTCCCCAGCTCTCAGGGAGGCCCAGAGAAGGCTGAGGGGCCTGTCGTCTAGGTCACTGGAGCAGACCCCCGAGAGGAGAGCGGGTGCTGCCCAGGCGGGCCCCAGAAGCCGCCCACTTGCCCTCCCCCACAGAGCCTGTGCCCCCCTCGTGCCCACACCCCTGGACTTGTTGGGGCAATTCCTGAGCAGGAGAGAGGCCGCAAGGTCAGGCTTCTTGCACTGGCCGGGAGGGGCCCAGGGCATCCCGCCATGGTCGGGTCCTTGTGGGGCCTCCTGTCTGCCCAGCCTCCTCCCACGCCCTGTGTACATGTATTCACTGTGCAAGGCTGCAGCTGCAATGATTTGGTCCCCTCCACCCCATTAGTGGCTTTTACTGACTTTGTGTGTCATTGGAGGAAAGACTTTATTTTGCTCTGTTGGTCATGCAAAAGGAATAAAAAACTGTTCATCTTTATTTTTTGCTCTCCTAAAGTCTTAGAGGGTTTGGGGTTTTTCATAGTTTATTTTCCTGGCTATTCCTGTGGTTAGCTTCATGTTCTCCTTTGATGGTGTGCTTGCACTTCATCCCTATAACCCCCCAAAGGGTCCCCTGGTTCTCAGTCTAGTACACCCTGGTGCCCACATGACAGACGGAAAAGGGAGCCAACGTTGAGTGCCCCACCCGGGGACGGACATTGTCCACCGCAGAAATGCCCTGCGTGAGGGTGCCTGTTTTCCACCCCAAGCCCGGGGCCCCACTTTGTGGGCCATGCACAGCCTCAGACACAGGCCCCTCCTGTGTGCAGAGCTTTGTGGGGCAGAGGAGGGACTGTGACCTGGGCAGGTGCCGTCTCCCTGGTATGTCAGCCGAGCCTCCTTGGTGTCACCTGACTTCTAGCCAGAAATGTTTGCAGGAGGTGGGGAGCCCTCACCTGTCTCTAATTTGTACCCTTCTCTCCATGCGGTCCGAGGACAGGTGCTCCCCTGTGCGTGCACCCAGGGGAGGACTTGATGGATGGGTAGAGGCCAGCAGATGTTCTACAGGCTGGAGTGCAATGCTCAGGACATACGTCATTGTGGTTACTCATTTCCCTCCTCAAATGGTATTCATATTGGAGAAAGAAAATCCATAAGATTGTGAAAACCAGCTGATAATTTTCCCAGAAGCACCACTGTGTGTAGCAGTGTCCATCCTCCAGATACCAGAGACAAGAATTAAAAAAAAAAAAAAAATCATTCTATTTGTGGTCTTAATGCTATTCTAGAAGGGTCATATTTATCGTTTTTCTGAGAGAGAGGATCAATAATGCAGTGTTCTGTTTCTGTTTTTGTTCTGTGCCTGTGCGTGCATTCGTGTGTATGTGTGCATGCCTGCGTGTGCATGTGCGTGCGTGTGCATGTGCGTGCGTGTGCAGTTCAGCCAGCCTCCTCCGCTAACGCCCTGTGGAAGACAAACTCTGTAAGTGTGGACGGTGTAAGCAGGCAGCGATCTTCGTCAGATCCGCCAGCTGTCCATCCACCGCTGCCCCCTCTTCGCGTGACATCTACCAGTACGTTTTTCCTTTTTCCTTTCTTGCCAGTGGGCTTTTCGATCCGGATGGCTGGGGGGTGCTTTCGGCGGCCGCGAGGGGACAGCTGCGATGCTGCACGCCCGCAAGCCGCTGCCGTTCCCAGCCCTGGCCCCTCCGGCCGCCCTCCCCAGCTGCAGGCTCCTGTCTGTCCCGCACCCCATGCTGGGGGGGGGTGCTCACACACTCTCCTCCTCTGTCTTCCCGAGCATTTCAGCAACATCTCCTCCTGTCACGCATGAGCCCAGGGCTTCATTTCCTTTGGCCACTTGGCGGTCCTCAATATTTGGGCACAGTCATTCGGATGTAATCTGGCATGTGTTTTTCTTCAATATCGACATGTAGGTGAAAGTCCCGGGACCTAGGGGAGGGGGCTGGAGAAGAGGAACATCTTTCCTAGAGCAGTGAGGCAAGCCCTGGATGCAGGCCCTGAGCCTGTCTCGTCCCTGCTCTGCTGGGCTGGCAGGGGGAGGGGTCCTGGCACCTCGGGGCCCACACAGAGAGCACGGACTTCCCCCAGGTTTTTCCCTGCAGTTTTTAAGCTAAGGCAGGAGAAACCGAGCCCCGGCTGCAGTAAAGTGCCATGTGCACGTGCACCGGTGGCACTGGAAGGCTCCTTGGGCGTCCCCGTCCTGTCCTGAGGACAGTTAACTGCCTCAGCGAGGACCCTGGATATTTGGGGACAGCACTAATGTTTGTCCGAGAGGGGAAAGCGGGGAGAGGAGCCAAGGGCTCGAGGCCCAACTGCCCGTCTCGCCAACTTTCTGACCTGAGGGGAAAGCACGTCACTTCTCTGATCCTCAGCCTCCCAAGTCTTTGCCCTGCCCTCCGCACAGACTGTGGAGTCTTCACAGAGTGAGCACTCTAGGGCGGTCTCACAGTGACCTGCTGGAAGCCTGGTGAAATGTGTAGGGCCCACAGGGGCGGCTGAGGCAGAAAGAGGATTGGCCCAGGAAGGCCCAGCCCCAGACTTGAGTCCAGGTCTCAGGGTGGACAGCACAAAACTGTGGCGGCATCCCCACAGGGACTTCCAACGGGGAAGGTACAGGCTCATAGAGGCATTTTAACCCTGACTTGAGGCTCGGAAGGACTCCCTGCCAATACCGCTTAATAAAAACCTGCAATGAAAAGAGGTTTTTGTTCTTATGAAATCACCATAGAAAAAAGGAAGCCCTTATCAGAGCAGCCTCGGGTGAGAAGGCTGGGGGCGTGAGGAAGTCTGACAGTCTGTGTGGCTCTCCTTTTCTTTCCACAGATCCCCTGGCTCCCGCGCCGCCCCCTCCGGTAGCAAAAACGCCCAGTGTGATCGAAGCCTTGGGCCAGCCGAGCAAGTCTGCCCAGCCTGGGATCCCGCTGAGCAAAGCCCCGCCCCCGCCCCTGCCACCCCAGCCGCCCAGCCGCCTCCCGCAGAAGAGGCCTGCTCCCGGGTAACCGCCTGTCTTCATGTGGCCCGCAGGGCCTGGCCAAACTGCCATCCTGGCTGCTTGCGTTCAAGGAGCTTCCAAGCGGCAGCGGCCCCAGTCCTTCATCTGAAATTTCCAGTGCTTCCACTCTAACGTTTGAGTACCGGTGTCACCTGACGAATTCATCAGGCTTAAGCGTCTTAAAAATAATATATCAACATTATTAAGCTAAAAATTTTCATACAAACGTATGTCTTCTATCCACATGACGAGTGTAGGTTTCGTGTAGCACAGGCACTGGATTTGGGGGAATGAAGGTCCTCGAGACGCTGGACCTGTAGCTTCAGTTTGTTGCTCGCAAGGTTATCTTACTCGTATGCATCCTCCGCAATGTGGGCATATATTTCCTACAGACGAGGATGTTCTCCTGCATAAGCACAATACAACCAGCACGATCAGAAAGCTAACATAGTGGGGCACCTGGTTGGCTCAGACAGTAGAGCGTGAGACTCTTGATCTCGGGGTTGTGAGTTCGAGCCCCATGTTGGGTGTAGAGATTACTTAAAAATAAAATCTTTAAAAAAGAGAGAAAGTGGGGCGCCTGGGTGGCGCAGTCGGTTAAGCGTCCGACTTCAGCCAGGTCACGATCTCGCGCTCCGCGAGTTCGAGCCCCGCGTCGGGCTCTGGGCTGATGGCTCGGAGCCTGGAGCCTGCTTCCGATTCTGTGTCTCCCTCTCTCTCTGCCCCTCCCCCGTTCATGCTCTGTCTCTCTCTGTCCCCCAAAAAATAAATAAAAACGTTGGGAAAAAAAAAAAAAAAGAGAGAAAGTTAACATAGACACATCAGTACCTTCCAGTTCTTAAAACCCATACAAGGTTTGCCACTTACCCAAAGGTTTGTCCTTTTCCACAAAGGGATCCAGTTCATGGTTTCCAGCTGGATCCTTATAGTGAAAGATGGTTTTCTTTTAGCGGCAGTGATACTTAGAAGCCAAGGTCCGAATACTGTGTGTGCTCATTGCTCTTGGGGTATCCTTGCTCCCAGGCAGGCCCTCTGAGTGGTCAGAACTGGGGACACACCCATGTACATACATAGGTGTATATCTGTGCATATCTGTATCTATAAACACATTTATCTCTATATTTCTATTTCTGTGTCAAAATCCATGAGTTCACACTATCTCCCTTTTCAGTTGCAGTAACAAACCACACCAAGACTTACTGACATGGGACACAACCATTGTATTCTGCTACCAGACTCTGTCAGGAATTTGGATCAGCATCGTGAAGTTAGCTTATCTGGTCTCCACAATATCTGAAGCCCTAGCTGGAAGACTCAAGGCCAGGGATGGTCCAACACAGAAAGTGACTCACAGGCTGAGGCTCGTGTCATCTCTCCAGCCCACGCATCTGGTGGTTGATGCTGGCTATCAGCTGGGGCCGTTGGCTAGAAAGCTTGCACGTATGTGGCCTCTGCATGTGGCGAGGGCTTCCTCGAATCGTGGCGACTGGGCCCGAGAACAAGTCCCAAGAGACAGGCCCAGCCCTGGAAAATGGCAGGTTGTCACTTCGGTCATGTATCACTGGTCAAACAGTGGCAGATCCCAGACTCAGGGTTGGCGTGGGAATGGTAGCACAGGGTGGTGTAGACTCCAGCTCTCAGGAGAGGGTTTGGGGGCAGTGTTCTCAAAGCACCACAGGGTCTATTCTCATCTCCTTTGCTGGGCTCCTTACTCCCTTTTCCAGTGATGAGAAATCTGGCTTCTACGTTGACGATCAATACCCCCATGAAGCCAGTCTCCCATCTCTGCCTCACCTCCTCCTCTCCCTGCTGAGATCTGGGGCCCCACATGGAGACCCTCTTCGCCCTGCTGGGGCTCTCACTGCCCCGCCAAGCACCCTCCTCCGTCCCACTCAGGCGCACCCCCTCAGGCCTCCTGTCCCTGCCGAGGCTCCGACTCCCCAGGATGGGCCTTTTTTCATCCCTGCCACCAGGTAGATGATGGAGCCTTTCAGGATATAGACTACCGCCTTCAGTTCTGAGAAATTTCATTGATTTTTTTTTTTTTTTTTTACTGTCTTAATTTCTGTTTTCTCTGTTCTTTTGTTTATTTATTTATTTATTTTTATTTATGTTTACTTTTGAGAGAGAGGGAGAGAACACAAGCAGGGGAGAGGCAGAGAAAGAGAGGGACAGAGGATCTGAAGCCGGCTCTGTACTGACAGCAGAGAGCCCGACGCAGGGCTCAGACTCACGAACCGTGAGACCATGACCTAAGCTGAAGTCGGACACTTAACTGACCAAACCACCCAGGTGCCCCTCTGTTCTTGCTTGTAATATAATTCGTGTTACTCAGATGTCAGACTCCGTTGGCTTTTCCTCTACATGTATCGTCTTTTCTTTTTCATTCGGGTAAGCTGATAGCTCTATCAGCCTGCCCCTGAATCTCCGTGGTTTAACAGCTGGAAGTTGACTTCTTACACAAAATTGAGCGCCTGTATTCTTGCTTGTGCAGCAGCCCCAAGGGGTGAGTCAGAGACCCAGACCCTTTCTACTTCTGAACCCTGTTCCTAGGGTTATTTCCTGAGGAAGAGACTGGAGAAGGGTGCCTTTGACCAGAGCCAGTCCCATGGCTCCACCTGGAGGGCGGGGCTGGAAGTGCAGCTCTGCTCCGTGGAGGGACCGCTCTCTGCCACCTGTCGCTTCCATTTCTGCATTGCTTACTTGCTTTTTAAGTCTGCCTTCTGGGAGATTTCCTTTATGTCATCTTCCAGGTCTTTCATTGAATTTTTTTGTTTCAGCTGTCATATAATTTTCAAGTTAATAGTATCCTTTTTGTTTCATGAAATCATTTTCTCTCGTCTCAGATTATTAATGATGGTTATAGGGATGGAGGGGGAGTTGTTTAGTTTAGCTTTTGCTTTTCTGCATACTTTGTTTCTTCCGTGTCCATTGTCTTTGTTTTCGTTTCTGTTATGTTAGAGACTTTTCCTCATAGATCTGGTGTTTTCTGCCCAAAAGTTGCCACTGCAGCTGAGGCATTAAAACCAACTGCAGGGCTCCCTGGGTGGCTCCGTCGGTTAAGCCTACAAGCCTTGATTTCATCTCAGGTCATGATCTCATGGTTTATGGGATCAAGTCCCACATCAGGCTCTGCGCTGACAGTTCGTTCAGAGCCTGCTTGGGATTCTCTCTCTCTCTCTCTCTCTCTCTCTCTCTCTCTCTCTCTTTATGCCCCTCCCCCACTCACGTGCATGCGTGCCCCCTCCCACGGGCTTATAAGCCTTGGGGCTCAGAGCACAGATGGGCGTCCTTCAGGGCTTCCTTACTGCGTGAGGGTTCTCCCTCCTCAGATGAGCTGGCATGGTTAGGATTCTTCCCTCCTGTGGCCACTTCCAGAATGTTTCCTCTTCAGTTCTCTTTGTCTTGTTGGTTTAAGCTTGTTCCCTTTCTTTCTTTCTTTTTCTTTTCTTTTCTTTTCTTTTCTTTTCTTTTCTTTTCTTTTCTTGTCTCTTTTTTCTGTTCTTTCTCAGAGAGGGAGAGAGAGACTCTTAAGCAGGCTCCATGCTCAGTTTGGAGCCCAACTCAGGGCTTGATCTCACAAACTGCGGTCACAACCTGAGCTGAGATCAAGAGTCAGACGCTTGACCGACTGAGCCACCCAAGCGCGCCTGGTTCAAGATTTTTCTTTCTTTTTTTAAAATTTTTTTTAAATGTTTTTATTTCTTTTTGAGACAGAGAGAGACAGAGCATGAGCAGGGGAGGAGCAGAGAGAGAGGGAGACACAGAATCCGAAACAGGTTTCAGGCTCTGAGCTGTCAGCACAGAGCCTGACGTGGGGCTCGAACTCACAGACTGTGAGATCATGACCTGAGCCGAAGTCGGACGCCCAACCGACTGAGCCTCCCAGGCGCCCCTCAAGTTTTTTCTAATTGTTTTCCTTGAGAGAAAGTGGAAGTAAATGTATTTCAGTCTTTTTTTTTTTTAAGTTTATTTATTTTGAGGGAGAAAGCACGAGCAGGGGAGGGGCAGAGAGAGAGGAGCGAGTGAGAATGTGGAGTCCAGTGCTCAAACTCAAACTCAGGAACTTCGAGATCAGAGCCGAAGTCAGATGCTTAACTGACTGAGCCACCCAGGCACCCCTCAGACCTACTTTTTTAACCAGAAGCCTCTCAGAACTTCTTTAATGCTGCCTTGTAAGATCTCTTTCTAAACTAGAATGTGAACATCCTTGCCTTCCTATTCCAGGCAGCACATATGCAGTCTCATGAGTTACCGAGTTACGCGGTGGGGAGTACACTCTCACGTCTACCCTCAGTGGCCACAGGCCGAGCTTCTCTGCATTAGGGTCTGTGCCCGCTTCTGTTCGCCCCCCTCTTGCCCTGTAGCTCCTGCCTACTTGCTCCTTCTGAGCTGTTCCTTGATTGAGACACCGAATCCCGTGTTGAACTTCTAGATGAGCACCAGTCGGCTGCCAGCCATCACCCGGCGGTTCTGAGAATGGGGTGTATTGGCCGCTAATGCAGGGTCCTGGGCACGGTCTTTCTGGGGGCTCTGAGGCCTCCCTGCTTCCTTGGTTCGCAGGAGAGTCTGGGCTGGGGTTGCTGGGTATGTTAGCGCAGCCTTACCTGGTTTTACCTGCTCCGTGGAATCCTTTTCTCTCATCTCGTGTGACCAGAAGCAGAGGTGGGGAGGGAGCAGAGCGGGTGATGCTGGGGTGTCTCCAAGACCCCTTTGGATGGAGGGAAGCCTGTCATCACTGCCCGGGGGACTTCTGTTTGAAAAGAATACACCGCTGTGGCCTCTTCGTAAGGAAGCACCCACCCCCCAGTCTTATCCTGGGTATAAATCTGGGTTTTTACCTTTGCTGTCTTTGAGCAGCGGTCGGCAAACTACTCCTGCACGCCTGATCAGCCCCGTGCCTGTTTTCGTATGGCCCACAAGCTAAGGTGGTTTTCTTTTTTTCCAAATGGTTGAAAACAACCAAAAGAAGTCTATTCATGATACATGAAGATTTTCTTTTTTTTAAGTTTGAGAGAAAGCTCAGGAAAGGGGCAGAGAGAGAACCCCAAGCAGGCTCTGCATTGTCAGCCCAGAGCCCGACGCGGGCTCGATCCCACAACCGTGAGATCGTGACCTGAGCCAAAATCGGGTTGGATGCTTAACTGACTGAGCCACTCAGGCACCCTGATACATGAAGATTCTATAAAATTCAGATTCCGGTGCCCATAAATAAAGCATTCGGCACATAGCCACGCTCCTTTGTGCATCATCCGTGGCTGCTCTCGTGCTGTGGTGGCAGCACTGGGCAGTCCTGATGGACTTTATAACCCACGGAGCCTCAACTGTCAGGCCCTTTAGCAAGAAGGTTTGCTGACTGGTGTCTTAGAGGCTCAGGCCTTTCCCGTAGGCATTTTGTAGTTGAGAGTGATGAAAGGCCAAGGGGGGCAGCATGATGATTTCTTTTTTTTTTTTTTTTTTTTTTTTTTTGAGAGAGAGAGTGAGTGCGAGTGGGAGAGAGGGGCAGAGGGAGATGGAGAGAAGCTCAAGCAGGCTCCACACTCAGCGCTGAACCCGACACGGGGCTCGATCCCACGACCCTGGGATCATGATCTGAGCGAAAATCAAAGCGTCAGACACTCAACCGACTGAGCCACCCAGGTGCCCCCAACATGGTGATTTCTGTCTTGACATTGACGGAAATCAAATGACGAGACGGGTCAAATGAGTGGGGCCTTCACACGTTAGACCTTTTCAGTTCCTTGAAAATAGGTGTAAAATCAGTGCCATGTTTCTTCACCTTCGTTCTGAGACGACACAGAAGGTTCCTTTATGAAGCGGCGTGGGGTGGGGACAGCTGACGTGCTATGGGGCCTCAGACGTCAATAAATCTACCTTCTCCTTCTTTTAGGGCTGACAAGTCGATCCCACTGAGCAACAAAGGCCAGCCGAGAGGACCTGGTAATGATTTCGTTTATGGGGTTCACTGCTGCGTGGTCCGTGGGGGCAAAGCGGGAGGCATTTCCAGCCGTGCTCAACCCTGTGTCGGGCCCAGCAGCCACCCTGCCTCTCACAGACAGGGCTGCCGTCTGCTGTGTCCTGTGTCTGGCCCCTTCTGATGGGGGCAGGGCAGGGAGGCCCCAGCAGAGATCTAGAAATCTGCAGAGGAGCTGGCGGCCTTTGTCCCGCTCTGTGACACTCACATGCGCTGCACGCTTTACAGAGACTGATGGAAGTCACATGGTTCTTGGGCCTTTAGGGGACTTTTCACTCTGTAGATGAGAAAATCTCAGGAAAGCTGCCTTTCAGACATGACGCTGTGGCATTTATATTGTTTGTAACTCGCTGGTCACCACTGAGGGCATATTGTGAAGTTGATTCATTTTGGCCCTCAAGCAGTGGATCTCTCTGGAACAGAAGCTCTGGGTCCTCTGTCCAACAGCGCGGTCCTCCAACCCCCAGCCCCCATGCCCAGGAAGTCACAGACCGTAAGTGGAAGGGCCCCTCCTTTCCTGCCTCTTTGCTCTGGCCAGCAGTGAGCGGGAGAGTCTCCGAGGAAACCAGTCTTGCCCTCTTCCCCAGGCGGGGCGGAGGGGAGGCTTCTTCCTGAATCTGGACGGGACACGACCCCCGATCCGCAGTCGCAGGGCTCGGCTCCCCCGGCACAGGCACCGGGCTGCCTCACCCCCAGTTCTCTGCACTCAGCTGGGGTTGCTTCCCTGTCCTGCGAGCCTGGTAGAAGGTCCCCCTGCCCCTGAGCCACACGGACCTTCCCGCCCTGACACCCGTGGGCTCCCGGGCCTGCTGGGTCAGGAGCCTGGGACCAATTAGAAACAAAGCAGCCCCACCCTCCGCCCCAGGAGCTGACGCCTCCCTGCCACACTAACCTCTGACCCTCCCGCTCCTCCATCCAGACCAAGTTAAAGCCCAAGCGGGTCAAAGCTCTCTATAACTGTGTGGCCGACAACCCAGACGAGCTGACGTTCTCCGAGGGGGATGTGATCATCGTGGATGGGGAGGAGGACCAAGAGTGGTGGGTGAGTCGGGGGTCTGGGCCCGGGGTGTGGCTGGGAGGGCGGAGGTGAGTCCCGGCCCACCTGGCACGAGAGGTCTGCTCGAAGGCGAGGCCCTCTGCCGGTGCATCCTCAGCCCTCAGGCCCATCTGCCGCCCACCAGTCTCTCCCGTGTACACCCACTTCTGAGCGGGCCCAGTTCCCCCCCCTCCCCCCGGGTGGGTTTTCCCACGTGAGGGTGGGCGGGCACTGGGGCTGCAGTTCCCAGAGTTCACTTGAGGGCCTGAAATGAGGCCGTGAGTTTAGAGCCCGGTACGATCCTCCCCCACACTGGGGGTCTGTGGGGGAGGCATGTAAGAAGCCGACGTGGGGCAGAGCCCCTGGGTGTCCGTCTGGGTCCTGAAAGGAGTGGTGACATCCAGGTGGGAGCAGGAACAGCAGGAGTGTGGCGGTTCGCCTGGCGACCCTGAGAGACCAGACCCCGCGCTCCACAGACTCAGGGACGCTGGGCAGCTTGCCCGTGTCGCAAAGCCTCTGTTCCTGAGCTGCTGCTGTGTGGCCGGCCTGCGCCCGCAGTGCGGGGACCTGAACTGACTCCCTCCCGACTGCCCCCAGCCCCCAGCGCTTTCACACTTGTGTCCAACCCGGCACGAGGGTGGGGCCCCAGCCGGACAGTAGGCTTAGCCCTCTGGAAAATACCTGTTCATTTCAGAACCTGTGGAAAATACAGAAAGGTATAAAGAAGGAAATGCTGCCCATACTCTCACCCAAGTCTCATCAGTTGTATTAGGGCGATTTTCTTTTAGACTTTTACTTATCTCCATAATTTACCTTGTTCTTACTTGGTGTAGAACTTCTATAATTCACCCAGAGTGAAAATAAGTGAATCTGTCACAGCCTTCGGTAAATGCTTGACTACATTTGAATAGAACCAACCACACGTTTGCCACTTTCTGGGACTTTGTAACTCACAAGCTTCTGACACTCAGTTTCTTCATTAAGCAAAACAAAACAAAACAAAACAAAACATAAAGGCAATTGGGGGCAGTAGTCAGCCGTCCTGCCTGCCCCCCAAGAACGCCAGGGCCCTGGGGACTGTGCTTCTGGGCCGACACCTGGCCCACCCGTAATAGTCTTGCTTACACAACCGGCATAACCCCGCAGTTGACCCTTGAACAGCGTGGGTGTGAACTGCGTGGGTCCACTTACGTGGGGAGTTTTTCTATGTAAATGCAGTATAGCAAGCACTTGAATGTATTCTTTACTCCTTATGATTTTCTTAACATTTTTTCTCTCTAGCTTTATTGTAAGAACACAGTATATATGACACCTGTCATATTGAAAATACGTGTTAACTTAACCATGTATGTTATCCGGAAGGCTTCTGGTCAACAGGTTTACTAATAGCAAAGATTTGGGGGAGTCAGAAGTCATAGGTGGATTTTCAGCTTGGAGAGGGGGATGGCTGTGGCACTTCTAACCACCCCCCACCCCATGTTAAGGGTCAACTATATTTGAAACATGAGTGAAAGAAAAGAGGAAAAACAGTTTAGATGTCTGACCCAAGTAATTCTTTCTCAGAAGAAATTCTTCTGAACAAATCTTCCCTTTTTTTTCTCCAAATGCTATATAATGTCCTTCGAAGGTTCCAACATTTAGAATTTTTATAACCGCCTGAACTTTTGTTCATTTCAGATCGGCCACATTGACGGAGATCCCAGTCGCAAAGGAGCGTTTCCTGTATCATTTGTGCACTTTATTGCTGACTGAATTGCTACTGAACAAAAAAACACTTCTTTTAATGCTCGTTATGTTCCTGTTTTGTTATTGGTACCAAAACTCTTGCCAGAATGACCCATTTCATGAAATGTATTGTACGGTAGCCCACTTTCTCTAACACCGCTCTTCTGTTTTACAAACTCAAAGGCAACTTTATGTGTATAAATGAATTGTTTTTATAATTTGTGGTTTTCATGAAATACTGCCATACTTTTATTAGGAAAAACTGAATTTCCTAAAAGGTGAACTGAGAAGTTATTTTAACTACATAATTGAGACCCTCAATCTACAGATTTAGCTGAACCTAAAAGTTTGAGGATTAGAAGTTCTTCAGCTTCCCTTGGCCTGCTTCTAGAGTCGGTCACTACAGTTGTCTTAGGTTGGTAAACTTGCTTTAGAAGTAGCCCAGTCCTGGACTGTCTAGAAAAAATGCTATCAGTTCACCTTTAAAGACTTTTTTTTTTTTTTTTCTTAAAGAAACCTTTAAAGAGTTCCTTTGAAATCCACCCAAGGCTTAGCTAAAGCAACTTGGAAATTTACACCTTAGCGTTGTACTTTCCAGCCCTCATCTGTGAGGTTGCAACTATCACTGTATTCTGCATGTGCGTGTAGCCTGTTGTGAACAATCCTGCTTAACCAAACTACCCGTGGTTTATTACGGCATATGGTCATAGCGCTTAATTCAGTTCCACGTTAGAGAAAACTGCATTTCCTGAATTTGGTTGAAAACTAAGGATGATGGATTGCAAAACAGTCCTTTAAACTAGTCTATATGCTTTAGGTGTCTTGGAACTTGCCTTCTTGACCCTCCTCCGTCACCCAGCTCGAGTACCGTGGCGCAGACCCCACTGTGTTCACACACACTTGCTGTTTCCTGTTGAGTGTACCACTGCCTTCCCTCTCCGGCTCCCCAAGAATGTTTACGCAATTTAGTGGCTTGTATTTATATACTATACCAACAGGAATGGTAGTTATACTGTCTTGAAATTGAATCTGTCCATTTGTAATCAAGAGCATATCCGAAATTTGTAGGTCCCGGGTAATACTCCTGAACAGACATCCCACTGTCACTGCTAAAATCCATCACGTCATTCTTACTGGGGGTGGGGGGATTAGGTTGTGTATGACAAACCAAAATTCATGAGTTTAACGAACTTGATTATCATACCTCTATTTAGTAATTGTGAGTATAAGATTCGTGATAGGAATATTGGACATTGTGGCACTCTCTGAAAATTACATAGGCCTATAATGCCCACTCGGATTTTGACCAGAAGTGAAGGGAAAAGCTTAGGTCTAGGCTTGGAAAGCGAGGCGGCGATGTTTTCATCGCACGGTTACGATGGTACATTTGATCGGAGCAGCCTGTCTTTGTTAGGCAAGACTCTTGTAAGTGCAGAGCTTTTTTTTTTTTTTTTTTAATTATTAATTGCATTCTACTTTTTATTGTTTTTATAAAGGAAAACAGAACAAACTGGAATGTTTTATGATGTGGTGTGGCAACTGCTTTTTGCCTTTCAAAGTTCCGGGTAAAAATGTTAGATCTGTAATTAAATTTGGTTGGGTTTTTGGTGTTTTTTTTTTTTTTTTTTTTTGGTTTTGTTTTGTTTTGTTTTGTTTTTAAAGCACTACATGTATTTTCACTAATTGTTCAGTTCTGTCGTTTGAACCCTTCATTTGGTTAATTCCCTCATAGATTTAAGAAAGTAAACAGGTATATTTTGCACAGTGCACTTCTTATGTATATTTTAACACAGTCCTTTTGCATTCGTGTCTTATAATCAACCTTTTGACTACTTGGTGCCAGCTTTATAAGGAATTAAAGTTGATTCTCACTGACATTCAGACACCAGTCCCAAACTAATCTATCAGGTTCACTGGTACAGAACTATCTAGGAAATATTTTTTCCACTCGGCAATTTGGTGGTGCTATTGTGCAGTCGTTAACATTACTCTTGCCAGAGGAGAAATTCTAGTACCTTCCCTGCTAACATCCTTTCCTAGTTCTTTGCTCTTTGCAAATCAAAAAACAACCTGAGAGAAAGGAAAACATTGTAGATATCTATTTATATTTGAAGTTGACGCTTCACGAACGTAGCTGCGGGACGCTGGCATGTCGTGTGCCGTTTTCCATCAGACACGACTTCGAGGGATGAGGCCCCACACGTGCACAGACTCCCAGCTCCCGTGTGGTCTGCTGAGGGGCGGATGGTGTGGCATGCAGCTCGGAACGCTACCTGAGACAATGATACTCCGTTCATTCGCTTGATTGCTCTGATCTGGTTGCAGCGCAACTGTATATATTGTATAACCTAAATCAATTCTTATTTTCGTTGTCCTTAATGCAGTGATTTATAATTAGAGCATGTTCAGTAAGTTGGCTCTTCCCGCGAACTAGTCATTTGACTGGAAAAAAATAAAACACCTGTAAATGGACATAGTGTTATTTTTAATGTTTTTAATCCTTTAAGCATTGCATATTAAAATGGTCCTTTAGAAAAACCCACCAGCCTCCTGTACATGAGATTCTTTCTGTGCTGTTTAACACGCGCGGTGATCTCTTGCCTGGGAACGCCGAGGTCGATGCTCTGGTTTCCGAGCACGTCCTCCTGACGGTGCACCTTCACGGTCTTACTTTTTGTGTCGTGAGCTGGCAGAGCTGCGTCGCTGTTCCAGACCAGGTGACCGGCGCTCCCAGCCGGCGAGGGGCCCACGTGCCGCCCCGGGGGGACGGTACGTGACCTCCGTGGAAAGCGCTCCGTGCTCGCCACTCACTGAGGGCACTTCTGTGACGCTTAGGTGTTAAGCTCATTTGTGTTTAAAAGCGAGAGGGGAGGTTTCTTTTTTAGTCGCAGAAAGCGGACAACCTCGTTGAGAGTTAACTCACCGTAATAAGACACATTTTAATAGAAAAGCAAATGATCAGTATGTTACACACCGCATTTCTTCGCTTTCACCACTTCCTACTCCCATAATAGCTCAACCCTGCAGACTGAAAACCACCGAACTCCCACACGAAGTCAGCTTCCACTTGATTGCAGAATTCAGGATTTCTCAGATGTTAATACGGAGTCAAAAGCGGTGGATAAAACTTTGCAGATGGCTTGTGCTTGCTCCTATATTAAGTGAAAAAGATAGAGTAAGAGACTCTGTCCATCTCCTCCTGAATTTAATTTGAGCAGCAGAGATACAAATCGGACCCTCTTAACACCTCTCCTAAACCTGCACGTGTCATGTGCCCCCTTCTTGCGTGCCTTTAGAGAAGCATGCGTGGTAACTTGAACCTGGCCTTTGGGAGGGACCTTGACGAGTCCGGAAGACAACAGGGACAGAACAGGAGGGGCTTCTGCTCAGGAGGGCGCACCGCTTTGCCCACCGGCCTTGTGACAGCCCCGACCTCGAGATCCCCGCCGGACCACTGCCCGCCCGCGGCAGGTCTGGCCAGCTGGCTGACCTGGGGCCAGTCACCCACACTACGCCAGGTGTCAGGCACGGTGGGTGGCATCTCTTCGGCCTCTGAGAAGACCGTAAGCACGCTGTGGTTTCACCGTCTCGTCTGATGAATGAGAGACTAAGCAAGCCAACTTGAACCTCACCAGGCTGTGGCACTGATAAACCCAGAGGCTGTATTCCTCATTGCTGGCATCTGTGGTCTTCAGAGCCAGCAAGCTTCTTCCTGCCCCCAGACCATCATCGTAACACACCATCCGGATGATTAAATACAGAGCGTGCCGATGCAGGACATCCTACGGAAGTCAGGAGAAGGCAAGACGGTGACTGTGTTACGGATGTTTTACGTACTTAGTTTTCCGTGCAGAATCGTGATGCTTTACACAGACAGCATGGCTATGAATCTGGCAGAAAACAGTTATATAGGCTTTTCACCCAAACGGACATTCCAGAATGTTCAGTTAATGGGGCAGTTTGCCTTCAGGGTTATCCCTTCCTACTTAAAATTCCAGAAAGACAGGAATAAGATCTGAGTTCATGAGCCTCTTCTCTATGCCAGGCTTCCAAGCTGACATCTGCCCTGAGCTGGCATGAGATCCTAAGTTAAAAACGCATTAGGGGCCAGCAGTGCGGGGTGCTGGTGGGGCCCTACCATACAGGAGGAGCAAAAGGGGGTCTCCGTTACCTCTCAGAAATCAGTCATTTTTTTAAGACCAGCTGCCAGG
This sequence comes from Lynx canadensis, assembly GCF_007474595.2. NCBI lineage: Eukaryota > Metazoa > Chordata > Mammalia > Carnivora > Felidae > Lynx > Lynx canadensis. The sequence goes on along the minus strand of NC_044305.1, from coordinate 133,176,201 downwards.
AACATTTACCAACCAACAATTCCGCAAACAGCAGACAAAACTACAAGTGGCCCCTTCCCAGCCTGCCTCCCAGATTCTCTAAGAAATATTACTTACATACTGATCTGATGTTGACACTTTTATACCATACTTGGAAACTCCCATAATAAATTCTTCCTCCAGAGGAACGAAAGGCAACTTTCCATCTTGCTTTAAAGTAAAAATAAATTACATGGTCTGCATTAACAATTATGTCACATTCCTTAAATCTCATTAGTCAAGTTTAGCTTCTGGCCATCACAAACCCAAACCCTTTTAAGAATGCGGGGTACACAAGGGGCGCCTGGGTGGCTCAGTCGGTTGAGCGTCCGACTTCAGCTCAGGTCATGATCTCACGGTTAGTGAGTTCCCGCCCCGCGTCGGGCTCTGTGCTGACAGCTCGGCGCCTGGAGCCTGCTTTGGATTCTGTGTCTCCCTCTCTCTCTCTGCCCCTTCCCCACTCGGGTTCTGTCTCTGTCTCTCAAAACAAAATAAACATTTAAAAAAAAAAAAAAAAAAAAAAAGAATGCAGGGTACACAGTAGCCTGGCAAGAATCGTTCTCCAAAGAGGCAGAAGAAAAACTTTCACCAGGATTTTGTTCTGTTTTCACAGTTCACAGAGCTGAGCAAAATTCACATCCATTTGTCTTGACGTTAATAATTTCAGTTATAAACTGAAAACATTTCTCACAGGTCCCAGGGACGCTTAAACATTTACATCAGAAAAATAAAGCTATTGGGGCACCTGGGTGGCTCAGTAGATTAAGCGTCTGACTTCAGCTCAGGTCATGATCTCATGGTTTGTGAGTTCAAGCCCTCATCAGGCTCTTTGCTGTCAGCACGGAGCCTGCTTCAGATCCTCTGTCCCCCTCTCTCTGCCGCTCCCCCGCTTGCATGCACACGCTCTCTCTCTCAAAAGTAAACACTAAAAAAAAAAAGTATTTAGATCCTAAATCTATGTTTTTAAGTTTATTTTGAGAGAGCGTGCGTGTGTGTGAGAGTGGGGGAGAGGGGGAGAAAAATCCAAAGCAGGCTCCACACTGTCAGCGCAGAGCCCAATGTGGGGCTCGAACTCATGAACTGCAAGGTCATGACCCAACCTGAAATCAAGAGTCGGATGCCCAACCAACTGAGCCATTCAGGTGCCCCTAAAGGTATTTAGATCTTAAAATACTCCAAGCTTATGCTGATGTCAGCACATGAAACCACCAGGAAACAGCTGCAGGAAGCACATTTCAAAGCCACTTGACACCCTTCCCAGCTGTTAGGTAGGTCTGGGTCCCCCCCGCCACGTCCCAGGGCTTCGAGCTTGATGAGCAGATGACACCTGATGGTTTCCCTAGCAGATTATCCAGTTCTATCCTAAGTCAGAATACTGCCTAACTTGTCTTGTGCACAACTAACAAGATAGCGTTGGCATTCAGTAGATGTTCCGTGCCGTAAACGTTTGTGTGGAAACATTTGCCTACGCTAAGGAAATTCTGATAAAGAAGCTACGTCTGGGGCGCCTGGGTGGCACAGTCGGTTAAGCGTCCGACTTCAGCTCAGGTCACGATCTCGCGGTCCGTGAGTTCGAGCCCCGCGTCAGGCTCTGGGCTGATGGCTCGGAGCCTGGAGCCTGTTTCCGATTCTGTGTCTCCCTCTCTCTCTGCCCCTCCCCAGTTCATGCTCTGTCTCTCTCTGTCTCAAAAATAAATAAACATTTAAAAAAAAAAAAAAAAAGAAGCTACGTCTGCATGCCTCCATTCCTGGCTCCTCGCATGGTTCTAGTAACCTCCTGCCAGGGACCTCTCACCGTGGGCTTCCAGCATTTCAAGAATCAAAAGACGGGATAATAGCAATGCTATTGTCACTGATGGAATTTTGACAAGCCCGGGGTGATCTGAGAAACTTAGCAGTCCTTATCAGAATGAAAATAATCCGAGTCCACTTCTGGGGGGAACATTAGCCATCCTTCAGTACGATACTCGGACTGGTTGTTGCTTGCACACTTTTGCAATGACCGTATCCCAAACTGAACGCTGGGGTACTAACTGTATCAGTCCAGACTACCAAGAGGTCTCTGTTAGATGGCAAATTAGATTGGCTTATTCCCCTCAGACAGAAGAGACTTCCTGTGCTTTCCTGAGGACGTGACTTTGTATCTAATGATCCCATTCTCCAGGATTTACCAGACCAAACATCCCTAGAGTAACCAGCACTCTCTGAACTGACAGAGGAATCTTCCACTGTGGTTATATCCCTTTGTTAAACACAAAGACCTGTGGCTCCGTTTTGTGGAAATTCAGGAAGCAATTTCAGTCTTTTGGTTCGTCCACTTCCACACTGGCAAGGGCACAGGTCTTACAGTATTTTATGCACTAACTGTACATCTTTGATTTGTCTTAATTTTTATTCTTAATTTTCCTTCATAATTATTTTGTCTAAATCTTCTTGACTAGGGTATGTTTTGTTTTGTTTTTTAATTTGAGAGAGAGTGTGCAAGCAGGAGAGAGGGGCAGAGGGAGAGAGAGAACCTTAAACAGTCTCCACATTTAGCATGAAGCCCAACATGGGGCTCGATCCTGCAACTCTGGGATCATGACCCGAACCGAAATCAAGAGTTGGATATTCAACCAACTGAGCTACCCAGGCACCCCACTGACTGGGATGTTTTTGAAACCCACTTCACCTCAATTCTTGTTGCAAACAGGGTATTCACTGATAGGTCAACACCACTATGAGTTAGATTATTCAAAGAGCTGTAACTAGTTCAACGGAAATACAGTAAGGTTTGCCAGACTGTTTGAAAAGACAAACTTATGGTGTGTAACCAGTCACGGCACTCAGCTCCTCATTTAAATGAGGAGCTCAGTCAGCCCCAAGAACATAAAGAGTGCTGTTTTTTTGAAGGAAAGAACTGTCCCTGTTCCCTTGAGACTCCGTCCTACATACCTTGTACCACCTATAACCACAGTGCTCAGTAAACATTGTAACAGTAATAAAAGCATGGAACATTTTCTCCAAAGCCTTGAATTTATTCTCTAGAATGTTCTAATATTTTTTTTTTTTTTTTTTTTTTTTTTCCTGGGCAACATCTATATAATTTATCAGGTCTAGGGGCCCTTCAAGACTTTTCCCTTCAGAGAATTTCAGTTTCTCAATGGCACCAACATATTTTATTCGAAATTCTGCACAGGTATCTGAAGTGTTATTGCTTTGTCCTGAAGGTGAAAGAAAAATTGTTAATGGTAAGACTTCAAAAGAAATATCTGCGTTACAGGGTATCTTCAACCCCTTTGCAAATAAAAAACAGACTGTCATCAGAACTTCACCATTAATGAAAATAAAAAACTTTTAATGCAAAATTATTTGAAGTAATAGGAAAGAACTTGGAATTTCACTAACCGTTTCCTCAGTGACTCATAATACACTAAACATAAAAATCTCAACAGGAATAAACCAAAACACAGGAGAAAAATAAATTGTCAACTAGATAATGATTGGGTACCTTCGTGACACGTTAAAATATTTAGAGTTTCTTTGGTTTGGTCTTCCTCTTTACCATATTAACTATTAATTTGCTTTCCCCATTCAGCAAATCTGGTCTACAGCTACCGGTCAAAAAAAAAAAAAGAAAAGAAAGAAAAACCGCAATTTTTTTTTTCACGTAGATGGAATAATGCCGGACAGGAAGTCCCTTAACATTAACAGATGTTATGTTACACGACAGATGGCATCAGGCTGCAGAACCGTGTGGGCTGGAAGATCTGGCCAGTCCCAAAATTACCACAAAGCACTACGTAATCTTCCACGTTAAAGGAATACTACGTGGTTACTTTTAGGTTATGTTTATGTAGAAAAAGATGCCCCCGTTTTTAATGTTTTTAAGACATCTGGAAGTAAAAATAATAGACCTTACGCTACCATAAGCTCTTTTACATCATATGGTTCCTGCCTTCATCCCACCCCTCTGCCATCCCTGCTTTCATAGACCGATTAGTCTCTGATCCTGAAGGGAAAAGTAGAAAGAGTGTAGACAAAATATATATATATTTTTATATTTCCAGTTAGACTCTAGCCGTTTATTGGCCTGGATGAGAAGGTACCTTTTGATTTCTCAGGAGCTACTAATTTCAGGTGGCTGCATAAATGTTTTGGAGAGTGACAGATGCTACCCTTCCAACAGCAAGGTGCTTCTCCCACGGCCCTCAAGCAAGGTCATTCCAATAGAACTCATGCTTTGCCACCCCATGTCCTGAAAAGCTGTTTTGAAACCCCTAAATTGTTACCGTGCTATTTTTCACACGTGTTTGCTCTAGAAGCCATGACGAGCAGATCGCCCACGTGTGCCAGCACCACCAAGGCAGTGGCTTTCGCCAGCCATTTCAACCCACGTCCCACCAGATCTTGGGCCATTTCCAAACTCTTGTCCAAAATGGCAGAGGAGAAAAAAAACAAACAAAAAAAGCCCAGCGCACAAGGATTTGTTGTGCTACCCCGGTAACACTCTGTGAACACCGGTTAAAAGCCTTAAGAAGTGGCCCAACTCTTCTCCGTACCTGAGCTTTTGGTAGAATCTGTATCGAGGCTGGCCACAGTGCTGGATCGTGAGAGCCCGCCAAGGCTGGAGTCTACAGACTGAGAAATAACAAACAAAAATGGAAACAGAATTAGAAGCACTGTCTTCTCTCAAATCCTCTAACAAACACTCAAATTACTTCTTTTTTTTTTTTTAATTTTTTTTTTAACGTTTATTCATTTTTGAGACAGAGAGAGACAGAGCATGAGCAGGGGAGGGGCAGAGAGAGAGGGAGACACAGAATCTGAAACAGGCTCCAGGCTCTGAGCTGTCAGCACAGAGCCCGACGCGGGGCTCGAACTCACGGACCGCGAGATCATGACCTGAGCCGAAGTCGGATGCCCAACCGACTGAGCCACCCAGGCGCCCCTCGAATTACTTCTTATAGTTGAATCAACACATACAAAAGCAGGTCGACTATTCAGGCAGGTCGAATGTGACAGATTGTTCTAAAGACAAATTCTATAGCAAACTTCAAAAAACAGGTAGTCCCAACTGCTCCTACCATAACAGCATCAGACAAACACGGTGTGGACATTCCCAGTATAAACCACAGCCGTTACACCCGCCTCCTTGTAAGACACCTGGTAGTTAGGTCGTTGTGTGAAAATCTACACCTTGCTTTCACTTAGTTTCCACTGACCCCAAAAAGAACCCGGTGCAGAAAGCAGGCAGGGGGCATGATCCTGTATCATAAATGAGCAAAGATACCCAGCGGGGTGAAGTGATTCACCCAAGGTTACATCTAGAAAATACCCCAGACTTCCAGTCGAGGCCTAATCCCCGTTCCCGCGCCTCTGCAATTACTCTGACGAGGACGTGGCTCACGCGGTCACGCGCAGGCCGACCGGCAACCAGAGCACAATTCTCAATGTGAATTGCAGAGAAAACTCAATGAAACGGTTAAGCAAAACACAAAGCATCATCCATGTTAGCGTGGTCTGTTCTATAGAATCGTACCCTGGGTAGGCTTCATTTCGTTAGAAATGGCATTCCGTGAAAATTCCTGATTCAAAAAATTAGCCACTGTTTTTCACCTCAAATCAAAGTGAGATTTTAAAAGTACAACGTACTCATATTTTTTCCGTGTTCGAGAAGTGAAATCGAGGAGAATACAAAACTGTTTCAGGCCTTATATATGTTTTTTCCCTTTTCCCGTCGTGGCACCTCTTAGGGCAAAACGTACAATGAGAGCAGAGCTCTAGGCACAGAGACGTTCACCGTAACGTTCCGTGTGGGACTGAAAACTGGAAACAGCGTACACACTCAGGGTGGGGGGAAGGCAGCTGGAACTGAGATGTTGTTACAACTGCCACAGGGTGGGCGGTCACCATCATCTTGGGGCTCAGGCCCTCACTCCACGGCAGGTGGCCCCTTCCGCACCTCTCCGGGCCCCACCGGCCACCTCAAAGAACCCGTGGCCCGGAACCAACATCTCAGGCCATTAGCAGGTTCCCTCTGGAGTCCGCAAAATCCGAGCTCCGGTCTTGCTCTGCCCGAGCAGGTCAAGGCCCCTTTATCCGCTCTCTCATCAAGAGAACGACACTGGGCCGGACCAGATGCCCAGGCTGGGGGCCCCACACAAGGGCTGCAGAGGTAACAGTGGGAAGCTTCTCGATCAGCCTCAGTTCAAAACCCTTCAGGGAAAGGGTCGATTTTTCCCACTCTCGGGCAGGATTCCGAACGACGTCAAATTCCTGTGCCTCTGGCTAGAAGCCCACCGGCTCAGTGAGACTCCCGAGTGGCCGTCACGGGGTCTTCCGCCACCGAGGTGTGGCCGCACGGGCTAGCGCAGGGCTCACCTCCCCGGGGGCGGGCACCTGCCCACGTTGTGCAGCGGGTTCCTCTCCCACCCCACCGCGTGCCAGCACTGAGCACACTCGTCTCTTTCGAACCGAGAGCTCGGGAGGGGGTGGAAAGGGTAGCGGTGAAACCGAGAAATACAGGCCGGTCCCGGGACGGGGACTCAGGCCTCTGAGGCCCCTTTACAAACCACATTCTCACTTTCTCCAGAGCCCTAAACGTGACATTTGCCTCACCATCCACCTAGCTCAGCGGTAAGTGAATAGAACTACAGTTATGTACACACAACCACCGATCCCAGAATTCAAGAGCTCCGGCCCCCCGACTGCCTGCAATTTCTATCATGTAAAATGCTGCAAAATCAGTGTTTCACTGAGACCGTTCACCCGTCCTCTGTCCCAGCTGGGTTCGGGCATGGAAGAATCTCGGCAGATCTCCACAACAGAACGGAGTTAAATCGAGCACGGGATGATGCGTCTCTGGCACCAACAATGGATGTGAAGACGCGCCTAGTCCGAAAAACACCGGCAACTGTGCCGCGGTTGGTACCTTCGTGCGGTGCCAGTGAGGACAGACAAGATTCTCCCCGCTTTAGGATTCTGTTCCTACGTCCGCTCCCCCTACCTTGCTCTTAGTACTGATTTCACTGCTCTGGGAACTGCTGCTACTGTGCCGTTTTTTGCCTTTCCGAAACATTTTTCACCGTCGCTCGATGCAGAGGAGCTCCCCCTGGAAGGACAAACGGTAGTTAGTCACGGCAGGAAAAATAACCTCCTGTCACTTTATGCATCGCAGGAATAAAGATCGCCAATTCCTTCTGGGTCCTCTCACCGGAAACGAATATTCTCCTTCGACCACGGAAGTCGGAGGCTGCTGTTTCGTTCTTTTTTTCTTTTTAAATTTGAAAAATCTGATGCAATGAACCAGAAGGACAGAAACCTTCCTGGCCTATCCAGCGGCGTGAGAAGCATCGTTCTCAGGGGTCACACACACACACACACACACACACACACACACACACCTCATCTACTCCTCAAAACACTCAAGTGCCTCACCGCTCTTTAATCAGTTCAAGACCTTAGTAAAACATGTGACGTATTAGCTGACCAACCAAGGCACTGAGATTCAGCTGCTGTCTCAGGGTCACATCCTGTGAATGGTCGGGCTTAGAACGGAAGCCCAGAAATGCGCACTTTTCTCCAGGTCTGGAGCGAATTTTAAGAAAAAACTGACATAAAAACATTCCAAGGTGCCAGCTCTCCCCTCCGCACTCTCGTGAGGCCAAGGAAGGAGGCGGCCTTGAGTCTTCCAGAGTCAGTCTTGGATATATCTTTTTCTTAGGTAATAATTAACGCCTTGGAAGCAAAATTTATACTTGCCTGTTTCACAGGAGCACATCTATTATAGTTGAAAAATTGCTAAGTAACCTGCATGGCAATGCTTCATAGTTCACATGCTTCCAAATGCATCATGTCACTGTTCTCACGGCAACCTGGTGACACATTCATTTGCTCCAGATGTTGTTTTAAGGGTTTCCCTCATCTGTGCCGCATATTATGCTGGGGGCTTATAGAAGGTAGGTTATAATCTGCATTTTATAGATGAGGGAACTGTGACCCATCTTTCAGGAGGATTTATGAGTAAGATAACCTAACCAATTTTTATTAAGGACTGGATCCTACCAAGGGAACAAGGGAATCTGCTTACGGTAGAACGAATACTATATTATTGTCTTCAAAGCTCCCACAGACGGCCGTGTGCACAGAGAGCTTCCTGTCATTCCGACATGATCAGTTCTTTTCAGAAAAACAAGGTACCTGATGAAGGAACAAGAATGAATAAATCGTGGGGTGGTCACTGAATGTCCCTGCTCCCATGAGAAGTTTCTCCCACTCTATCTGGAGACCTCATCATTCTCAGGCCACTCACCAGTGTCTGTCCTTAGGCCACTTGCCCAAGACTGAGTTCCAAGCCCAAGCTTTTTCACTAGCCCCATCATCCAACTTATATCTACAATTTTGATTCATCTGTGGAGTAGCAAGAAAATCTGATTCGTTCATTCATTCCTGGGTACCCAGTGAGCGCCTTTTAGATGCTGGGGCAGTGAATAAGTCAGGTAAAGGCCCTGACCTCAGGAGGCCCATTCTCAGAAAGATGAGACAGACCAACAAGAAAACCGAATACACACACATTGTTAGGAAAGAACTGTTATGAGGGAAATGAAGGCAAGCTCAGGAGACGCAGCTGATGGAAGGAAGGGTGAGCACATTAGAAAAAGATGCTCCGAGGAAGTGAGCAATAAGGAGACGTGAAGAAGGAAAGGAGGGTGGCCGCACAGGTGCGGAGGCAAAGCAGTCCAGCAGAGAGCAGGGCAAGTGCAAAGGTCCTGAGGGCACATGTCTGCTGCCAGGAACAGCGAGAGGCCACCTTGGCTTTCACGGGAGCAGGAGGGAGAGGGACAGATGAACAGAAAGGTGCAAGGGGGCTTTGCAAACCACAACAAAAGTCTGGGGGTTGGGTTTAACAGCAAGACTCCAGAGGCTGTTAAAAGGCAGTCAAGGGATAGGATCAGACTTCTGTTTTAGAAAGATGACTGGCTGTGGGTAGAGAACCAGCCGCAGAAGGTGTAAGTAAAAGGAGGGAGCCTAGCAGGCTACTGAAGACCATTTGCTGCCACCGATCACCTTGCATTCATGGGATGCTTTTCAGTAAGAACAAGATGGCAAGAGAGCCTTATTCCAAAGTCTGCACAAACTGGGTTACCCTAGCAGCATAAAGCACCATGTTAGCAGTCTCTGTAAGTCAAAATATTGCACAGCACATTTAAGGACATTATATCTTAAGTGTGTGTGTGTGTGTGTGTGTGTATGTTTCAATACACAACAATTTTAAATATGACTTTAAAATAAAATTTTATGCCATCCCTAGTGAAATCCTGAAGCATCCCTTCAAGTCCCTGGAATACTGGAATGCTTTGGAAATCGGCACACTGGCACAATCACGCCTTTGCTGCTCCTTAAGACTTTCTTTCCGCCACCAATTGAGAAGCTGAGGGAGGGAAAGGCACTTATTAAAGTCTTTGATATCTGCTGCTATTTTGATGCATGTTCTGGAGCAAATTATTCTTGTCTCTAAATTATTCACGCACACAAATGAGGCCAAAGATACAGATTGTCACTTGGATGTTCCAAACTTACCAAATGCAAAAAATGGCTGAAGCAAACGCTTCACCTTCCCTTCCGTATCTGCTCTGCTCCTCTCCTTTCCCTTTCAGTAAGTTATTATTATTTCTGGTGGAAACCAGGAAGTCATCAACTCCGCAATGTCCTCCAAGCCCCACCTCCAATAAAATACTAAGATCTGCTGAACAAACCTCCTGAACCGTTGGCTCATCCACACCTCTAACAGGTGCATGCCATCACTAGCCCGCTGCTGGGTATAATCACTTTCATCACCTGATGAAAGCAGTGCGTCCCCAACCCACAGCAAGACACAGATGCACAGAGTTTGGCATGCGACTTAAGGAAGGAATTCATGTCCCAACGGGACTCCTTGTCACTTTAAACCTACTACCAACCTCCAGCTAAAAAGATTTCTTTAGGGGCGCCTGGGTGGCGCAGTCGGTTAAGCGTCCGACTTCAGCCAGGTCACGATCTCGCGGTCCGTGAGTTCGAGCCCCGCGTCAGGCTCTGGGCTGATGGCTCGGAGCCTGGAGCCTGTTTCCGATTCTGTGTCTCCCTCTCTCTCTGCCCCTCCCCTGTTCATGCTCTGTCTCTCTCTGTCCCAAAAATAAATAAACGTTGAAAAAAAAATTAAAAAAAAAAAAAGATTTCTTTAAAACTCAAATCTGATGCCAATAATGTGCTTAAAATCTCTCACTGGCTCTCCAAAGTTAGAGTGGAGTCAAAGCTCTTGGCCAGGACATGCAAGGTCCTCCGTGACGGGGGCTCCTATCGACCTCTCCAGTCTCGTCTTCCACGACCAGCTTCACAGGTTCATCTCGAAGGAATGCAAAGAGCAGGCACACGGCTCCCTGTTTCCATGCTTTGCTCCTGCCATTCTGTCTGCCTCAGACGCCCTTCCACCTTTTTATTCAGTCAGCTAACTTTACTCACCTTTCAAGACTCTGTTCAGGCTTCTTCTTTACTAGAAAGCCTCCTTTGGACCTCCAGGTTGGGCTAAGGGACCGGCACTGCACAGCTTGAGCATATACACCCTGGTCATAGCACCAGCCGGCTACTGCCCACTTGGAACTATCTTACTCTATTTAACTTGGAACTCTCTCAACTGTGAGCTCCTCAAAGATGGGGGCTAGGTATTTCATCTGTGTACCCAACGTCTGGCACAGACTGGCAAAGGACACGTTTAATGAACTGAAGAACCTTCTCCCAGATACCAATTTCCTGTCCTGAACACCTACCGCGTGCCGCCCAGTGCTGGGCGCTATACAAACCTGTAACCCTCGCTACTGACCAGCAAGGCTGCAGTATCACAGCCCCTTTTCAAAAGAAGAAGCCAAAACTCTAAGCGTCTTGCCCCAGGTCGCTAGGCTAATAATGGGTGGGGCCAAGTCTGGAACCTAAGACAGAGCCGACCGCCGAAGCTCTTTCCAGACCCCACCCTGCTTCCCACGTAGTCCGCACTGTTGTGTTGCGCCTGCCACGTGCAGGTGCGCAGGATGAAAGCAAACAGGACAGACACCACGCCGGCCCTTCGCGGTGGGGGAAGGGGGCTGGAGCCGTGGAGAAACCAAGAGGAGCCGGCACAAAAAGACAGCGCTCCTCACGGCCCCACAAAGCGGAGTCCGACTCCGGAAGCAGCCCCGCGGAGGCTCCCACTCCTGTCTCCGTGTCCGACGGGACCGATCCACACACGACACCTGCCGTCACAAGCGCTGCAGTCCCACCCCAAACAGGAACCTGGCACCTGAGGCACCGCATCCTCCCGCAGGCCCGGGCCTGCTCCTCCACTCCCGCCGCCCGCTCCGCGCCACCTGGGGACTCGGGTCCCCGGCCCCGGGAAGGCGGGTCCCGGGGGAGACCGCAGCCCCCGCGGCCCCACCCATCCGCCCTACCGCGGGCCTCCCCGCCGGCACCGCCTTCGGGACCCGCGTTCCCGGCCAGGCTCAGTCCGGGACCGGCCAGGGCCCGGCTCTCACCTCACAGCCTCTGGCCCGCCCCTGGGGCCGCCTGCGGTCGGGGTCAGACGCCCACAGCCCAGGCAGCGGACACTGGGGCAGCCACTCCAGTTCGAATTCCAGTGCCAGCTTTTCCGGCGCCCCAGGCCCCGCCCGCCGGGCCCCGCCCCCGAGACGTCGCGCAGGCGCAGAACTGACCCCGCCCCAGGTTTCCGGACTCCGCTGAGGGGAGGAACCTCGCGTCCCGGTTTCTCCGACCGGAAGTCGGGGGGAGGAGCTTAGTGTCGCGGGCGCCGGAGGGCCGGAAGTTGTGCTTTGGATGGATGGGCTTCTCCTACCTGTGGTTCCCCGAGGTTCTGCTTCCAATTTAGAAAGACTCCGTGACCTGATCCTCAGCCCCGCTTCGCCTTCCGACTTCCGAGATGTCTGCGATTCCTGCTGAGGAAAGTGACCAGCTGCTGATCCGACCCCTGTAAGGGACCAGCGCGAGAGGGAATGAAGCCACGGGCTGTGAGAGGCGAGGAGGGGTAACCGGATGTTTGGCCGCCTCAGTCGCCCGCCCGCACGCTCGCAGGCCTCGGGAGCCTGCTCTTGGTCCGCAGTTGCGGGCCAGGCCTCTCGGGCTGAAGGGGTTTGGAGAACTGTGGATCGGAACGGGCCTGCTAGGTTGAATGGGACTTTTGCTTTTTCTTCAGTCTCAGGGGAGAGTGTGTGGGAGTTGGGGGCGGGAAAAGATGTCTCTTTGGGCCGCTGGGCGCTTTCCTAGACGCTAAAGAGTGGAAGCGGCAATGCAGATGACGGCAGGATGAGACGAGGACCTGGGTTAAGCTCTGGCAGGTGTGAAGAAGAGCCAGATCTGTTTCTTATGTTACCTCCAGGACTTGACATTTGCCGGGATGTTAAAGAGGAAATAAATGAGCTCTGAGTTTTGACCTTCTGACTTCAGACCCCAGCAGAATAAGGAAGGGAGAAAGAGGAGAAAGAGCAGAGATGTGAAGGACAAAGACTCAAACCTTAATTGTCCACGAGAGAAGGCTAGTCTTTGAGTGGAGCTGGCCTTCTGCCAGAGAAACACTTCACAGATCTAGAATGCTGCTTAGAACTTAGACAAAGTGGAGAACTTTGTCCTAGAGATGAGCGGTTTGCGTTCACAAATGCATGTTTAGGTAGAAGTTAGCATCGCATTAACTCGTGCATTTTTCAAAAGGTAGACAGCGTCCCTGCATCCATCCAGTAAGGATTAGTTGAGCACCTACCGGAGACATAACACAGGTTCCCCACTGCTTAGTTCACACCTGTCCTCCCTCCCTGTGTTCAGCGAACACTGAGCAAGTGTCAAGCATCACACTAGGCACTAAGCGCTGAGTTAACTGAATTCACTCTTTTGGTAGGAATAGCAACGCGAAGTGAAAAGTTCTGGAGAGATCGTTTGGAACAATAGGAGACCATTATTTCGGGGTCAGACGTGGAATTCAGTCCCTACTCTCATTTGCTAGGACAGCAACCTCACTGAACCCATTTCTTCACGTTTAAATAATATAGCAACACATTGCAAGGAGTGAAGCTCATAGTAGGTGCTCAGTAAATGGTAACTCTTAGAAGCGTACCGATAGGCATTGCACTGAGTGCTGGGAGACTACGGAAAAGGGATTTCTAACAAGCTGACAAGCAAAACCTAGCTCCCGTATCCCGGCGGATGCAGTGCTGAGTCCTAAAGAATAAGTAGGAATTAAAGACCGGTAAAGTGACGGGCAAGGATGTTCCAGGCAGAGGAAGTGGCCCGCGTGAAAAAGTGGTCACAGTGTGTGGCTGGTTTCCTCATGGCTGTGGCTGAAAGATGAGCTGGTGAGGTGGGAGAAAGGCTGTCAGGGACCAGTTTATGAAGGACTCTGTATACATACTAAGGAGTTTGGGTGTTTGTCATGTCAGTTCTAGAGAGCCAATGAAGGCTTTAAGCATGGATGAGATACAGTGGGAATTTGGCTTTAGGAAGATCGCTCCTAAGGATCTTCTCGCTTTAGGAAGATCTCTCCTAAGATCCCTCCTTTAGGAAGATCTGCTCCAGCAGTGTAGCAGATGAGTGAGTTCAGTGGAGGGAATCCAGGAGGAATGTAGTGGAAATAATCCAAGTAAAAAACAGTGAGGGCTTGGCAGGAATGAGTTGAGCATTGAATGAATTGGAAAGTAGGTTTCAGAGAGTAAGGAGGTGACATCTTTACAGCTTTGTAGCTGATCAGATGTATTGGAAGGGGCAGTTGTGGAGAGGAGTGTTAGGAGGTCTTGGGTTCCTAAGCTGAGCAGCTGGTAAGGGGTCATGTTAGTCACTTGAGTACAGGAGCTGGGGCAGTTCTGGAGTAAAGGTGGGAGTTCTGTGTTATAACAGCTTTATTGAGATACGATTTACATACCATACGGCTCGTTAAAAGTGTACAATTCAGTGGTTTCTAGTATATTCAGAGTTGTAAGACCATCACCACTAATTCCAGAGCATTGTTATCATGCCGAATATAAGCTCTGTACCCATTAGCAGTCACCCCCATGTCCTCCCAACTTCCCCAGCTCCTGGCCACCATTACTCTGCTGTCCTTCTCTACAGATTTGCCAATTCTGGACATCTCACTTAAATGGGATCATATGTAACTTTTTGTGACTGGCTTTGACTTCTTTCACTTAGCCTTATGTTTCCAAGGTTTATGATTTGGAAGTTTTTAGTCATTCAGCAAGAATTTCTTGAGATTTACCACATTCCAGGTGCTACAGCTAAATAGTGTAAGAAAGACAATGTCTCTGCTCTTAGGGAGCCTTCATTTTAATAGAAACAAACCGTAAGTAAGTGGATATAGTAACCTCGTGTTAGTATAAATGTTGTGATAGGTAGAGTTGTGCGAAGGACAAAGGAGAGGAGGTAGTCAAGAGGAGGCCTCAGAAGGTGGCATTTGGACGGAGATCCAGATGGTACAAAGGAGCCAATCGTGTCAACATCTGAGGGCAGAGCATTCTAGGGAAAAAGAGCAAGGACAAGGGACTTGAGGTGAAGACGAGTTTGGCGTATTTGACCATGAGGTGCCTGTGGGATTTGCCAGTAGAAATACCTAACCGCCTACAAGTACAGACTTGGAACTCATCAGCATGTCACACGTGTGGGACCGAAGATCACGGAGCCTGAGAAGAGGGCCAAGGAGAGGCCCGTGCAGTGTCAACGTTTGAAGTGTGGGCAGAGGCCTGTGAGTGTAGGGAAACTCCAGAGGAAAACCAGTGAGACAGAGGAGAGCGTGACTCAGAAACACCAAGGGAGAAGAGCCCAAAATCCCAGGCCGGCTTGAACGGCGAGGAGCCGCCGAGAGGCCAGCGGCAGGGAGTGTGCGGGGCTCTCAGGAGGCGGCCGCGCAGAGGGTGGCGTGGGAACCGAGGGGAATCAGAAGGGAGGCCTTTTAATGTTAGGGTGAGAACGCCGCAGCAGGTCTGGGTCGTGATGCAAAAGTAGGCGGGAGGGGAGGCGTCCAGGGCCTCCGGAGGACAGAGCGTGCAGAGCGGACATCCGTGGTGGCAAGGTCAGCCTTGGACAGAAAGAGAGCTCTGTTGTGTTGCTACAGGAGAAATGGAGGGGAAATATGTGGGTTAGTTGGGAGGTGAAGTTGAGGAAACTGGCAAACAAGCTGTATGTTTTTTTAACATTTATTTATTTATTTTGGAGAGACAGAAAGAAACAGAGTGTAAGCGCGGGAGGGGGAGTCACAGAATCCGAAGGAGGCTCCAGCTGTCAGCCCAGAGCCCGATGCGCGGCTCGAACCCACGAACCATGAGACCATGACCTGAGCCGAAGGCTGAGCCCCCCAGGCGCCCCTAAGCTGTATGTTTTTTGATGCAGAGAAGGCCTCTGCCTCAAGTGAAGAAGAAAGAAGGTTGGGAAAGTTAGGAAAGAGAACAGAGTTTGAAATCGTCGCTGTGGAAACTCTTAAGAGAAAACTGAGCTGGGGACACCTAAGAAGTTGCCTAGAGGGCCAGTTAACGTGGGCGGCCAGGAACTCATGGCAGCACCACGGTTGTTTGATTTTTGTTCATCAGAGTCCCCCTGGATGGTAGGATCTCCATTTGGAGATGGAGCCGCCCCATGTCTGTCTCCCAGTGAGTGGACCGAGGTCCTTGAAGTCAGGGTCCGTGTAACAGGCATTTCCGTATGCGAGGCACGTAGAGTACAGTGCTTGACGTTCAGGGAGTGAATTCAGTGTTACCTAGAATGGGTGGGAAAAGGTATCAGAGAAGGTGAGGGACTGGAAAAAATGGGTGGGGCTTAGCTTCAAGTGCATCTTAGGATAATTGGAAATTAAGGCTGTTTTACTCATTTAGGGAGAAAGGAGAATAGCCTGATCACTTGGCATCCAACACCCTGAAATAACAAACTAGAGGGAAAAGGGACTGAGGTTCACAGCCAGGAATAAAATAAGTCTATTTAAATCTAAGCTATGTAGTAAATGCATGATTTTCCTAAAGAAAATGAAAGAATTTGGAAGTCCTTACGGGTTCACACTCAAGTGCTGATCCTAAAAGTATGACCAGATAATCTGCATAACCGCTAGATTACATTTCCGTTAACATCATAATTTAGCCCTAACATTCCGAAGATTGGATTTAACCTTGGGCTTCACGTATCTGCACCGTCTCCTCTCAAGTTTTAGCAACTGCGAAATCCCTGAACTCCCAAGGGTTAAGTTCCATCTTTTCCCACACTGACACCGCTCTTCCCTATCTTTGTAAGTTTCTAGAACTCTTACCTGCCTCAGATAAGTGTTATCATCAAAATGGGGCAGTATTTAAGTTGTAAAAAAGAAAGTTTGGATTTATTGGGCTTGATTTTGGTTGTTTCTAATCATTTTTACTTCTCCCCTTGAATGTTTGCAGTGGAGCTGGGCAAGAAGTAGGAAGATCATGTATTATCCTGGAGTTCAAAGGAAGAAAAATAATGGTAATTATTTTGTAGGGAGGTTAATAGTACAGCTGTGTCTGCATTGGGGGTTAGGTCTTTCCTGGTACTGTAGCTGTCTGTTCAGCTCCCAGAAAAATGTCATAGTTTGTATATGTAGCCTGTGCTGCGTAATGTTAATGTGAATAACGTAGACTTCTGTTTAGTAATTTGACGAAACATTAAGTTAACTGAGAAGATGTATTCTAAAATTGTAGAATTGTCAACCAGGTCCCTCTTCTGCTCATGGAGGGTCGGGTCAAACCAACTGGCCCCACCCGCCGTGGAGGACAGCCAAGGAACTGAGTGCCGGAACAGGTGCAGAGCCCCAGCCACCCCCATGCTGCCCGGGATGATAGAGCCCTGGTTCGGCAGTGTAGATACCGAAGTTCGGGGGCCCCTGACTTGGGCAAGGCAGTCTGCCCCTCTATGCCCATTTCCTTGTCTGAAAGACGGGAGATGATCTACAGAGTCCTCACTAGAAAGGCATTTCAGTGGCTCATCTTGTTCCTGTGGTTCCACTTCTCTTGCTTCTCCCAATCATTGAAGAACAGGCATATGCCAGATACTGTCATCTTTTTAGTCATTTATTGTATGAATGTAATGCCCCCAAAATGAGTAGGTAACTCATTAATGACTGACTTTTAAGAACTCATTCCCTAATACGTTAAAATACTTATGTTGCCCTGACCCGGTCGGTTTCCCATTTTTGATTAGCATCTTCTCACAATAGTCAGGTCTGGTAGTAGTGAATCTCTGAACTTAAAATGCCCCCCATGTTCTGATAACCAAGGTTTTTGAAGAAGAGTTCGTGCATTGTTAGTTTGCATTCACAAAACCAGCTGAAGAGAAGGTGTCTTAGATCTTGTTTCCTATGACTGAAATGTGGGCTGTGTTTTATGTTTGAGAAGTTAGAATTGTTAACGGCATCTGTGCCACGTTGACTAACAACTGGATTCCAGATGTCAGTGTATACAGTCCGTCTTGATGGCGTGTGTGATGGATTTGTTATAAATACTGTTTATTAAATAAGTTTTAATAACGTATAGGAAACTGTGATCCTTTTTTCTCTTTCAGTTGGACTGCGGGATCCACCCTGGCCTGGAAGGAATGGATGCGCTTCCTTATATTGATTTAATTGACCCCGCTGAGATTGATCTCCTGTTAATTAGTCAGTAGGTCCTTTTCTTTACTCATGACACGGTTTTTCAAGAACTTTCACTCTAAAGATGATTATCAGATTTTAAGACTACTAGGAATCATATTGCAGTCGGGCAGGACAACACTCCCTCTTGGCATCATGGGTTCGAGACACTTATGGGGCTCCTGGGTGGCTCATTGGGTTAAGCATCTGACTCTTGACCCGGGGTCAGGTCATGCTCTCACGTTCACGAAATTAAGCCCCGCATCGGGCTCTGTGCTGACAGAATGAAGCCTGCTTGGGATTCTCTCTCTCTCCCTCTTTCTCTCTGCCCCTCCTCCATTCCTGCCCCCTTGTGTGCACATGTGCGCGCGCGCTCTCTCTCTCTCTCTCTCTCTCTCTCACTCAGAATAAATAAGTTTAACGTTAGAGACGCTTATTCTGAAAAACTTACTTTCCTGCTTGTAGAGTACGTGAGAAAGAGATAGCATACACTTTGGATCACTGTAAAACTTGAGACCAAGAAAGCCCTTTCGCAGAATATCTCCTTGAGGTCACTGTCCTTGACACACCTTATAGGAACTTCATTTGTAAATGTTTTGGCTTCATACCACTGAAGTGCTTATTATGATTCTGGCTGTCAAGAGGAGGTTTGGGTATGTTCCTCCTTCTGTAATTATCATTGGTAAATGTTTTGATGTTTAAAAAATACTTCCAGTGTCGTCTGTATGGTAGACCTGGATGCATTATTCCTTCCCTCTGCATATAACCTAGCCTTGGTGTTCTGAAAGTATCCATATGCCATTGTTACATAGAACTTTGTTGCACAGTCAGCAGCAGTTTGATTTCAGGTGGTATTTGATGGATAATACTTTAAGAATTGACAGAATCTGGGGCGCCTGGGTGGCTCAGTCGGTTAAGCATCTGACTTCAGCTCAGGTCATGATCTCGCGGTTCGTGAGTTCAAGCCCTGCGTTGGTCTCTGTGCTGACGGCTCAGAGCCTGGGGCCTGTTTCCGATTCTGTGTCTCCCTCTCTCTCTCTGACCCTCCCCTGTTCATGCTCTGTCTCTCTCTGTCTCAAAAATAAATAAACGTTAAAAAAATTTTTAAATAAAAAAATAGAATTGACAGAATTTTCTTGTTTCTTTTTAAGTTTCCATCTGGATCACTGTGGAGCTTTGCCCTGGTTTCTACAGAAGACAAGTTTCAAAGGAAGGACATTTATGACTCACGCTACAAAAGCTATTTATAGATGGCTTCTCTCAGATTATGTCAAAGTTAGGTAAATACCTCTATTAGATTTATACAGGGATTTGATTCTACAGAATACATATAGTTCAAGATATGGACCTTTTTATGTTTTGAAGTGAGACACTCTTTTTATTCACAAGGATGTCATTCATTTGTCAGTATCAACTCCTCAGATACCCAGCATGTACCTAGCACCTTCCTGGCCATAAAGTCTTTATGAACTTTTTACATCCTTTTGAATCTTTGTAATTTAAGTGAATTATAAGGTATGTTAGCAGTATTCTATAAACAGAATTTTATGATTTTATTAAAATTTAAGATCAGGTACATGATACAGTGACATATACTGAAATGTTATTTTAGACTATTTGATCAAAGCACATTACCGTCAGAAATGAAAAAGTTTCCCGAGGAAGGTTTTTCCAGTTTTAAGAGGATAATCAGACAAGCTACAAGTATTTTTGTGATACGTACAGCATACGTTTTTAGCCTTGGAAAGCTTACTGTTTAATTTGTATATTCCAGGAGTAGCTTGGATACAATTTATTACTCTTCACATATAAATACAAAAGAATGGAAGAGGTGCCCTTAGTAATAATTATTCTGCTTAACACTTGAATGATATTTACCATGTGCAGACACAGTCCGCACTCCTCAGCATGTTAACTCATTTAATCTTCATATCAACTTCATGATGCACGTTCTGTTAAGAATCCCATTGTCCAGGTGATGGACCGGAGGCACAGAGAGGCTAGGTGACGTGCCTGTGATGGTCATAGTAAGAGACAAAGCTACGATTTAGACCCAAGCAATCTGGCACTGGAGTCCGTGTCCTTAGCCACCACTCCCTTTTGCTTTTTTGGAAGTACATTAGTATAATTTTCAGGAGAAAACTTACACTACCCTTTTTAGAGAAATCTCACATCCTGATATGAGAATCTCTGTTCAGTGTATATGAGCGAGTTTATCACTGGGGAGTGTCGGGGCAGAAAAAGACGTGGAGAAATACCATCATAGAGTACTTTGCCTTAACTTACTATGTACTTTGCTTAAAATCATGTTTTGTAGCTGTATACACCAAACATTTTTATTATTATAATTGCAGAATTAAAAAATGTCCGAGAGATTCTAAATAGTGTAATCCTTGAGGTGAAATAACTTTGTGGCTCCTTCATTCACAGACAGTCTCTGAGTTTCAAGAGTTTAAAAAATCTG
This sequence comes from Lynx canadensis, assembly GCF_007474595.2. NCBI lineage: Eukaryota > Metazoa > Chordata > Mammalia > Carnivora > Felidae > Lynx > Lynx canadensis. Next base: position 133,156,114 of record NC_044305.1, on the reverse strand, counting down.
ACTTTCAGTTTTTTCTCATTGACATCTTTGACAATTTAGTAACATATCAGCAGATGACATGCTGTACACGGAGACAGATTTGGAAGAGAGCATGGACAAAATCGAAACCATCAACTTTCATGAAGTTAAAGAAGTTGCAGGAATCAAGTTTTGGTGTTACCATGCAGGCCACGTTCTAGGAGCTGCCATGTTCATGATTGAGATCGCGGGCGTGAAGGTACCTTTGCTCTGGCAACTTCCTCCCCAGAAGTAATGAGTGCAGAGCTTTGTGCCAGCAAGCGATACTGAAGAAAGTTCCGTAAGACTTGCAGAGTGCTACACACTGAAACAAGGATAAAATTAAATTGAGACTTCTTCCTTTTAAATATCACAGTTCATACCCCCACGGTACAACTTCCTCTATCGCGATTATGAAAAGTAAAATAAGCTCCTTAAAAGACTAACGTTCTTTCACAATATTATAGGATCAGTTCCTTTCCAGCGTCCTTTAGGAGAATGATGAGGGCAGAACTTTCTTCCTGGCTGCACCTATTTAACAGCAAACTGATTTGGCATTCACGTGTAAGCCCCTGAAGGGGGTGCTGCATGAGTGACAGGTGTTAATCAGAACAGATCCTTGCCGCCATCCTTGAGGAAAAAAGACAAAGGGAGTCAATGAACTTGTCAAAGACTGGTGGATGGCCGCACCAGCACTTACTTCCGGTGCACGTTGGATCACTTGGGGAGCCTTATTAAAAACACTCATTGAATCAATTTGAGGGTGTGGCTTTGCCCTTTTTTTTTTCTTTTTAAGTTTTCTAGGTGATTCCCATGTGTAGGCAGAGCTGAGAATCGATGCTCCGGCGTAATATTGTCCTGAATAGTTAGCAGCTGCTCATAGATGTGAAACGTTTACGTATCGAGTTATACTAAGTATTGCTAAATCATTTATCCTTACTGTTTGCTCAGAGGCACAAAAAATAAGTAGAGAATAACACTAAGGCAGATCGATATTCCCATGTGAAACTTGGTGCTTACCCTCCTATGATTTTTATCCTCCATTTTACATGGTTTTTCCATATACCTCAGTAGATTTCTTTCCTCATCATGCCCTTTTCCTCTTGGGTGTTCAGAGCACCTTCTCAAGTTTATTAATACACAGGTTACCTGTGCTGGGTGCGTCTGGGAGTGTATCATTCCCCCAAGTTAAGAGGGAATAATTGAAACACTGGATGGTTTATGACTGAACTAAGTTAAACACTTTGAATTATTAATATTGCATCTAAGTTTCATCCCTTGTGGGCTGTTGTTTCTACTGAAATTCACCTTCAGATTTTATGAGTTAAATATATTTACTAGTAAAACAAAGCCTTCCAAATCCTGACTTTCTAGCTTCGTTTTTTTTCACAGCTTTTGTACACAGGTGATTTCTCAAGACAAGAAGATAGACACTTAATGGCAGCTGAAATTCCGAATATTAAACCTGACATTCTCATTATTGTAAGTGTTAGTGTGGTGTATTTTATTTTATTATTTGCTTAAATGTTTATTTGTTTATTTTGAGAGAGAGAAGGCGAGAGAAAGTGTGGGTGGGGGAGGGGCAGAGAGAGAGAGAATCCCAAGTTGGCAGCTCAGAGCAGACATGGGCCTTGAACCCACAAACTGTAAGATCATGACCTGAGCCAAAGTTGGATGCTTAACCAACGCCACCCAGGCGTCCCAGTCCTGATGCCATTTTCTAAAAGTCTCTTACTGCTTGGCCAGATCTGAATTCTAACATTTTTATTTGCTCTTTTTTTCCAATTAGTATTATAACAGTATGTGTTCAAGTAAATGGCATGTTAATGGAGAAACGAGTCACTTTGCTTCTGCATTTTATTGATGTTTCACTTTTGTATTCTTTGAGAATCGTCAATCTTGGTCTCCTACTTCTAATGTGTTATTTAGGAATCTACGTATGGGACGCACATCCATGAGAAGCGTGAAGAGAGAGAAGCAAGATTCTGTAACACTGTTCATGACATTGTAAACAGAGGGGGCAGAGGCCTCATTCCCGTCTTTGCTCTTGGAAGGGCTCAGGAGCTGCTCTTGATCTTAGGTATGCTTTTCCTTTTTATTTGGGGGATTTTCGTAATCTTGGAGTGTGGCTCTATCAAGATAATTGCCTGGCCTTGGCTAGATCATTCTGTCTTTCCAGGCTTCAGTTTCTGCATCTAAAAGCAGATGTGGAGCTATAAAAGCCCCGAGAAACAGTGGCCCTTGGGCGCTGCTACTGGGAATATAAATATTTCCCCCTTCTGTTTGCCATCAGCCTCAGAATTCTCTGCAGTGAGCTCAGAAGTCCGAAAAACCTGCTACCCTTTGGTCCAGCAGTACCACGTGTGGGAAATAAATGATGTAAAGACAATTTTATGAATAAGAGTAATCATTGCTTCAGTAGTTGTAAAGAAATATCATGTCAGTAAATATCACCTTGTAGGAAAAAATCATGTCACGGATGAGTAATTATATGTTGGCACATAAAATGCATATGGACATATATAAAATATATATAATTGGACCAGCGGGCCTGGGCGGCTTTCGGTTAAACGTCTGACTCTTGATCTCAGCTCAGGTCTTGATCTCAGGATCGTGAGTTCAAGCCCCACAGAGCCTACCTAAAAAAAAAAAAAGAAAGAAAAAGGAAAAAATTAATTGGAATCAGAACGTTAGAGTTCAGAACAGTATGTTCTCTGATCCTATTTAAAAATATACAAATAGGGCTGCCTGGCGGGCTCAGTTGGTAGAGCATGAGACTTTTGATCTCGAGATTCTAAGTTCAATCTCCACTTTGGATGTATAGGTTACTTAAGACTAAAATCTTAAAAAACAATACACCAGTGACTGGAAAGATGTTAAGCCTGCGTAATGAGAAAGTGGATGATTTCTTTTTTTATTTTCTGCTTTTCTCTACTTTGCAAATACTTCAATGAGCATGTATAAATTTTTGGGTACCACTCTTCGCATGTATTTATATTTAACGATTCTAACTCAGACATTCTGTGGTGCTATTTGGGGAAAGCACTCTTCTTAAAGACTGAGCGCCTTGTGTGTAAAGAGCTTCAGTGCAAAGAACTAGAAATGGTCACATCAAGCTGTTGCTCTCAGCTCTCCCATCTCTAGGATGATGCGGATAAGTCTGTCCCTGTTACACTGACAAGGAAAACAAGGAAAAACGGAGTAAATGACCTCAGCTCGAAAGCTGATCCGTGAGAGAGATCAGACATAGTAGGACTGCATTTTCTGCGCCCTAAGCCAATCCAATGTTCTTTTGCTCCTTTTTTCTTAATTTTTTTTTAACGCTTATTTATTATTGAGAGAGCGAGAGAGAGCATGAGCAGGGGAGGGGCAGAGAGAGGAGGAGACACAGAATCCGAAGGAGGCTCCAGACTCTGAGCCCGATGTAGGACTCAAAAAACCCCGCGAGATCATGACCTGAGCCGAAGTCAGACACTTAAGTGACTGAGCCACCCAGGCGCCCCTCTTGCTTCTTTTTTCTTTTTTCTAACTGCAAGTCAAATTTGCCCTCAGAAGTCTCGAACTAAAACGTCTCCGTAACAAAGTAATTTGAAGAACAGAAGAAATTGGGAAGCTGAAGCCATGGCTGTTACCATCAAATTGGGTCACCAGATTCAGCACATAAAAATATAGGACACCCAGTTAAATTTTAACATCAGAAAAATAATGAAGAATATTTTAGCACAAGTGTCTCAAAGATTTAGTAACCTATTTTTATACCGAAAATCTTGTGTTTTTTATCTGAAATTCAAGTTTAATTTGGCATTTGATAATTTTACCTGGCAAGTCTGCCATCAGAGCATATATTGCGATTCCTCCTCTATGCAATTGGTTGTTCCTTTTCCCCTAAATTCTCCCTTGTGATATAGTATTAACAGAGGGCAGCCATTTGAATGAGTGGTTTCAAATCTCATCTGTGTTCTAGCCGTGTGACCTTGAGCAAGTTACTCAACTTTTCTTTGATATTTAAAATGTCTCCACAAAAATACACACACACACAAATAGGAGATGTGATGTGATCTTGGGATGCAGTAGGCAATGCAAGGTATTTGAGAAATAAAAGAGTATGTGAAAACTTAGGCAGCATTAAAATTTTTAATTTCACCAGTAAAAACGCGAGCAGAATAAAGCAAAGGGCGAAGCAGGAAATATATTTGTAACCTACATGACAGAAGTCCCTGTCCTTTATATAGAGTTTCTACTTATAAATCAAGTAGGAAAATACCATTCCCACACTCTTCAACCTTTTTTCAGCCTCAGTTTCCTAATCTATAAGATAGAGATGAATTGTTTTAAAAATTAGAAATAATAAATGTAAATAGCATACTAGGCATTTAATGCATTTTCTAAATGCAGGTACACCTAGGAGAACAAATGATACCTTTTGACCATGCTACTCTTATAATATTTTGGGATTTAATGAGAGTTTTCTTGTAAAATGAGCCTTCCTTTAAAGATACATTGTGTATGTTAGGGGCACCTGGGTGGCTCAGCGGTTGAGCGTCTGACTTTGGCTCAGGTCATGATCTCGCAGTTCATGGGTTCAAGCCCCATGTTGGGCTCTGTGCTGACAGCTCAGAGCCTGGAGCCTGCTTCGGATTCTGTGTCTCCCTCTCTCTCTCTGCCCCTCCCCTGCTCATGCTCTGTCTCTGTCTCTCTCTCTCTCTCTTTCAGAAATAACCATTAAAAAAAAAAAAGAAACACAATTTGTAAGCATATATTGCCAACAGGTTTTGTTTATTTTTTTTAATGATTTGATGGTTTCTTTATTTTTTTTTTAATTTTTTTAATGTTTATGTATTTTTGAGAGAGAGAGAAAAACAGAGTGTGAGCGCGGGAGGGGCAGAGGGAGAGACACAGAATCTGAAGCAGGCTCCAGGCTCTGAGCTGTCAGCACAGGGGCCGACATGGGGCTCGTGGGACTTGAACTCATGAGCCATAAGATCCTGACCTGAACTGAAGTCAGATTTTTTTGAAGTCAGATTCTTAACCGACTGAGCCACCCAGATACCCCGACAGGTTTTGTTCATTATGAGAAACTGTTTAGCAGCTTTTCAAAAAAATATAGTCGTACAGTAATATTGTTTGTATGTGTTCAGAAACTATTTTAACTCTTTCGACAGTCCTGTTTTTTAACTGGCAAAGTTTAACTACACAAAGTCTAATTTTGATAAGTCTTTGAAATATTGAGAATACATTTTTATTTAAAATTGTCACAGGATTTAGTCTCTGGAAGGTAATAAGTTATGGTCTGTTACTCAGCTAAACTTCTACTGAGTCATTTTTAAAAGCTTCCACGTCAGGGCACCCGGATGGCTCAGTCCGTTAAGCGCTGACTTTGGTTTCAGCTCAGATCGTGGTCTCACTGTTAGTGAGTGTGAGTCCTGTGTCATGCTCCCCGTGGAGCCCAGAGCCTGCTTGGGAGTCTCAGTCTCTCCCTGTCTATCTGCCCCTCCCCGCCTTGTGCTTGCTCTCTCTCTCTCTCTCTCAAAATAAATTAATTAATTAATTAAAAAATAAAAGCTTCCATGGCTTGGGACTGTGATCACAGTCTTCTTTTTAGGTCTTGCACTAGTATTCAGAAATAAGTTTTGATGTTGTAAGTTTAAGTTAGTAAGCACCACGCTAATTTTTTTTGAACTCTTTAAAACATAGTTATGTGCCACAAAATGAAAAGGCAACCTACTAAATGGGAGAAAATGTTTACAAATCATGCATCTGATAAAGGGTTAATATCCAAAATATATGAAGAACTTACACAACTTAAAAAACGTGATTAAAAACGGGCAGGAGCCTGGAAGAAACATTTTTACAAAGAAGACATATAGATGGCCAACAGGCACATGAAAAGATACTCAGCATCACTAATCATCTAGGGAAATGCAAATCAGAACCACAGTGAGATACCGTCTCATACCTGCCAGATTGGCTATTATCAAAAAGACCAGCAAAGAAACAAAAAGATAAATGTTGGTCAGGATATAGAGAGAAGGAAACCGTCACACATTGTTGGTGGGAATGTGAATTGGTGCAGCCACTGAAAAACAGCGTGGAATTTCCTCAAAAAATTAAAAAAAGAACTACCATGCCATCCAGCAGTTCCACTTCTGGTTTTTGTGTTTTTTTTTTTAAGTTTATTTATTTTAAGAGACAGAGTGTGTGAAGGGCAGAGAGACAGAGGGAGAGAGAGAAAATCCCAAGCAAGCTCTGCACTGTCAGCACAGAGCCTGATGCAGGGCTCCAACTCATGAACCAGGGGATCATGACCTGAGCCGAGATCAAGAGTCAGACGCTAAACTGACTGAGCCACCAGGCACCCCTTCTACTTCTTCGGTTTTTATCCGAAGAAAATGAAAACACCAATTTAAAGACATATATGCACCCCTGTGCATTGCAGCATTATTTACAGTAGCTAAGACATGGAAATGCCCCACGTGTTCATTGATGAATGAGTGGACAGAGGAGATGTGGCACGCATATACAGTGGAGAATGTGACTCCACGTTAGAAAAGAACAAAGTCTTGCCATGTGCAACAACATGGATGGAACTGGAGGGTATTACATAGTGAAATAAGTCAGACAGAGAAAGACAAATACCGTATGACTTCACTTATGTGTACAGTCTAAAAAATAAAATGGGTGCCTAGGTGGTTCAGTCCATTAAGTGTCTGACTCTTAATTTCAGCTCAGGTCACTATCTCAACAGTTAGTGAGTCTGAGCCCTTCATTGGGCTCTGCATTGACAGCGAGGAACCTGCTTGGGATTCTCTCTCTCCCTCTCTCTCTGCCCCTCCTCTGCTTGAGCGCTCTCTCGAAATAAATGTGTTTTTTTAATCTTTTAAAAAATAATAAATAAACAAAGCCAAACAAACAGACTCATAGATACAGGAAACTGTTGGTTGCTGGAGGTGGGAGGGCTTAGGAGTCCAGCAAAATAGGTGAAGGGGATTAAGAGGTACAAACTCCCAGTTACAAGTGAGTTATGGAAATGTAACATACAGCATAGGAAATATGGTTAGTGATACTGTAATGATTTTGGCGACAGATGCTAGGTAGGGGATCGTCTTGTAACGTATAAAAATATTGAATCACTGTGATGTACACCTGAAACTAATGGGATATGTCAATTATACTTTATACTTCAATTTGAAAGAAAAAAAAAAAAAATGTTAGCGTAGCCGGGGCTGGGCACTTAGGAAACCTTCAGAGCCTGACAGCCCCTTCCCTTGCCCTATTGTAGCTTCTGTACCTTGCATCAGAGCTAAAGCACAAGGGGGGCCAACACGTGTTGAATGAAGGGGCGTGCTTTCCAACCAGAGGCTGCATCCCAGGGCCTCGGGCCATCTGTTAGTGTCAAATCCTAGCTGCCTGCATTCCGGTGCGTGGTCTTGCGTCTTGGGCAAGTGGTTTGGGATTTCTGAGCTTCCGTTCCTTCTGTAAAATGTGGACTGTGCCCTCTGTGTGGTTGCAGACACCCTACGCGAGCCCTCTTCAGCGCCCAGCGTAGAATCTGTGCTCAGGAAATAGCAGCTGCTGCTAGCGCAGCTAACTGTCCCCGCCACAGGATTGCAGGGTCGCTAAGGGACACCGAGGGGCAGAAGTCGGAGTCTCGATTACAAGCAGCCTACAGCAGGTGACTGACTAAAGCAGGAGGGAATGCACTGGAAGGTATTGGTGTCCCAGACTATCCAGGAAAAATGGGAAGCAAGCCTGGAACAGGGCCCTTCCTGAAGGCAGGAGGCAAGAGCCATTAGGAATGCGTCCCAGGAAGGAGTGCCCGCTACTTGTTACCTGGGCGTCCGCAGGCAGGGCCAAGCCCCGCGAGAGGCCCACCAGGTGCAGAGCCATGAGGACGAGGCCAACTGCAGGAGGGACCAGAAGGGACCCTGAGAGAGGAAGTGGCCTGAAGGAAAACAAGCAAGGTCCGAGCCCAGCACCCCCACCCCTGGCTTTCCACCCCTGCGCATAGCAACGTCTTAAATGTGGCTTACCCTTGGGGCGCCTGGGTGGCGCGGTCGGTTGAGCGTCCGACTTCAGCCAGGTCACGATCTCGCGGTCCGTGGGTTCGAGCCCCCGCGTCGGGCTCCGGGCTGACGGCTCGGAGCCTGGAGCCTGTTTCCGGTTCTGTGTCTCCCTCTCTCTCTGCCCCTCCCCCGTTCATGCTCTGTCTCTCTCTGTCCCAAAAATAAACGTTGGAAAAAAAAAAAAAATTTTAAATGTGGCTTACCCTTAAGCAGGGTAATAATTACTGCAGACATAGCCGACATGTTGAACAAATTGTTGTGTGCTCGTAATTACAAATTGCATTTCTAACACTCCAGGGGGTTCCAAACCTTGATATCTTTGCTGTTAACACATAAATTAGTGATTTGTGGAAATTGCAAGAGAAGGATATGTAGAGTTTTTTTTATTTCTATAAATATAGATATAAATCTATAGATACAGATTTATATACATATTTAAATGTATATATCAAATAAATTTATCAAATAAATATATATCAAATAAATTTGATTTATTTCTTGGATGTCTGAATTTCTTTAAATTAATTACATGTATCACTTATTATTTGAACTATTTATCCCACATAACAAAATGAAATTTGTTTCTGATGAAATCTCTCTCTCTAGACGAGTACTGGCAGAATCACCCAGAACTCCATGATATTCCCATATACTACGCGTCATCTTTGGCCAAGAAGTGCATGGCAGTGTACCAGACGTACGTAAATGCCATGAACGACAAAATCCGCAAACAGATCAACATCAACAATCCCTTTGTGTTCAAGCACATCAGTAACCTCAAGGTGAGTGCTGAGGAAGAGGAAGGACCGGTAAACACAGAGAAGTCGATAGCACATTGATTCCGGGCCAAGTCCTTTTGGCTGAGGTCTCGCCTTTTCTGTAGCAGGCACCGTTTTCCTGCAGGAAAACAAAAGTTTAGCAACTGGCGTTCTCCTCTGCTTAAATCTTGCCAGTCGTTCCAAGTCTCCATTGGTTCTCAGTATTTACTATTGCTGAATAAGTTAGTCTCCCTGCCATAGAAACAGAAAGTCTTGATGAGAAAAATATCTTATGTTACGTCTTAACGTTTTTCTGTCCTTCCTCAAACCTAATCGTCTTTTTGATTTGCACTGCAAATTCCATGTATGAACATTTTCATATGTTTACTTTTCTAGAGCATTCAATAAAAGCTGATTTCCTTTAGTTAAAAAAATGTTGTTTTAAAAATATATTGTTTTATTGGGGTGCCTGGGTGACTCAGTTGGTTAAGTGTCCAACTTCGGCTCAGGTCATGATCTCATGATTTGTGCGTTCGAGCCCCACGTCAGGCTCTGTGCTGACAGCTTGGAGCCTGGAACTGCTTCGGTTCTGTGTCTCCTTCTGTCTCTGCCCCTCCCCAACTTGTGCTCTGTCTCTCTATGTCTCTCAAAAAAATAAATAAATGTAAAAAAAATTTTTTTTAAATATATATGTTGTTTTATTAAAGTTAATGCTATACTCTTAATAAAATAATGCCCCAAGGGGCGCCTGGGTGGCGCAGTCGGTTAAGCGTCCGACTTCAGCCAGGTCACGATCTCGCGGTCCGTGAGTTCGAGCCCCGCGTCGGGCTCTGGGCTGATGGCTCAGAGCCTGGAGCCTGTTTCCGATTCTGTGTCTCCCTCTCTCTCTGCCCCTCCCCCGTTCATGCTCTGTCTCTCTCTGTCCCAAAAATAAATAAACGTTGAAAAAAAAAAATTTTTTTTTAAAAAAAATAAAATAATGCCCCAAATAATTCAAGTGCTAGAAGTCATCTTCCAGTTGTAAGTGGGCTCTGTCCATAAAGTATTATTTTTTGAGTTAATTGCTTAAGAACTAGAGCCAAGTTTTCCCTGGAAACAATGTTAAACTTTTTGGTTAGATTTTTTAGGCCAGCTCAAAATATTTGTGAAGTATGCAAAGCCATTGTGAGTGGGAAAGTTCTTTTGGAATTCTCTCTTGGGCAGATAGAAAGCCATTTGACTCTTACTTTTTTCCTGCCTGCCCTCTAGGCAATGAAAATGGTCCTATAATAGCCCATTAACTACCAGTAGAAGGTTTAGAAGGACAGAGTGAACTAACTGCTTCTTATCACTTTGTTTTCCTTTCATTCCCAGCTTCAGTTGTTTAGGAACTGAGAAATTAGACTTAAAATGTTTGCTCGTCTCCAAGGTCCTTACAGTAGTGTGATCAATCTTTTCACCTACCTTTTCGTTATTCTTTAAAAATAAGGACAGCCTTGCCAAACCCTGGTGCATAGCACGCTTTTACCATTCCTTTTTCTCTCTTAGAGCATGGATCATTTTGATGACATTGGTCCCAGTGTCGTCATGGCCTCCCCGGGCATGATGCAAAGTGGCTTATCCAGAGAGCTCTTTGAAAGCTGGTGCACGGATAAGAGGAACGGCGTCATTATAGCAGGGTACTGTGTAGAAGGGACACTTGCCAAGGTCAGCTATGAGACCACTGTGTCATTCCTAATCAGAATTGCCAAGGTGGCCCGTTAAAGTCTGAGAGGCACTTAATCTTGTTGCAGTAAAAAGTATGGAAGGGAACCTAGTTGAGACCAACAAAAACATGAATACCTCATTCACTGAAGAAGTTTACTAATATGTATTCTCCTGAAAAGCCGTAGAAGGTGTTTGGGTTGATTGCCCTTCTTCCTAACGATGCAGAATGGTTGATGTTAGCTCTTCGGGATGTACACATTGTGGGAAGTACGTGCAGAACTTTAGAAACAGTTTCTGAACATCCAAGCATCACATTCTCTTACCCCTGTTATCTATATAACTTGTCTTATTTCTTAAAATACGTTGTGATTCCCGGGGCACCTGGGTGACTCAGTGGGTTGAATGTCCAACTCTTGGTTTTGGCTCAGGTCATGATCTCACAGTTCATGAGTTCGAGTCCTGCATCCATCTGTGCTGATGGCACGAGCCTGCTTGGGATTCTTTCTCTCAGAATAAATGAATAAATGTTTAAAAAATAAAATAAAACTGACTTCCAGAATAGAAGCACATCTGTTTGAAAAGCGACTTTACCAAGCAAGAGAATAGTTGGGAATACAAGTTTGGCTTGTATTGTACAATTGTACAAGTTAACAGTTGTCACTTCCAGTATTTCAAATACATTGAAATTTAGTTAACCTGCCTGCTTTCCTGATTAAATATTTGCTTGCTCAAGAAAATAAGTATTTGATATTTACTAAGTCGCTATTAGAATGATTTTTGTGCTAAAGGTCCTAAATTTAATGTAAGAGTTTATGGCTGCATTAAAAAATAGAAAATGTCCCTTTTCTTTTCTGACTGGGTAGTTTATTTGTTTTGCTTTTTTAAATTTTTCTTTCTTTTTCACAGCATATCATGTCTGAACCAGAAGAAATCACTACCATGTCTGGACAGAAGTTACCGCTGAAAATGTCTGTTGATTACATTTCTTTCTCTGCTCACACAGATTACCAACAAACCAGTGAATTTATCCGTGCTTTGAAACCGCCTCATGTGGTTAGTCTATGAATTTGATTTCTAACATTAAAGGGGAAAGAAACATACCCAAGAAACCATAGCAGCTGGTTTTCAAGTCAAACACCGCTTGTCGCTAAGGTAGCCTTTCAACAGAGCACTTTTGCTTGTACTTGGATCTGACCTCTACAGCTCCCCTTTGAGTTAGGCAAGCTGTGCACTGTAATTTTCTCCACTTACCTGAGGTCACTTAGCAGATCCACCAGATCGAGACCCAGTGCTCTTTCTGTCCCTTTCTGTTGCCTCCCCAGTAACTTAAGAGCACAGGCTTTGCAGTATGCTGGTTTTGAATCCCCGTTCTATCCCTTACTTGCTGGGCAAATTACTTATCCTGTCTGTACCCCATTTGTAAATAGGGATAACAATGCCTCATAAGGTTATTGTGAGGAAGGAGTGAGAGAACATATATATCTAAAGCATCTAAAATGGTGCCTGGCATGTAGTAAATGCTTAATAAGATGGAAAGAAGGGAGAGACAAGTCATGTAATGGTAGAAATTAAAGATCCAAATAGATACGAAATGTATTACATAGCTCCTTACTGATGTGCTTTGTTTATATTTTTAAGTTTCATGTAATTATGAAAATAACAATTATATTTTGGTGGGACTAGGGAGGGGGTAAGAGGGAAAAGCTAAAAAAACATGTATTTTTAATCAACAGAACACTCAGGGAATATGTGTCTCGAAACAGATGAAGTGCCCTTTCTGAATGTATTTGCAAGTAGTTAGAGGAAATAGCCTTCTGCTAATTTTTTTCCTTAAGTTGTTTTTTTTTTTTATCGTGGCAAAATATATATAACATAAAACTTGTAATTTTAACCATTTTTTAAGTGTACAATTCAGTGGCATTAATTACACTCACAGTATTGTACAGCCATCACCACTATCTATTTCTAAAACTTTTTCATCACCCCGAAAAGAAATTGTACCTATTAAGCAAAAATTTTCCATTTCCTCCTCCCCAGCCCCAGGTAACCTCTAATTAACTTCGTAAATTTGCCTATTCTAGATATTTCGTGTCAGTGAAATCATATAAAATATATATAATATGTCCAAGGTTCATCTGTATCGTAACATGTATCAGAACTTCATTCCTCTGTGTGGATGAAAATAACAGTCCGTTGTGTGTAGATACCACATTTTGTCTGCACATCTGCCAATGAACACGTAATGCTAAAGTGAACATGGGCCTGTAAGAATCTGAGTCGCTTTTTTCTGCTCCTTTGCACATGTGCCAAAGAGTGTAATCACTGGGTCATGTGTTGTTAACTTTTTGAGGAATCACTAACCCTTCCCACTAATGGTAGTGGCCTCACCATTTTACTTTCCCCCCAGCAGTGCACAAGGATGCCGGTTAGCCCATATCCATGCCAACACTTGCTAGTTGCCTTTGTTTAATTATAGTCATTCTAATAAGTGTGAAGTGGTATCTCATTGTGGTTTTGATTTTCACTTCCTAACGACTGATGATGTTGAGCATCCCTTCATGTGCTTTTTTGTTCATTTTTGAGTTCTTTCTAGCATGGTAGTCCTCACAGGTATTTTCCCATTGGTCCTTACTTAGGAAGCAGATTCTCGGGTGGGGAAAAATCCCTCTCCTTTTTAGCATCATGAACGGTCGAATTGAGCTACAGCGCAGGCTCCTTACAGGTGTTTCCTAGCGTATGTGGTTTATGGATATTCCCCCCACATTTTAAAGCCAGGGAGGGAGTGTCGTACTGCCCTTTCTCTCTGGTGTCACCACCTCATCCTCAGGCCATTTCATTGCTCTTCAGGCTCTCTCTCTGCTGACAGTTAAAATTCCTGGATTCAACTCGATGCTTACCTTCCTTCAGTAACCAGGTCAGCAAAAGTATATCTACATGATAATGTAACAATAGTGTTAGTAGTAATAATGAGCAACAGCTGTCAGTTATTATTTACCACGTGCCAGGTACTGTACTCATGTTTTAAGTAATCTCTGGCCCAGCGTGGGGCTTGAACTCTCAACCCTGAGATCAAGAGTTGCGTGCTCTACTGACTGAGCCACCCCGGCACCCCTGTACTCATGTTTTACGTGTATCAACTTGCTTACTCCTTACAACCAACAACTGGTTATAGATGAGAAAACCGAGATGTTACGTAACTTGCTCAAGTTTACGGAGCTAGTAAGTGTTTGAAGAGCCGGGCGTTGTGTTTAAGCAGCCAGGCCTCGAAGCCTGGGCTCTTTGCTAGGTCTAGTAGTGATGCCGGGTTGGCTTCTGTTAGCCCAGGCAGCAATCTATAGATTAAGGATGATCTGTCTTGTAAAATACAGGTTATAAAAGTGAATAGGAGGAGACTGGTATCTGATGCAATTGTCGTCAATACCCCTCAAACACAATTTCATTTGGTTCTGAAATATTTTATTTGGTATTACTATAATAAACAGAAGAAAATATCAAAGGTCTTTGTTATCCCCTATAAAAAGCTTCTTTAGAAAGCCTTGTATTAAAATGGGGTACCTGGGTGGCTCAGTAAAACGTCCAACTCTTGATTTCGGTTCAGGTCATGATCTCCTGGTTTGTGAGTTGGAGCCCTGCATTGGGCTCCGTGCTGACAGTGCAGAGCCTGCTTGGGATTTTTTCCCTCTCTCAAAATAAGTCAACTTAAAAAAAAAAAACAGGCTTGTATTAAGAAATGTAAAGAAAACTATGGGTGTTTTCTTCATTAGTAGGAGTGGCAATAGTTTCATACAGGAATCACGTATCTAAAGCTGGTAGAGGCTGTGGAGTTTACAGAAGTCACGTGGTCCAGCCCTTTGCAGCTGAGTACGGAAGTCTAGAAAAAGTCCAGCTTCCACAAAGTTGTATGTCTTGTTAGTGGCAAAAAACTGAAGTTGAAGTTTCTTTACTCTGTCTTAAAATAGTTCCACTTCAGGATTTTTAAGGCCAAACAGAATGAAAATACCTATACAAGTTTGATTGACTGGAGATCCTTCAAAGTAGTTCAGCTTAATAACTTCGAGTATATGTGTTTCAATATTTAAGTCAGATAGGGGCCATCCTTAACCCACACTAAGAGTGTTTCCCTGTGCTCTCTGAAAATTCATTCTGTGTAGATTTTAGTCCACGGAGAACAAAATGAAATGGCCAGATTGAAAGCAGCCCTGATTCGAGAATATGAAGATAACGATGAAGTTCACATAGAGGTTCATAATCCTCGGAACACAGAAGCTGTGACCTTGAATTTCAGAGGAGAAAAGCTAGCCAAGGTAAAAGGTTGTGATTTCTAATCTTACCCAGGTCTTTGCTAAAGGGAAATGTATACTTAAAAATACAGCCTTCTTTTAATCAAAGCAAGATAATGTGCTTAATGATGATTTCTGTTTACTTAGTATACTATAAGAATTTTCTCCTGGGGTCACCTGGGTGGCTCAGTTGGTTAAGCGTCTGATTTCCACTCAGGTCGTGATCTCATGGTTTATGAGTTCAAGCCCCGCCTTGGGCTCTGTGCTGACAGCCTGGAGCTTGGAGCCTGCTTCAGATTCTGTAACTCCCTCTCTCTCTGCCCCTCCCCTGCTCATAATCCGTGTCTGTCTGTCTGTCTGTCTCTCTCTCAAAAATAAACATTTAAAAAAATAAAATTAAATATAATTTTTTTAAAAAAAAAGAATTTTATCTTGGGGTGCCTGAGTGGCTCAGTCATTTGAGCGTCCAACTCTTGATTTGGGCTCAGGTCATGACTTCGTGGGATTGAGCCCCGAGTCGAGCTCCGCACTGATGGTTGGAGCCTGCTTGGGATTCTCTCTCTCCCTCTTTCTCCCCTCTGCCCCTCCCCTTGCTCACTCGCTCACTCTCTCTCAAAATAAATAAGCATTTAAAAAGGAACTGAAGGAATTGTTTCCTTATGCTCTTTTAGGTCTTCTTCTGATTCTTCTAGTTCATTTCTTCACACAGAAAATTTTCAAGTACATTAGATCTTAATGCAGTTGAGTTTGATAGCTTTTTAAACCACATCTCCACTTCCTTTTCATTCCTGTATCTGAGGAAGGAAATTCATTACTGTTTTATTACTACATCTCATACAGTATAATGTCTACTGGTCCTTCTCCCAGAGAATGTAAAGATAGATAGGTCTGTGTCTTTAAACATATGTGGTATGATGGAACTTACAAAAATTTGTCCTTTTTTGATGTTGAAATATAGTATTTTCAGAATTTAAAAATAGTTAAAGGGGCGCCTGGGTGACTCAGTTAAGCGTTCAATTATTGATTTCTGCTCAGGTCACGATCTCATGGTTCATGAGTTCAAGCCCTGAGTCAGGCTGTGCACTGACAGCACAGGGCCTGCTTGGGATTCTCGGTTACCCTCTTTCTGCCCCTCCCTGCTCACCCTCTATCTCTGTCTCTTAAAATAAATAAACATTTAAAAAGATAAATAAAATCGTTAAAAACCTTACCTGAGACTTCAGAGCGATACTATAAGGTATCCACATTTGTGCCTCCTGTGAAGATTTTTTTTTTCTTTTAAATGTTTATTTATTTTTGAGAGAGAAAGAGTGTGTGTGAGCAGGGGAGGGGCTGAGAAAGAGGGGGACAGAGGATTTGAAGCCAATTCTGTGCTGACAGCAGAGAGCCCGATGCGGGGCTTGAACTCACAAACTGTGAGATTATGACCTGAGCCAAAGTCGGACGTTTAACCGACTGAGCCACCCAGGCACCCCTTCTGTTAAGATTTCTTTTAAGATACTTCTAAGGGAAACTTTTTAATGATCTATCTGAAGTTTTAAATATCAGACATGTATTAATGAGCAAATTTACAGCAATTCTTTTAATATATAATGAGCCAGATATAAGAAGGCTAATTGATGAATATCCTTCCTTGCAGTTGAGTTTGAGGGGGGAAAAAGTTAGGACGTGAGGCTTTTGTTGCCAGAGAAGAACAGAGGGTTGTATTGACTCCTGTTCACAAAACTTTTTAATGGAAGCAATCTTACACCTATAGGAAAATGTATTCAGTTGGCCATCTAAGAGCTGATTTCCCAGACTCTGCTGGTTGAGATGGAGGGAGGAGAGGTTTTATAGTCAGACTATTTAGGAGAAGCGGAGTTGAACAAAAATAAGCTGTTTTCTTTACCGCTGGACTTTTCAGAGTTTTATTATGCCATTGTGCATTATAAATCTTCAAGAAATACAGTACACAGCATTTTAAAAAGTTTTAACTACAGAACTGGGAACACCGTATAGATATGTATGTCACTTATATATAACTTGTGTATATGCATAGAGAAACTGTTGTCAATACCTGTTTCTTTGTACAGGTATTGATATACCAAATATAGCTTTGTATTAGAATGTGGTTCTGTGATTTCAGCCATAGGTGTGGTTACTTAAAATCATTAGCTCTAGTTTTTTTTCTCTGAAGTGCAGTCACTTTACTTACGGTGAAGTCTTTTACGGCAGCCATCCTCAACCATGCAAAACAGAAACTAAGAAGTAGGTGAAGGGAAGCAGATCCACAAAGAACTATCAGAAAAGCCATTCACCTTGTACACGTGTCAGGCCAGCCAGTTGTATGTACGTTAATAAATCAGCACATTGGAAACCACGCGCTCGGCACAGCCGGCCGCAGCGGGCGAAGTCGGAGGAATCCTCGCTCTCTCGGTCTTGCTCTCTGAGGTGCTCGTGTGCAGGCAGACAAGCTCACCCAGCTTCTCGGCATCTGGGCCATCCCTGTATTTAAGATCGGTCTCCTGGGGGCAATGCTCCTTTCATTACCTCACCAGCACTTAAGGGAAAAGTCACCCTGACAAATCATCTGACGTAGAGCTTTGTCCCCTCATAGAGTTATAAGAGCAAACACTGTTACCACTGCCTGGCTGCTCTTTGTCCTTACTTGATGAGAGGAAACAAGTATGAAATACACTGGCTTTTTCCTCTTTGGGTTCACTTGTTAGTAGCGAAGACCAGTTACATTTAAGAAAGTTGGGTTTCATGCTTGTAAGGTATTTGGTTTTGTTAGTTTTTGAGCAATCATTACTTTCTTTTAAAAATTCTTGCCCCTTGGTCGTAGGAGTTCTTCAACACCTGTCTTTATGGACAGATATTGGCAAAATCTTATCTTTATTGATGAGATATCACCTATCTTTATTGACCTGTCTATCCAAAGATGCTCCTCCTCTGCTAGTGTTGAGCCTAGTATAGACTTGCACCTTTGCATGAGGGAGCTCACCGTGTACGAGGCCTAAACCAGCGTGCAGGAGCACGTACATTTCTGGCCTGCACCTGCAGCCTTCCCACCATGTTACAACTGTTGACAGCTTTCGGAGGCCCCAGCACCTATACGTTTACTTGGTTGCTGAACTGATTGGAACTGAACTGAACCTAGCTCTTCTTGCCAGATCTCCCCCGTGACTCTTGCCTTTGGTCTCTTGGTGGCTCTGTTCCTGTCCTCATCATCGACCTATATAACATTTTTTATTTTTCATGTTAAAATTCATGTCATTTTCATGGTTCACATGTCAGATGGTCATCATTGTGATTGAATATCTAAATAATTGCATTTTCCAAGATTCTGTTTTCTTCAAGTTTTTTGTGTTTTTTTTTTTTTTTAATAATAGGTCATGGGCTTTTTAGCAGACAAAAAACCAGAACAAGGCCAGCGGGTCTCAGGAATACTTGTTAAAAGAAACTTTAATTATCACATACTTTCTCCTTGTGACCTCTCCAGTAAGTATACTATTAAACATCAAATATCAGTTATTTTAATATTGAAAGAAAATCTGTGAAAACTTTTCATACTAATGGCCAAATCTTAAGTAGCAGCCAAATAATAAAATAGAAATTGATGAATTAATGATCCACATAGTTTTACGGGGGAAAAAAAAAATCTTCCTTGAACTACTTAAATGTTTGAATTCTTTGCAAAATAACTTTTTTCTTAATTGGGAACATAAGTTGACCTCTAAGACAGGTTGACTGCTCCTGCTGACCCTTTACAAGCCTGTTTTCCACCTTTTACAGTGGAGTCCTGGTACTTTTGTTTTCTAACGTAAACTTGAATGCCCCCCCACCCCACCCCCGACACACGCACGCATTTTGGTCTTTGTGACCTATAGTTGTACGTTCCTTGCTGGGCCTTTATGTCGTGTGCCTGTGTAAATGCTGAGCCATCACTGCTTTCACAGTAAATACGGTATTATCATCTTCAATAACGGTGCTCAGTTTTATGCAGATAGCCATAACAGAGTATGAGCACCTTATGAAGGAGGAAGAAATAGCAGTGTTTAGGGATTCATCTGAGCTGGGCCAGCTGTCAGCTTCTAGCCCATCACACAGTGGAGTGTAACTTGTTCTCTGTCCAGCGGTTAGTGGATCTTACTCTGTGCCAGGCACTGTGCCAGGCGTTGGAGGACTAAGAGTATGCTACAGAGCATGGTGCCAGCCCCTGGAAGGCTGTCTAGGGAGAGGCGCAGCCTTGTCAAGAGCTAGTCCCAGCACTGATGAGTGACAGAGAGGTGCATGGTAAGTGCATGAGGAGAGAACGGACCCAGACAAGTCGGAACAAGTTGTGCGAACCAGGTAGCCCTTGTGGCAGGTGCTGAAGGATTGCCGGGGTTGCCTGGCCCAGAAGAAAGCAGAGGACAGCTGGTGCCCTGGCTCGGAGATCTCCAGGGACCCGATTTTTTGAGGGCAGTGAGGCTGCTTTCTTACGGCTGAAGCAGAAGCTAACTGTGGGGAGTTCAGGGGGGAATGTAGGGCAGGAGCCAATTAAGGAGCATCTTCTAAGCTTTCTCAAAAACAAGTTCTCCTTTACTTTGCTTTAATTTCTCTCTACTCGTGTATGTGTTCACAGGCTCTATTTTCTGCGACCAGAATTGTTACTTAAAGTGTATCTGTTCTAATTTCCTCTTCAGATTATACTGACTTGGCCATGAGCACTGTGAAACAGACCCAAGCCATTCCGTATACTGGTCCTTTTAATTTGCTCTATTACCAGCTACAGAAGTTGACAGGTGGGTATTTATTGAAATTCACCTAATTGTTTTCTGCTTTTGAGTAAGAGAAGTATATACCCAGGAAAGGAGACTGTTCCATTTGGGTTGTTGTCTCAGAATTGCACAGATGTTATTTGCACTTCACTTGGACATGTTATCACCTTTGGGTAAATTTTTGAAAATATACTCCTAAGTTTTTTTTAATTGCATTATACTTCTTAGCTTTGATCCACTGAAAATTCTAAAAATATCAGTAACCTTTGCTGCTCACATTTAAAATCCACTTTAGTTTACTCTTCTAAATTTCATCTATCTCTTTTCTTTGTTCAGTGAAAATAGGTTTTCTGGTTCCATCAGTACCAGTCTATACGGCAGGTTTTAGAAGAACACACGAACACTGGCCAAATGCCAGTAAAACAGTAAACCTATTCTGTTTTCGTAGTAGATCATTTGAGTTAGATTTTTATGTATTAACATAATGAAAGGCAATGACTAAGTTAAAAGGCGTGGATGCCCTCTAATAAGCGGGAACACTTTAATTTTTTTTCTATAATTTTTTTTTAATGTTTATTTATTATATTTGAGAGACAGCACAAGTAGCAAAGGGGCAGAGAGAGAAGGAGACACAGAATCTGAAGCAGGATCCAGGCTCTGAGCTATCAGCACAGAGCCCAATGTGAGGCTCAAACCCACAAGCTGTGAGATGACCTGAGCCGAAGTCTGACACTCAACAGACTGAGCCACCCAGGCACCCCAAAGCGGGAACAATTTAGATTACTTTCTATTAATGTGCTCTTCGTTATTCAAATAGCAAAATATTACTATAAAATAAATCCGTAGAAAGAAAATCTTTTTTTGCTTCATCTTCACATGAGAATTACAGGTCATAACATAGAAAGTTAATAAAATATGTCTGAGTTAATTCTTAATTAAGAGGTGACTGGGAGGACCAGAAAAGCCTCCTCTTAGACAATAGAATTTCCCTAAAGAATGATTAAGCTTATGAAGACAGAAGGAAGAAGTGACTATTGGCAGTAGTTGAGTGGTCTCATGTCAGATTTTAAGATACTAGTGGAATATTAAGACGCTAGTGACTAAATCTCTTATGTAAACACAGATATTTAACAATCACCAAAGTTTGCAACTGATAAGATGTTTCATGTCCCAGGTAAATCCTGCCTCATTATATGAATTTTTATAATACATGTTGAGATCTTTCAGTTGCTGTAAGCATTCAACATAAAACTTAGTTATTTGAAATCTCACTATTCAAATGAGTAATTAATTTTTTCATTGTGAATCAGATTTATTTCAGCTATCTCTATAAACAAAGGAATAATGATGCCTCTGGAAGATTATCGAAAATTATATACATCTTAATATTACTTCCTTTTTTCAGGTGATGTGGAAGAATTAGAAATTCAAGAAAAACCTGCTCTGAAAGTATTCAAAAATATTACTGTAATACAGGAACCAGGAATGGTGGTATTAGAAGTAAGATAAGATCATTTACCTAAACAAAGAGGGGAAAAAAGTTTTAAGACTTCACATATAATTGTAGAGAAAATTTGTTCTTAAGAAAAAAATTACTGGAAAATAGATCCATGCATGTTTTTTTTCCAAGACCAGCTTTAAATATGACCTCGCTGGGCATTTTCTATGTAGTTCTAGTAACATAAAAACTAGTATTAAATTAAGGCTTAATATTTAGCATGTGTAGTGAGTATAGGTCTCTCAGATGAGAAGTTTCAGCTAATTTTGTGATGGCCCTGGATGTCTTCAGTTACATCAGAACATCCGACATTCTCAAGAGAAAAGTCAAATTGTTACATTGAAACAAATAGACTTGTCATGTTAACACTTTTAAGACAGTGGAATTTTGAAAATTCAAATAAGCAATATTGAAATGACCCAAATACACAAAGGCTAGAAACCACTGAATGTGGTTTCTACTATTAGAATTTTCAATTCCTACAGGTGGAATTTGGAACCCAGACACCGAATTAATTTGATGGTTGATGGTGATAGCTTGGCATCTGTCCGGTTCAAAGAAGGACTTTTAGAGTGAATCCTCGAACTGAATCATCCAGGGAGGTGCCTGGTTTCATTCTCTGCCTCAGGGGGAATTGCGTGTAAATTTCCCAGCTAGATGGTGCGCTATTTTGTTCATACACATTATTTTTTGAAACTAAAAAAGATCTGCCAACTCGGGTTCCACTGCAGGCAGTTCTGGGATTTAAGTTGAAATTTGATTCATAAAGATGAAAGTAACTGAAGAAAGTGTCAGAAGGAGTAGTTGTCTATAACACGATGTCAGACACAATAATACATAAACATTACTGCCCTAGGAAAGGGAAAAATTATTAGAGACGTTCATTTAGCTCTTTCTACTAAATGCTGTACTTGTATTCCCTGGAATTAACATGTCCAAGAGCGTCTCAGAGAAGGGTTTTCAAGTGCCTCACAACGCTTGTAAAAGCGCTTTTTGAAAAGGTAACAGGTAGGTAGGGAAGGCACGTGTTCCTGAAGTAATTCACCTGCTCTCTCCGTGACCTGGCAGGCCTGGAAAACTATCTTGGAACACCCACCCAGCATGTGCACAAGTGTCAGGGTCCTAGGCTTTGGCTTCCTGTGAGAAACAAAAGTACATGTTTAGAGATACTACCCTGTGCCGGCACTGGGTGTGCTTCTGAAACACGGTGCTTAGGGCTCAGCCTGCTGCCAGCAGTCCCCACCGGTCACCTCACACCAGTGACCTCTGTGAGACAAAGGTGCTGGGTAGGAGGATTAAATGAGGGAATGCATATCAGGCCCCTGCCGCAGAGGAAGTGCTCAGGACATGTTACTATTGTTATTAGTAGGACATTAGAGAAGTCCCGCATTATTAGTTTTAGGAAACAATTAGTTAATGTCAGTGAAAATGCTAGAAACAGAAGTCCCATATATACAGTCTTTTGTGGTCAGCTGTATTCCTACCTTCCTAATTCTGCCTTTTGCTTCCCAGTGGTTAGCAAACCCTTCCAACGATATGTATGCGGATACAGTAACAACCGTGATCCTGGAAGTTCAGTCAAACCCAAAAATCAGGAAAGGTATAACATTATTTCATTTTTATCAGTTAATTCTTTGGCTTCTCCCGTGGTCTGTGAACTAAAAAGCAGAAGACAGAGTCCTAGAACTTGAAATCTGATTTTCCCCTTCCTGTCACCTTTAAGATATATGTATAACAATGCAGATTACTAATATTTTACTTTCTGTTTTGGGTCTTTACTTGTGCTATTGCCAAAATTCTGGTTGCCATGAACACAAAGATAAAATTCCTTAGTAATAGTCCTCTTAAAAACAGTTTAACAGAAATTCCAAAGTATTGCTGAATTGAGCCAGCATGTCTCGTAAAAAATAATGCTGCCTTATACATATTTAGTAAAACTTGTTGAACTGAATGGAATCTCTCTATAGGACAATTTTGCAACCACTTTTTGTTTTCTTGGTACATAGCAACTTTCAGTCAGAGAAAGATATCTTTGTGTTAGTAAAGATACCTTTGTGTTATTTCTTCATAGTTTTATTCTATTTTATACATAAATCAATATTAAACATGTCTTAAGGTATGCATCATTGGCATATAAAGTAGCCCTTTTTGCTACTATGGGAGGAAGTCACCCTGAAGAATTTCAGGGGCCAGCCTGAAATAAAGGCCAGCCTGTACCCCTCTCCTAGCCTCAGATCTTGTTCTCTGATAGAATAGTTCTCTTTCTTAAAATAAAAAAATTTAAAAAAATAAAAAATGGGTTAGCAGTATTTGATTTCAGAAGGAAAAAATGTTTAGCTGAATAGTTCATAATGCATCTTCTTATAACAACTAAATTCTGGAGTGAATAAATACCTAGACCAGTGTAAATTACTCATCTGAGGTAAGCATTTGAATTTGCGTAACACTAAAAATTTCAATTTGGGCACCACTGATCATGTGTTTTAATTGAATCAGTGGGTAATGGATCCCCCTGTGTGCACCTGATGTGGGGGAGGGAGCTGTGTGTTTATACAGGCCACAGGAGAACATCCAGCTCGGATTCTCATAGGATGCTCGTTCAGCGTCCCAGTCTCTGCCCTGGAGCACAAAACACGCCCAGGCCAGAACAGTTTTCAAGGCAGTGGTCAGTTTTCTCTTATTTGACGGTTTTACATTTTGCCTATCTTAGGTGGTACAAATGTAAAGGACGAAGTGCAGGGTGGGGGGTGTGTAGGAGGGGGGACCTTTTACAGAGGCCACCACTAATTAGTGGCACAGCAGTTAGGAGCAGCGAAACAAGGGACAGAGCGAAGCGCAGGGGACAAGAACCCAAGGATTACACGCGGGGTTTTTCGTGGGCGCACCTTTCGGTGTTGATGCCCACTTTGCTGAGAACACGGCCGGGCTTCGTGTTTCCCGTCTGTGTCGTAGGGAAGGAACACGTGAGCCATCCTAGACCGGTCTGACCTTACACTGGGTATTTTTCTTAGTGCTCTGATCCAGCATGAAAATGCACCTTCACTCTGATTGATGGTCGTTGAGTCAGAAGTAACTATTATTAGTGATCCATTTTCAGTAACAATAATTATATAAACATTTCTCCCTAAAGTTAGCCTCTGGGCATTTCAGCAGAGATTCATTGCAGACAAGTAGGAATAGGTTTTTTTCCATGAGTTTCTTGTGCTAAATTAGCTGGCTGGCCTATTTTCCCTCGTTCTTGCCTACTTTGTGTTACATGAAAAGGATACTATTTTCTTCTGGAGTAGTGAGGTGCTTGCATATTCATTTGACACATACTGATTGAGCTCAACCTTCTGTTTGGCAGGTATTGTTCTAGGTGCTTCAGGTACAGCAAACAAAGCAGATTGTTATGCTTTAGGAGCGGATATGTTAGCGCTGGGGCAGCCTCACAGGGTTTGGAGTGGGGGCAGACGTGTAGGGTTCTGTGGGCCATTTGAAGGACTTTGGACTTGTAGTCTGAGTAAAGTGTAATACTGTAATACTGAGTAATACTGTAAGGTTTTTAAAGGATTGCTGTGGTGCTTGTTGAGAGGAGATTGGGGAGGGCAAGTAAGAAAGCAGATGTTTCAGGTTGGAGCTCTTGTGGCCCTGCAGGTAGGAGGTGGCACTCCGGGGAGGGTGGGAGTGGTGCTGGTGGCAGAAAGTGGTTGGATTCTGGAGATACGTCGAAGGTCAAGCCAGCAGTATTTCCTGCTGGGTTAGATACAGAGGGTGAGAGAAAACAGATGAATTTTAAAGAGAGAAGACAGTGACCCAAGGAGTGACTCAGGGAGTGAATGATACCTTAGCATGGAGCCCTGCTGTCACCCTCAGGGCTAAGTGACAGGGTTTACTAGGTAGTACTTGCTTCTTCAGAATCTGGAAAATATTACAAGGACTGACACACTCCCTCTTTTCCTTTGCTGCACACGGGGCAGTTAAGGACGTTCATTCTGTACGTTTCTTGTGGCAAGAGTTGACTTTGTCGTATCCAAACATGGTATTTTAACGTGTTAGAGCACAGTCAACAACTAAGGCCCACAAGCCACGTCCAGCCCTCCACCTGTTTTTATAAAGTTTTATTGAAACAGCAATGCCCGTTTGTTTACATACCGTCTAGTGCTGCTCTTTGAGCAGCCACGGCAGAGTTGAGTAGTTACAGCAGAGACCGTGTGGTTCACAAAGCCTAAAACACGATCTGGCCATTTCCAGAAGTTTGCCAAGTCTATTTGAGAGGCAACTTCTGTGAACAGTCTGATTCTGTGTTGCTAGCATTTCGCTCCCCTTTAATTTCTTAGCCTGTTGACACTTGGGTTCAGATTCTGGAAACTTGTATTTGTGTCTGTGTGTGTGTGTTTAGCCCCGACTTCAATTTCTGTATCCCTTCTCACTGAGGACGAGGACGCACAGCAAAGCTTATTTTTCAAAATATATTATTTTATGTTCTTACATTCCATTACATTCTTCTGCACCTGTGTCCTGTTTTGACACACACACTACTAAGGGCAGTTATACGTGTAGAACTATGATTTCACATTATACACAGTGTAATCTTAGGTGTCTGAGGAGCTTATTAAATATTAGTAATAAATATGCAAATATACATACATGTGCACTCACATTTTCGAAAGTTTCTTTTAATAGTTTCATGGCTTAAATATTTTTAATACTGTCTTTTATGAGATTTTACATGTCAGTTAAGTGCTTATATGATACTTAATAGCATTGATCATAATTGAAGTATCAAGTTTTATTATATAGCTTTCTAGGCTGGCATCTGGTTTGTTGTATATTTAGTTAAAACTCATGAAACCGTTTCATCACAAGGAAAAAAAAACTTTTGTGACTGTGTGTTGTGATGGATGGTTAACTACACTTACCGTGATCATTTTGCTATGTATACCAATATCAAATCATGTTGTATATCTGAAACTCCTATAATGTTCTATGTCAATGAGATCTACATTTTTTTAAATATTTATTTTGAGAGAGAGAGAGAGAGCACAAGCAGGAAAAGGGTAGAGAGAGAGAATCCCAAGCAGGGTCCACACCATCAGCACGGAGCCCGACACGGGGCTCAATCCCACGAACTGTGAGATCATGACCTGAGCTGAAACCAAGAGTTGGACGCTTAACCGGCTGAGCCACCCAGACAACCCGATATCTACATTTTTTAAAAAGGAAAAAGACTTTGGGGCGCCTGGGTGGCGCAGTCGGTTAAGCGTCCGACTTCAGCCAGGTCACGATCTCGCGGTCCGTGAGTTCGAGCCCCGCGTCGGGCTCTGGGCTGATGGCTCAGAGCCTGGAGCCTGCTTCCGATTCTGTGTCTCCCTCTCTCTCTGCCCCTCTCCCGTTCATGCTCTGTCTCTCTCTGTCCCAAAAAATAAATAAATGTTGAAAAAAAAAAAAAAAAAAAGGAAAAAGACTCATGAGTTAAAATTAATCAGAGTTATTATCGTCTGACTTATAGAGTAATTTAGAAGAAATGACAATTTGACTCTTCCAGAGAGTAGATTCACCACAGTCAACTTTAAAACATTGACATCACTCCACAAAGAGACACCGTATCTCTAGCTATAATCCCCCAAACAACCACTAATCTACTTTCTGTCTCTATGGATTTGCCTCTTCTGGACACTTCATATAAATAGAATTATATGGGGCGCCTGGGTGGCGCAGTCGGTTAAGCGTCCGACTTCAGCCAGGTCACGATCTCGCGGTCCGTGAGTTCGAGCCCCGCGTCAGGCTCTGGGCTGATGGCTCAGAGCCTGGAGCCTGTTTCCCATTCTGTGTCTCCCTCTCTCTCTGCCCCTCCCCCGTTCATGCTCTGTCTCTCTCTGTCTTAAAAATAAATAAACGTTGGAAAAAAAAAAAAATTTAAATAGAATTATAACACATGGGTTTTTGTGACCGGCATCTTTCACTTAGCATAATGCTTTCAAGGTTCATCCCTGTAACATGAATCAGTCTTCACTCCTTTTTATGGCAAAATAACTTTGTAAGGAACGGCCAGATAGTTCTGTACTGTTTTATTGCTGGTGATAGCCTGGGAGATGGTTATGTCCCTGGTCACACTTGAAACTCCAGATCATCTTCCTGAACCATCAGATTGTTTTGGGAAGGGGAAGCTAAGTAATCTGACAAGTCGTTTTATTTCATTCCATTTCTTAAAGATTTTTTTCTTCAAAGTGATCTCTACACACAGTGTGTGGCTCGAACTTATAACCCTGAGATCAAGAGTCACACGTTCCACCAACTGAGCCAGCCAGGTACCCCCTAATTGGCAAATGATTTTAAATATTAATTTTAGTAAAATCATTACAGGTGCATTATATATAGTACAGTACTAAATTTGTATAATGTCTTAGGTAAAGCAAAAACTTCAGAGATCTCTGAGCATGGATGTGCCCCTAGAACTCCTGGAGTCACGATTTCACTTCACTCACAAAGGAAATGCGGAAAAGTTTGAGAAACATTACAAATAAAATTCGAAATCATCTTAAATGTCATTTTGTGGTTCTTTGTTTAACAAGAACAAAAAAGCAGTTTGCCGCAGCAGGTAGATGGAGTGTTGGTCACTTGAAGGATTCCGTAGTTAATTACCTTATCAATAACTGTGTTCAGATTACCGAGTCGGGAATTCTTTTAAATAAGAATTTGGAAATTGAACTCTTGCTTTTTTTCCCCCCCAGGTGCAGTACAGAAGGTTTCTAAAAAATTAGAAATGCACGTTTATAGCAAAAGGTTGGAGATCATGCTCCAGTAAGTGTTGCCCCAATTATTGCCCCACAAGGGTGAGCAAGGCAGAGGGCGGGGAGGAGGCAGCTGGCATTTAGTTCTGACTCACTAATGGTTGTGAGGCTCAGACAGGTTACTTGACCGCTCTGGATGTCTGAGTTTGTGTCTGTTACGTGGCTTGAACTGCATCCTTCCAGCTAAACACTCTAGCTAGTTCCAGATACCTTTGACCTCTGTGGTCCGCCATTTCTGTTATAGTTGACGAAGATTCGCTGACTGCCGTTTCTTGCCTGTGTCCAGCCTGCTGATTGGACTGCTGTTGCAGGAGCCCCTGTAACTGATGGGGACAGATGTGCAAATTAATGATTAAACCGTAGCTCCTTGAGGGGCGCCTGGGTGGCTGTTAAGTGTCTGACTCTTGATTTCAGCTCAGGTCATGATCCCAGGGTCGTGGGATTGAGCTCCGAGGTGTGCATGGAGCCTGCTTAAGATTCTCTGTCTCCCTCTCTCTGTCTCTGTCTCTCTCCCTCTCCCTTTCTCCCCCTCCCACTCCCTTCTTCCCCACTCGTGCATGCTCTCTTATTCTCTAAAATAAAACAAACAAATAAAAAACTGTAGCTTCTCAATGACAGAGGCAGTGTCTTCGTGACTTCTGTCACTAGGAAGATGACGCACAAAAGATGCTCAGTGAATAGTTTGAGGCTTCTGGAACTGATTCACAGGGGCAGACAGCCTGTGGACTTGTGAGCCACTTCAACTAGATGCCTGGATTTGAATACTGGCTCTGCTGCTTTCCAGCCTTGGGGCTTCCGATCCCTTCCATGTGTCTTGTTTTCCTTCTGTGTAGAAGGGGCTTCTTACTAAGATTTAAGTAAGCTCTTGGCCCAATATGGGGCTTGAACTCATGGCCCTGAGATCAAGAGTCACATGCTCTACCGACTGAGCCAGTCAGGCACCCCTGAAGCAAGCATTCTTAATGATAGCTGTGGATTTTACTCATTTTATAAAATTAACAAAATACGTGAAGTTACATCAAGTACATCTCAGGAATAGATAGAAGTCGTCTACTTTGGAATTAGGGGCTATTTTCAATATTATTTTTCCCTCAGTATACAAAAGTGTACTTGACTTATTTGTAAATGTACTCTGTACTAATGTTGCATCTTTGTTTGTCTTAAGGGACATATTTGGAGAAGACTGTGTAAGTGTAAAAGACGGTTCCATTCTCAGTGTCACAGTGGATGGAAAAACTGCTAATATAAACCTGGAGACACGGGTATGTAACTGCTCCTTCCTACACGTCAAGACATTTGGGAAAGAAAGCGAGAACAAAAATGGTCTGGTCTCACACCAGACAGCACACTTTTCCATTCTGACGTGTCCTTCCAGATTTTTCCTACATACGCTTTTCACAGGCTGGGTTTATGTTACTATACGTAAAGTCATACGTTCTTGCTTTTTCTTTTATTTATTTTTTAATTATTTTTTAAGCAATCTCGACACACAGTGCAGGGCTCGAACCCACAACTTCAAGCGCGATCAGAAGTGGGGTGCTCTTCCGGCTGAGCCAGGCGGGCACCCCACTTCATTGCTTCTTTCCCATCCTCTCTAAGTGTTCTTGCGTGGCACTGCACAGCACACGTCGGTATGTTTATATTCCCCCATTGTCTTCCTGTTCCACGAGAGGCCTGAATCCACCCCGGCATTTTCTCTAGTTTGGCATCCAGTTGATTTTAGATTTTTTCAGAGAAGCCGCTCTCTGGTTTGCACCAGCAAGATCCAAGTGGCTGTTCCAGACAGTAGGATTCGAGCCTGCTCTGGTCTCACACCACAGATCCCACATAAGTATTCCACAAGCATAAATGAATAAGCATATCTTCCTTGCAGGCCTGGTTTTGAAGATTAAAACAGTTCTAAGCAACTAACATGTTTTAAATTTCTTTTATGTTCTGTAACTATACAAATGCTTTGAGGAGACACTAAGTTTATCTTACCCCAGTAGAAAAATAAGATAAGAACATAAACAAGTGAATTTCTAGAGATGAAATATGGATAGCCAGCAAACACAGGAAACAAATGTTCAGATCCAATCCACTAATAATTAGAGGAAATACAGACTGAAAGTATGAAATATCACTGTTTGCCGATCATGTGGGCACAGATTATTAACAAGAGTGCTGTGACCCAGTGATGGTGAAAACAGGAAGTTTATTCTCAGGTGCAGTTTGGGGCAGGGAGGCAATTTTAAATGATACAGCACGTTCTTTCTGCAGAGCGGTTTGGTGATATGCATGAAAGGCTCAAAAAATAAATGCCTTTATCTACAATTACACTTGACTTAAACGAAGAAAATAATTAGACAAGTTAATGATAAAGTAGAGCAAAGATATATATACAAGGATTTCCATTTTAGCAGTGATTATAATATAAACAAAACTGCAAGAGACCAAAATATCCAAGAGTGGGAGACAGTAAACAAAATAACCGAATAAATAGAGTATGTGTATGGTGTGTGCTTATACATGGAGTACTGTATATATCGGGAAGTATATATATACAGGCCATCGGGAAGATGGCCATATGGGCGACTAATGTGCACAGGTGTCCACCTGCCTTATTGAGTGGAAAGAACAGTTACAAGATAGCAAGGATGATAAATTACCCCATTTTGGTTTTAAAGAAATATATATGTATAGCTAAAAGTCTGGAATGTTATACCCTAAAATGTTAACAGTTATCATTACATCATAGAATAAGGGTGTTATTTTTTTTTCTTTACTAAGTTTTGATATGAACAATATTTATGGTATGATAAAAAAATTTTAAAACAGCATATAAAACCTGGGTGGCTCAGTCCAGTTGAGCATCTGACTTCCGTTCAGGTCATGATCTCGCAGGTCGTGAGTTTGAGCCCCACATCGGGCTCACTGCTGTCACTGTAGAGCCCGCTTTGGATCCTCTGTTCCCTCTCTCTGTACCCCTCTCCTGCTTGCGCTCTCTCTCTCTCTCTCTCTCTCTCTCTCTCTAAGAGAGAGTTCACTGAGAACTCCAGGTCTCTTTTAAGAGAGAGAGTGCGAGCAGGGGCGGGGCAGAGAGGGAGACTGTCAGCACAGAGCCCAACGCGGGGCAACGCGGGGCTCAGACTCACAAACCACGAGTTCATGACCTGAGCTGAAGTCAGACACTCAGCCAACTGAGCCACCCAGGCACTGCAAAAAATAAACATTAAAAAAATAAATAAAACAGCTTGTAGTGTTTTGTAGCTGAGAAATAACTAGAAGATTGTAAGCCTAAATCAAATTGAATACCAAATGATGGCAAAAAAAAAAAAAAGCTTCCAAATGCTGAGCAGACAAGCACATCCAGAGCTCAGTAATTTGTATTACAAAGACTAACTTCCTTGTAGTATCATTTACTGGGTCAGAATATGGGCTTTGAAGTAAATATAGTTCACCATAGATTGTCCGTTTATTCTTTTTTTCTCCAAAATACATCTCTAATTAGACCCAGTCATTGTGCTGTCGGGAAACCGCATCCAGGCACCTGCCCCCCAGCGCGCGGTGTCGCAGTTCAGGTTCTTGAGAGTCCGTGTGGCCTCCCTCCCCCCCACCGGAAATGACTCTTCTTAAAGAGGAGTAGTTTCTCTTCCATATAGCACTTGTAGACACTTAACGTCAAAAGACCCGTTTGCGCTTTCACTTTCAGACGGTCGAATGTGAGGAAGGAAGCGAGGATGACGAGTCCCTCCGGGAGATGGTGGAGCTGGCCGCACAGAGACTCTACGAGGCCCTCACGCCAGTTCACTGAGAGCTGCGGGTCTGTGGACACGTGAAAGCTTGTCTTTAATGCTTGACTCTACTTCTCAAAATAAAATACGTTAGTTTCTCTGGAATAGCCTATTTACTTGTGATGTCAAATGGCCTGTGTTCCAACAGCTTAAATGCTGCTAAGTTACCAACTCCTCCGTCCATGATTCCAGAACTACCAAATAAACTGTTATTTCAGAGCTGATTCTGCTTCCAGGCATGTGCACAGCTGCCCCTGAAACCTCTCAGGTCTGCCCATAGCAACTGAACGAGAATGCCTTACTGTCCTCTTTAAAAAGGAAAGAAAATACACAATGGTTTGTATTTTCAGGTGCATATTCTGAGTTTGAATTCATAGAGATTATCACCTAACCACGCCCCTTTTGTGTTTCTTCCCTCCTGATACTCTTGCCAGATTCCTAAATTTATACATTTGTAAAATGACGACTTTTGGGATTCAGTGGTATTTTCTTTGTATAATACCTGCACATTCAATTCCGATATTCAGAATACAATTTTTATGACTCAAGTTCAAGGGTATTCAGGTGTGAGTTGTTGAATTGCTTTCTGTGTAATCATTAGACCGGTTTCCTGGAGTACGTGTAATTCAGACTGGCACATCACTGGACACAGGAGTGGCGGGTGCTGTGTACTGAGAGAGCAGGTCACCTGGGGTCTCCGGTCTCTGCTGCCACACAGGGGCGTGACGGCTGCCCCTACGGAGGGAACGAGCGCACGCCCACCTTTACCTACCGTCTAACGCGAGAGCCACTCTCACTGTCAAGCGAAAGGCGTGCCAACCAGTCACTAAGCTCCACCGACACTGTTTAGTCCTCCTGTGGCCTCACCTGTTGGTGACTTCACAGCCATTGAGCAGGGTAGTGACAAACCAGTGCAAAACTCGGAAGTTTTACTTGAAATACATTTCTTCTGTAAGGTACCCCACTTTGTCTCTGGCCCAAACCAAAGCTCAGAGGGTCACCTTTTAGAAGTGTCATAGAAGACTTTGTTACGATAGATTTAAAAACAGTAAGACAGTATATAGAGTAGAAAGGGAACGTGCGTGTGTTTTCTCCTAGTCCTTCTCCCTGAGGTAACCAATCTGAGTTCAGGATTCTCAGTTGCTCTTGAACCTGCCTTTGTCATCTCTCCCCCGTGGCTCTGTGAGTCTGTCATCCTGGCCCCTCTGATTCCTGCCACAGCCTCCCTTCTCCCCATAGTTGACTCCTACGATACGCACCTGCTCTCAAGCCTTCCCTGCTGAAAGTCCTTCAGGCCTCCACTGTAACTAAGATTAAGTCCAAACACCTTACTCAGCCAGGGGCTCTCAACATTGACCGCACATTGGAATCACCTGGGAGCAGTAAAAACACACTGATGCCCGCATCCTGCCGTCAGAGGTTAAGTTAGTTGGTCTGGAGTGAAGTGAGCGTCCTTTATCAGCACGTTTCTAAAGCCTCCACAGATGATCCAGCTGAAGCCAGGGAACTCCTGGCCTGAAGACTTGGTCATGCTCTGATCCTCCTGCCTGCCTCTCCAAGCCATTCACCCGTGTGACACCCTGCCCCGGCCACACCAAGGTATGTCTGCTTTTTTTTTTTAAGGTTATTTATTTTGAGAGAGAGAGAGAGAGAGCACAGCCGAGGAGGGGCAGACAGAGGGAGACACATCCCAAGCAAGCTCTGTGCCATCAGCGCAGAGCCCGATGCGGGGCTTGAACTCACAAACCGAGCCAAGCCTGAGTCCGACACTTCACCCAGCGCCACCAAGGCACTCCGGTATGTCTGCTTTTCAATGGCGCACGGCTCCCTCTGCTCTTCTGGCTTTCACCTTAAGCTCAGTTGTTTCAAAACATCCTTCTGGCTCGTTTTTTATCACCGAACGGGGCGGGGGGGGGGGCGGTCACACTTCATGGCACTGGCTGTGGTGGTAAGGACTGAGAAAAGGAGTCAAGCTCCTGTGAGTTTTCTCCATAGGAACCCAGCTTGGGCTCCGGCCGTTTCCCCTCCAGACCAGTTCTGGCAAGAATCCTGCTGCGTTGGTTTAGTGAAAAAAATACCCACCCTTGGTCTGTTCCCCCGGGGTATCTGCTCAAATTCCTCACCCCCCGCCTGGTATCTTCCCTCCCTGGCCTACCTGCAACAAGAATCTGGTTTTGTCAGTTTCGCAAACACTCTACCTTTTAGTGATTTTACAGCCTTCCACCCTTCACCCTGCTCCTTGGCTCTGGGTGCCCACCTTTCCTGATTTCTCTCCCCTACCGCAAAACCCCATCTTCGTCCTTGGATACTCTGCCTTCCTGTCTTTAGCAAATGCCGTTAAGTTTCTCTTTAAGGTCAAAACCTTCGATCAACGGTTGAGTACGTTTATTTAACAAGAGCTGGTTGTGTGATGATTGAGTGCCTTGGAAGTACTTCCTACCCCCACCGTTCCTACTTCCCACTCCCGCCATTTGCGGAAACACCTGAAGCCGCGGGGTGGCTCCCTCTGGGCCGGGCAGGGCGCGGGGAGGTGCCTCTCCCGGAGGGTCGATCGAGCGCCCCGAGGGCAGGCGGCGACGCACGCTCCGCGCCGGAAAGACTCGGCATGAACGAACGGACCGGGAGTGAAGGCACGAGGCCGAGCTCTGGGAAACGGACAAAAATGAGCGTTCCAAGGGCAACGGCTACCGCGCGTCTTAACAATGACTGGTCGGTCGCCAAAGGAGCGCGGCCCCAGAACCCAGGGGTGTGGCGGACAGCCACCCCGACGGATAACCGGAGGGCGACGAACTGCGCAGGCGCCTCCTTCCACCACCACCACCCCCCCCCTCGCCCGCGAGGAACCCCGCCCAGGCCCCGCTCGCCCCGCCCCCTGCCCGCTCGCCCCGCCCTTCTGCCGGCAGGCAATATGGCGCTGTGCGAGGCGGCGAGTTCTCTGTACTGGCCTCGGGTGTTGCTCTTCGGAGATTCCATCACCCAGGTACCGCCGCTTGGCCCTGGTGTGGCCCGGTCCCTCGGGCGTCCACGGTCGCGCCTTCTGGGCGAAGCCCCCGCTGAGAGCGCCGGCCTGGCAGCCTCGCTGGCTCTCCCAGCTCTCAGGCTCCCATCTTCCCGTCTCGAGGCCGCGTCCCTGCACCCCGTTTCCCCCCAGCACAGGCGGCCCCGAAGGCTGAGCGCCCCTGAGCAGGATCTGCTCGGGAATGCCTGCCGCGTCCAGCAGCGACCTCACGGTCGTCGTGTCTTAACAGGCCCCTTCGGAACCTCGTGGCAGACAGAGTTCCCGTCTCGGGTTGTTCCTGGCTTCGGGATGACGGTGTGGGCAGCGCAGTACTTGCACACCCGTTCCGTGTACCCTGTCCTCCAGATGAGGTCAGGTGCGGGGGAGTCAGTGACTCGTCCAGGCCACGCCCTGGGAGTGACAAAGCCGAGTTCACCGGGCTTCGTCAGTTTCCTAGGGAGAATCGGGAGGCCTGGTACAAGTTGAGGCGGGGACGTGCGCCTCCTTTTCCACGAAGCCTCCTTCAGTGGCTCACCGCACGGCCAGTGCTTGCTTTCCCACGCGGAGCTCCACTGGTGGGTCACCTGCGAGAGCACGGCGGCGGCCGAATCACTTCCTGCGGGTTTGTACAGCCCGTTCCGTGCAGAAAACCCCCGGGACCAGTTCACCTCTGCTTCCTCTGGTGCAGCAAGTTGATCTTGAATAACGCAGTAGATCACCTTCTCACCCAAGATCATTTCAACTCACATTAAGGAAGATATGTGTCCTACTTCGGGGAGGAAGCACACTTTTAAAACTTACCCCTGTGGTGTGGTGTTTTGTTCTTATTTTCCTCTTCAAACATGACTTCCTCAACCAATTTTCTGTGTACGTGCCAATAAGCGATGCCATTTTTAGGCAAGTAGGGCAGTGAGGGCTTTCCAAACTTACTGGAATGTATATTTTAAAAAGGCTCACCCCCTGAGTTCTAGAATTAGCTTCCTGATTCTTTGGATTGTGGAAATGTAGTACAGCATGGACTTTATTTCCTTACTGAAGGTACAATTGATTTTATCTCTCACACATAAACTGAAGTAGCTTTTCTAAGTAAAAATGACTCTAATATCAGGTCTCAGTAAGACGCAGATGATTGGCTCAAATCCAGTCCACAGGGAAGAAAACTCCCCCTCGTTTCCAGAGTGCTGCTGAGGCTTCGTCCTAGTAATCCCTAAAATGACCTCCATGGAAAGCGAGCGATGAAGGCCAAAAGGTCAGGGAGTACAAAGGGAGAACAAAAGGAGTTGCTGATCAAAATGCCCTTTACTAAAATGTGCTAATCACACTGATAAGTAGTAATGGCCTTTTTTTTTTTTCTTTTCAGTTTTCTTTCCAGCAGGGTGGATGGGGAGCATCACTGGCTGACAAGCTGGTCAGGTGAGAATAGTCTTTAGGTCAATAACTTGAGCGCTTATTTATTTATTGTTTTTAATGTTTCTTCATTTTTGAGGGAGAGACAGAGTGCAAGTGGGGGAGGGGCAGAGAGAGAGGGAGACACAGAAACGGAAGCAGGCTCCAGGTTCTGAGCCATCAGCACAGAGCCTGATGCAGGGATGCGGGCTCAAACTCACAGAACCGCGAGTTCATGACCTGAGCCAAAGTCAGATGCTTAACCGACTAAGCCACCCTGGCGCCCCAATACTTGAGTGCTTATCGATCGAAAACTGTAATTGCAACTCAGAAGAGAAAG
Source organism: Lynx canadensis (assembly GCF_007474595.2). Taxonomy (NCBI): domain Eukaryota; kingdom Metazoa; phylum Chordata; class Mammalia; order Carnivora; family Felidae; genus Lynx; species Lynx canadensis. Next base: position 133,119,820 of record NC_044305.1, on the reverse strand, counting down.
AGAGTGAATGACACAGTGTCAAACAGTAAATTCCTCCCTTATTAATCTTTGCCGGCCTTTCCTGGTTAGTAGATCTACAAGGTTGGGGGACAGAAGGAAGAGGGGCAGGCACTCAGGGTTCTGCAAAAGTTGTGTCCAACGTGAAATCAAACCTGAAAAGTTGTGGAAAATATATTGGGTTTGGATTCAAACAGACACAGTTATTCACTATCTGAAGAAGATCAGTTCTTTTTCAGTTACTCTAGTAGGTATGATTTAAATGAGTAGTAAGGAGTTTGAAAAGAAAGCAAGATAGGGGCGCCTGGGTGGCGCAGTCGGTTGAGCGTCCGACTTCAGCCAGGTCACGATCTCGCGGTCCGTGAGTTCGAGCCCCGCGTCGGGCTCTGGGCTGATGGCTCAGAGCCTGGAGCCTGTTTCCGATTCTGTGTCTCCCTCTCTCTCTGCCCCTCCCCCGTTCATGCTCTGTCTCTCTCTGTCCCAAAAATAAATAAACATTGAAAAAAAAAATTAAAAAAAAAAAAAAAAAGCAAGATATATTCGTAAACCAAAGTTAGAGTCATTTTTGGAGAGAAGTTTTTGTCTCCCAAATTCTCTTCATAAAATAGATCAGAAATAGCGATGATTTTGGTATTTTGTTTGCCAGACTTGATGAAAGCATATGCTAAGGAAGGCATCAAAAGGGAAACACTTCCCCAATACAAGAGATTAAAAAATATGTAGAAATATTTTCCACATTAAAAACAGTAAACCAAGTATGTAGAGTATCCATAAACGATCAGGGGTTTTGTCTTTTCCTCCTTTATTTTTTTTTTAATTTTTTTTTTTAACGTTTATTTATTTTTGAGACAGAGAGACAGAGCATGAATGGGGGAGGGTCAGAGAGAGGGAGACAGAGAATCTGAAACAGGCTCCAGGCTCCGAGCTGTCAGCACAGAGCCTGATGCGGGGCTCGAACTCACGGACTGCAAGATCGTGACCTGAGCCGAAGTCGGCCGCTCAACCGACTGAGCCACCCAGGCACCCCATGTCTTTTCCTCCTTTAGGAGAAATAAGCTAGATGTCCTACCAGCTTATCAGTACTTGATAATCTTCTTCACCAGTATGGTTAATACACCAAGAAAATATGTTTTAAGTTATTTCCAAATGTGTTTTAAAATGTCTTCAATTTCTCCATTTTTTATCCCCTACACTAGAAATGAAAAAATTGACCTTCTAGCTTTTTCTGTTCCCAAATGCTTTCCCTATTTAGACTTAATCTAAAAACATGAAAATATCACGTCGTGCCTCAGTTTTCCCTTCTGTCAAATGGGATGATTATAATAGCTAAGTTTTACTGAATGCTATGTGCCAAAAACTAATGCTTCGTGTGTATTGGCTTATTTAATCTTTACAACTAGCCTGTAAACGAAGTGAGTTAGGCTCCGATCCATTTTCTAGGTGAGAAGAATAAGGAGGGGAGGTTAAATAACAAGGTCACACAGCTAAGAAGTGGCAGGTGTCCAGGCTCCGGAGCCCGTGGTCCTGAGCCTCCGGAGATGATGAGGGCACCTGCTGTCATGTTGGGAGGACAGAACCATTAATGTGTGCTTGCTCAGGTGCCTTGAACTTGGAAGTGCTCGATATATAGCAGCTTTCATGTTTAGTAGTCCAATAACTGTTTAATTGTTCTGTTAACCTTTTCTGAAAAGCTAAATAATGATTCAAGTGGCCTGGAAAACAAGGCATTCCAAATGTTTTACCCACGTACAGATGTTTCATAAGTGGTTAAGTTTAGTACTAAAATCCTGCCAGAATTGAGAGTTTGCAGATCTGCTTGCTAGAAGACCACTTCATCAGAAGCTAGTTATTTTTCAGAATTCGGAGAAGTTACAAGACAGACTTGTAGCCAGTGTGTGGTCTGCTGCGCCTCCAGGCTCTAACCCCTGAGAAGCCTCTTGTTGAGACCCAGAGCCGAGCCGCTGCTGGCTGACCCCAAAGAGGCCTCGCCTCCGTGAGTCCTTCCCCATCCGGGCTCCCCCCACCCAGAATGCCTGCCTCTCCTGGCCGCCGCCCCCCCCCCCCCCCCCCCCAGCCAAACTCGCGAGAGCCGTTTAGAAACTAAGATGCCACGGCGGAGCAACAGGGCCCGGACGGAGGGGACACTGGCCTTGGCGTCCTAGGCCCACGTTCTTCCACCGGGCGACGGAGGGGAGAGACTAGGGGGCTGCAGTCGGCGTTGCCTGGCGTCAGAGGCGGCGGCCCCTTCACCGCACTCGGTTTTTGCGCCAGGACGGACTTCTTTCCGTGCCACACCAAACAACTGCCCCTTTGAGGGACACTGTCATCTTCAGCTGTGTTACCGCTTGGGGTGTTCTTTGCCGATCTGGGCTCCTGATGTCTGCTTCAGCCGTCTGCACAGCCCTGAGCCCGCTCACGGTGGTTTGGGGGTGTTTTTGAAGTCTAATTAACCTAGTGTTCAGTTAGTCTCAGGTGTACTAATTCCGTGTTTAATGTCACCCAGTTTCCGGGTTTGAAAGCTCAGAGGCATCTCACTAAAACCGCCCCTGTGTACACGACCTCCACGGAGAGTGAAGAATCTAAAATATATCAGTGTGGGGGCATCTGGGGGCCTCAGTCAGTTAAATGTCCGACTCTTGATTTCAGCTCAGGTCACCATCTCGTGGTTCTTGGGATTGAGCCCCGAGTTGGGCTCTGCACTAACAGCATGGAACCTGCTTGGGATTCTCTACCTCCCCCTCCCTCCCCCTCCCCTTCCCCCTTGTGACCCTCTCTCAAAATATACAGTAAAAATTTTTTTAAATAAAATATATTGTGTTCCACAGTGACATCTTTTAAGTTTTGGCTTCAAATAAGATCTTTGTATACTTACTATAAAATCATTTTAATAATTCTTAAATCTATTTAAATCCTTTTAAAATTTATGGATATAGTTTCATCGGTTTTTTTAAACAATCTTATTTCCGTATTTCTTTAAACAAAAATACTTGGTTTGAGGGATTTGAAGGAGTTAGAATAAACTTCCCGTTTTCATTTTTTTTTTTTTTAATATTTATTTAGTTTTTGAGAGTGGGGCAGGGTGGGGGGGGGGGGGGTTGGTGAGGAGAAAGAGAAAGAATATCCAAAGCAGGTTCCAGGCTCTAAGCTGTCAGCGCAGAGCCCGACATGGGGCCTGAACCCACAAACCGTAAGATCATGACCTGAGCTGAAGTCAGGTGCTTAACCGACTGAACTACCAGGCGCCCCACGATTTCAGTTTGTAAAAGCTTCTGCTGTTTGCGTTTAAAAATATGCCCCTGCCTGTTTTATGAAGCAACTTAATTTACATTTTTCTGGAAGGAAATCTTAGAGTCTGGATGTTTGGCAAGGAATCTTTCAATGAACTCTTCTTCTCTCTTCATCTGAACTTAATACTTTTTATTAGCCATGAATTTAACTAAAAACCTTTCATAATTTTCCAGTTTCTGTAGCCTTTTGAATAAATTGGGCACCGTTGATTATGTTATTCAATCCAGAGGGATTCAGATATCCTTCCCCTTTCGGAGGGGAACTTTAACAGTTCCAACCCTGGGCCTCACTTGTCTTTTTTTCCTGGCTCATAGCCTTCTTCTAATGATGATCTTTTTTTCAGTCTATAATAGCTGCCATTTATTGGGCGCCTTACATGTGTCTGGCTACTACCTTACTTTTAATTTTCACACTGCCTGCAGATTAGGTGTTAGGTTCATCTCTTACTGTTGGGGAGCCTGAAGCTCAGAGAAATTAAGTAAGTGGCCAAGGCCTGATGTGCTAGTCAAAGGCAGCGAGATCCTGGCACCGACCGCTCTGATTCCAGCCCTTCGTGCTGGACTGCCACACCACACCGGCCTTAGGGAGTGTCACAGTGACTATACCATTGGAGAGATGGAAAGCCGACTCCTCTTGTCAAAATTCTAGAGTATTCCATTTTAAACTGAGTCTTCAAAATGGCTAAGCTAGTCAGCTTTTTGTAATCATTCTGCATTAAAAACACCAAGAATCACACTTAGAAATAAATGGGGCTGAATTTTTTTGTTGTTTTCCCGGAGATTTCTAAACGTTGAGAGCTTTTAGAGTAGTGTCAAAACCAGGTCCCCTCCTGTTGCTGCTTGGCGTCTGTCGCCTGGCCTCGTAGCCGCGCAGAATTTCTTAGCTGGTGCCCCGGGGTCTCTGCTTAGTTGCTCGTATGTGGGAATTTGAACTATACCAAAGTCAACCACGTTAATTTGCTAACCATGAACTGAACTCTGAGATTTATCATTTTTAAAAAATTTTTATTATGAACAACCTGAAGCATCCATAAACATAGTCCCGGGGGCACAGCCGTTAAGTAATTTATTAAAATTCTTGAATCAAAACCAGTGGGTGCTACTGGTAATGATGTGTTAGGTTTATCACATCTAACAAATGTGCCGCTCATGGGGCTGTTGGTAGTCGGGGAGGCTGTGCACGTGGGGAGCAGGGGTGTGTGGGAATGCTTTGTACCTTCCTTTCAATTTTGCTGCAGACCTAAAATGCCTCTTAAAAAATACTCTGTAAAAGTCTCAAAAGTACTCTATATACATCCCAAATTACCCAAAGCGTCATTACCCTTGATTCCAGCTTCCTAGTGACTCTACTGAAGATGCTCAAACTGAGACCCGTCTGCTGTAAACTCCATGTTAGAAGGACCTCACTGCCCATGCGTGAGTGAGCGAGTCTGCAGACAAGATTATAGCCCCTTTGCTCAAAATTATTCATAACCCCTCTTGTGGAGGAATGTGACGGACTTACCTGTATCTTGTTAAGGATGGCATGTCTTTCTCAAAGTGACATTACATCGGGGGTGCCTGGCTGGCTCTGTCGGAAGAACATGTGACCCTTGATCTCAGAGGTGTGAGTTCAAGCCCCATGTTGGGTATAGAATTACTTAAAATAAACGAACTTAAGAAAAAAAAAAAGTGCAGGCACATCAAAGCCACCGGACATAGGCAGGTGCCACAGCCCGGAGGGAGGGCACACCCTCACTGTTGGTTCACTGCAGGGGGCTAGAAACTGTTCTTTGTGGGATTGTGGAATTCATCTTTGTTTAAAAATTCTTCATTTCAGAAAATGTGATGTTCTGAATCGTGGATTTTCAGGCTACAATACCAGATGGGCCAAAATCATCCTTCCACGATTAATCAAAAAAGGGACCGGTTTGGACAGCCCAGTAGCAGTTACAATTTTCTTCGGTGCCAATGACAGTGCGCTGAAAGGTAAAGGCATTTTTGTGTTTTCCTAGTTCATTTTTAGCCTGCCCTGACATGAAGACAGCTTGCTTCTGTATTTTTTTCAACTGTGTCCTTCTCTCCCAATAGATTTTTGGGAGAGAAAACTTACAATGAGTTTTGCCAAATTTATAATGAGTTCCCAGAGTTTATTAAGCGTATTTCTTCTGGCTTCCATGTCAGTGAATTTTGTTCCCAACTTCTTTTCTACCCGCCTGGGTTGTTGGCAGACCTGATCTCAAACACTTGAAAATGTGTTTGTTTTTTTCTTTTTTTCTTTCTTTTTTTTTTTTTTACGTTTGTTTATTTTTGAGACAGAGAGCATGAACAGGGGAGGTTCAGAGAGAGGGAGACACAGAATCTGAAACAGGCTCCAGGCTCTGAGCTGTCAGCACAGAGCCTGATGTGGGGCTCGAACTCACGGACTGTGAGATCATGACCTGAGCCGAAGTTGGTCGTCCAACTGACTGAGCTACCCAGGTGCCCCGTGTTTGTTTTTTTCATGTTTATTTATTCTTGAGAGAGAGAGACAGACAGACAGACAGACAGAACATGAACAGGGGAGGGGCAGAGAGAGAGGGAGACACAGAATCTGAAGCAGGCTCCAGGCTCTGAGCTGTCAGCACAGAGCCTGATGCGGGGCTCGAACCCACGAACCGTGAGATCATGACCCGAGCCGAAGTTGGACATGCCCGGTGCCCCGAAAATGTTTTCTTGAGTCCATTAGCGTTGTGCTGGATTTCAGATGTTTTTCTCGGTAGTTGGTGGAATCAGCGGTGGAGGGCCCGCCTTGCCACGTGGGTCACACTGATGGCCGAGCAGCTCAGGGAGCACCCCCGCCCGGGCGTGAACTCGGTCCTGGGTGCTGGGAAGTGGCGCCGTGTCCCTGTCTTTGGAAGACCGGCGGGCGCAGGCCTTGCTCTCCCTCCTGCTCTTGCGAGGAGGACCCTTTGTGCGGCATGAAGGGGAAAAGTCAGCCTGTATTCTGGAAAGTCCGCTTCCAGAAGAATGTTATCTGTGGGCACACGGCGGGGACAGCTCAGGGGAGGCGGCAGGGCAGGCAGGGACGCTCGCCGCCTTGAGAAAGACGAATGAGCCGTAGGTGTTAGTGGACCCTGTGAGGCCACTGTTTGGAAAAGTCAGATCCCCACTTGATCTTACACTAAAAACTGTAAGAAAGGAGACTCCAAAAAAGGCGAATTCTCACCGAAATTAGGACAAAGAAACCCCAAGCACAAAAGCAATGGAGGAAATCACAAAGGAAAAAAGTCGCTTTGTGAAATGAGGTAACCTCAAAAGATTATAAAGACTCAGATTGGAAAGTGTTTTTAAGCACTGATTCTTATGGCTGCTGAGTGTGGAGTGAGATGGGCACTCCCCTCTTCCAGTCACTGGGGAAACTTGTGATCTTTCTGGAAAGATACTTGACAGCGTGCATCGAAGGACTTCCCGCATCTAGAAATCCAGCCTGAGAAAAAATTCAGTAATGCAGCCAGGCGTACGTGCAGACGTTTCTGCAAATTGTATTTCTAACAGCAAAAAAATAGAATGCTGGGTGGCACAGAGATAGAAGCTTCCTCTCGGTCCCCCAGCAGATACACGTTTTTGAGGACTGTTCGTGGACACAGACATGCCCATGATATAATGTTAGGTGGAAAAAAGAACCATATGGTTATGTATCTTCAGTGTAATGCTACTTTTATTTTTTTAAGTACACCTATCAACAGGGAAAAGACTAGAATGAAGTACCTCCGAGTGCCAACAGTGGTTTTCTGGGTGGTGGCGTCATGAGGGATTTTATTTTCCTCCTATAATTATCCTTACATGTGGTTTGTAAAGCGCCTGCAGCGAGTCTTAGGATACTTATGTGCGAGCCCATTTAGAAGTCATCCTTTGCGGGGCACCCGGGCACCTCAGTTAGTTGAGCCTCCGACTCTCGATTTCGGCTCGGGTCACGCACGATCCCGGGGTCGTGGGATCGAGGCCGCACCGGGCCCTACACTGAGCCTGGATTCTGCTTAAGATTCTGTCTCTCCCTCTGCCCTTCTCCCCTCTGTACGTGCGCACGCGTGCTCTAAAGGAAAAACAAGTCCTTTGCGACTATAATAGTAGAAGCAACAGCTTTTTTTTTTTAAGTTTGTTTATTTGAGAGCGAGAAAGCGAGAGGATCCCCAGCAGGCTTCACACTGTCAGTGCAGAGCCCCACGTGGGGCTCACTCTCCCCTGAGATCATAACCTGAGCCAAAATCAAGAGTCAGGATGCTTAACCCACTGAGCCACCCAGGTGCCTGCCCCAGCAGCTGGCAGTCACACGCGGGCCGCTTCCTGTGTGGTAGGCCCCCTGCTGTAGTGCTTTACGTGCTTGTCGATTTTCACAACCACCCCGTGAGGGGGACCCGGTTATCGTCCTCGGTTTACCTGTGAGGAGGCCGAGGTACAGGCAAGCCGGGCATCTGTCCCAGGGCAGGCGGCCGGTCTGCGAGGAAGCAGGGGTGGAACTCGGCGGCCTCCCTCCACAGCCCAGGCCTCTGGCCACCAGAGGACAGAGCCTGAGCCTCTGCGGTCTGTCCCAGGAAGAGCGGGGACCGCCGTTCCCCCCACCCGCTACCCCGTGTTTGTGTCCGCGGTCCGAACTACTCCCTGGCGACGTCCTGAGCCTTGCGGATCGGGGAGCTCGTGTCAGTCTTCGTTGTCCCTTGCGACAAACGTGCGTTTGGGGCCGAAGTGTCCGTGTTCCCCCCCGAACAGATGAGAACCCCAAGCAGCACGTCCCCCTGGACGAGTACGTGGCGAATTTAAAGAGCATGGTGTGCTACCTCAAGTCCGTGGACGTCCCGGAGCACAGGATCGTCCTCATCTCGCCGCCCCCGCTCTGCGAGGCGGCCTGGGAGCGGGAGTGCCTCGCGCAAGGTAAGCGGGCCGCGGGCGCCGTGTCCTCCGACCGGACCGAGAGAGGGGCCCAGAGCCGGGCGGCCCCTTGCTTCGCGGCCGCCGGGCCGGGCTCCCCGCCCAGTCCTTTCGGCCTCTGTTCTCAGCCACCAGAGAGTAAGCAAAACGAGCGGAGTGGCCATTAGGTTCTAGGCGCGAACGGTGGCCCGGAAAAGGGACTGTCCCCGCGGAGGGGGCGGCCCCGGCCTGGCGGCGCCAGACCCCAAGCGCGGCCGCGGAGCTGTGTGGCGGCCCACGTGGCACTGAGGCTCCCAGCGACCCCGGTGACCGCGATTGCCCGCAGCCGCCACTCTGCCCGCCTCTGGCCCGACGCGCTCCCTTCTCCACGCAGCCTCGCCCGGGCTGCGGCCTTCGGCGACGAGACCCCTCCTTCCCCAAAACTAAGGCTCGGCTGAGGGCGCGTCCACGGCACCTGTGACGGAGCCACTTCTGTCCCTGCGACCGTTCGTCTTAGCATGTAAAGTACAAAGTCAGGACACAGAAGTGACTAGAACCTGGTTCCCGCGTGTCGAGTAGGGAGGGAGACAGTCCCGTACAGACACCGGCAGCCACGTGACAGCCACGTGATGAATGGCGTGGCAGGCACGGAAACACTCTGTTGAAGGTACTGGCGTCCAGAAAGGTCCAGGAAAGTTCCCCACAGGAGGTAACGAGGGCAGGTTCATCCAGAGGAAGAGGACAGACAGGGAGGATGGGGCCAGGCCCGCTGTCATCAGGTGTTGGAGGGGCCCGGTCGGGGGTAGACGACGCTCCCTGTCGTCAGCTCCAGAGGGTGAGCGCGGCCCCCCAGGGAGCCTCCCCTCGTGCCGGCGTCTGCCTCGCGTAGGGTCAGGATCGCTCGGGAGGTAGCAAGCGTGTTCGTGCCGCGCCTGGACGAGCAGAGGTGTGCGAGTCAGAGCCACATCTGCTTCTCAGACTGCAGGTCACAACCCCCTCGTGGGCACAGAGCCAAGTGAGTTACATTCTGGGAACGAGTAGGGAAAACCTCAGCATCCGGGACCCGGCGCCGCGTGCGAGCCGTGTTTCACTTATCAGACGCGCAGCGAGTCCCGGTGGAGAACATGGCGGTGTGGGTCGGGTTTGTGAGCCGCTGGCTACGGGAACGTTCTACCGAAGACCAGCCCCCAGGTTTCCATACTGCGTGTCTCCTGAGCTATGGCAGAGGGCAGAGCAGTTACCGGCACGGACCCTACGCCCGCACAGCCTGGAATATTTACTGCCCAGCCCCTTGTGGAGAAAGGTCGCTGGGGCGCCTGGGTGGCTCAGTCGCTTAAGCGGCCGATTCTTGGTTTTGGCTCAGGTCACGACCTCCCGGGTTGCGAGTTTGAGCCCCACGTCCGGCTCTGTGCTGACAGTGCGGAGCCTGCTTGGGATTCTCTCCTCTGCTCCTCCTGTGCTCACTCGTGTGCGTGCTCGCGTGTGTACGCGCACGTGTTCTCAAATGTACAAAAAAAAAAAAAAGGTCACTGACCCGTGAGCCAGTCCAAGTGACCTCTGCAGCCCCCTTCTCTGGCCGAACCCTGATCTTTCCATCGTATCACAGCGGCCTCACATGACACAACAAATTCAGGGGTCTCGGCCCACCGTCCCTCCCCATCAGCCCCCGCTCTCTTTGCCTCTGGCCGGTACTCCAGCCAAGGAGGTGGCCGCCACGGGCTTTCCTGCCTCTGTGGCGACCACCGATGGTGCGCTCCCCCGTCCCCGTGCCGCGGAGAGCAGCGCTCGGTGACGGCCCTCACACGGTCGGACCCAGGTCGGGTCCATAAGCACGTGCCTATTCACGGGGACGGAGAAGCATCCCCGCCAGTAGAACCTGCACAGCGGCCACCTGCCACCCGCACTCTCTCTCCTCAATAGGCTGCAAACTAAATCGCCGGAACTTGGTCGTTGGTGAATACGCAGGCGCCTGCTTGCAAGTGGCCCGGGACTGTGGGACTGATGTGCTTGACCTGTGGACCCTGATGCAGAAGGACGGTCAGGTACGGGGGCTTGCTCGGTCCTGTCGGGGCCGGGAGGATGATGCAGAAGTGACCCTGCTCCGTGGGGCTCTGAGCGGGTAAGACCGTTAGCTGTCCCTTTCCCCAATTAAGCCAGAGCGCTGCGGGGAGGAAGCGCGGAGGCTCCGGGACGGCGCCCACGGCCTCGTTCCCCCGCGGCCCCAGCAGCTGCCGTCCTGCGTCCTGCTCCGGGGACCCCTTGAGTAGCCGGGCGGGACCCGGAACAGAGTGAAATCGGTGGTTCATAGTGAAGGACATTCAGGGCAAGTCCTTTTGGAATGTGGGGGAGGAGGAGGTTAAACTCGTTAAGAGGCAGAACGATGAATTTAAGCAGGACGTGGTGTTGGCTGAAATTCGTCTTTTGAGCCATGTGGGTCTCATGGTTTTGTTCAAAGCCAGAAAGCGCGTTTACAACCAGAAACGGCGAAAGCGGGTCCCCACGGAGCAGCCCAGCCCCCGAGGAAGGCGCTGGCGCTTTCCGTACAGTTGTGTCCACAGGACCCAGCAGCCCGGCGCTTCCCTCGCGAAGCCAACCCTGCGCTTCAGCCTCCCTCCAAAGCCGTGCCTAGACCTGGTGCTGGTCCTCCTGTGGCTTCCCGGGTCGGGGCGGCAGCGGGGGACGCAGCCAGAGTCCTGGCTTTCGTCTGGGCTTAGTGTCCTTCTGAGAGGGGCTCTGATGAAGTCCTTGGAGATTTAACCCCCCAGGGTTCTAGGACGGGGGAGGGTGGGGAGGGAGGGAGCGGCCTTCCCCGAGAGGTCCGCTCGGAGATGGCAGAGAGGAGCGCCGAGGCCGCGGGAAGCCGTGGTCTGGAGGAGCCGTGAACCTGTGGGGCCGGCTGCCTTCTGGCAGGGACGGGGCCTTGGCGTGGGGCCGACACCGCTCACCCAGGAGAAGCGGCTCCCGGGGGCCGTGAGCACGGGACCGTCACTCTTCTGGGCCGGATGGTTCAAGTTCTTTACACCTAATAACGCGCCCGTCGACTTAATACCTAGACTAGGGGAGTCGGAGCAGCCGGGCACCCTGGGCCCTGAGCTCCTCTAACAGCGCAGGTCGTTCTTGTTCACGTGAATGTACCTTATTTACTCGTTCAGCCTCTTCTCCCCTGCCCCCTCCCCCCCCCCCCCCCCCCGATGAACTGCACCTCCTCGTGGGGCCCCGGAAACGTCCCCCACATGCTCTCCCAACTCTCTCCCCTGCAGGACTTCTCGTCCTTTCTGTCAGACGGACTGCACTTGTCCCCGGATGGAAATGAGTTTTTGTTCTCCCACCTTTGGCCTCTGATCGAGAAGAAAGTCTCCTCCTTGCCTTTGCTGCTCCCTTACTGGCGAGACGTAGCAGAAGCCAAACCCGAACTAAGTCTTCTGGGAGACGGGGACCATTAGCCACAGAAAACCCAACCTGGCTGTTAACTTACAGACGAAGCTGCCAGTGTGACAAAGATCCTGAGATAAGCGATCAGACGTTTGCTCATGACCTTGGAATAAAAAACACCATCTGCCACCAAGATCAATAAAAGCATCCGAATTTTTACGAAAGCTTTGTACCTACGTGTGTTGTGTTCTGGTAACATCTGATGCAGGTGTCATCAGCGCCACAAGCTACAAAATTAACTCTATAAGTGGAAACAAGGCGAAGACAAATTTGTTTAAAAAGTCCATTTTATAAAAAACGATTTTCTGACACTGAGCTGGGAACTGTTCACTCTCACACATACACCCACTCACCTAGCAGATTCCAAAAGTGTAATATATCACAAGTAGTTAGAAGACAGCAAACACCACAAGGTATGAGTTCAAGTATTAGTGTAACAGGCATCTGCATAATAAACGTCCTTAGAAGAAAAGATTTGATTTGTCACAGGTTTGGTTAATTGCCCTCAGTTTACAAGTCGTCTGGGTCAGAATGTGTTGGCTGCTGAGCACATTTCAGTACTTCAAAGCTTTATTCCCCCCCCCCCCAACTGTAATTTTAAGGAAATCAGAATTCACTTTGATGGTGTTTATCCTTCACAAAGTAAACGCAGACAGTCCCGAAGCACTAAAGCAGAAGTAATGCAGATACCCCACCCGCAGGTCACTGCAGAGGGTTTTTAGGAATCAGCTGTGTAGGGAGAAAGCGCCAGGCCCGGGAGGGGCAGCGTCCCCCACCTGCCCAGCACCTTGGCCTTTCAAGACCACCTGTTCTTTGGGGAGAACTCGCGCAGGTGCCCCCTCGGCCACCAATTTGCCAAGAGGCAACGGTGCTCTCATTTGGAAGTAGTTTAGAATGGTGAGCATTTTCCCAGCGTGGCAACAGTATTAGACCTGCTTTGACGACAAAAACTGCCCAGCAAATCGGGGTCCTAAACAGTGGGCAGGAGTCTGTAAATTCAATTGGGCTACCATTTGTAAGCTAGACTGTTTTAATTCTAGAAAGTGCCAACCTCAGAATCTGAAGAAGCATTACCCCGAGTTTAGGAGTAACTGGGGTGACTCTCCCCGCTGCTACAAGCTCTGGATGCCTCTGAACAGAACCCACGTCCTGGAAACAACGGAGAACTCCGTTTTTACCTCCTTTGTCTTTACCTGAAGGCAAAAAATAAAATCTGTGTTCCAGTTGCCCTCAGAACTAAGGCCTGCTAAATGCCTCCCTGGAGTCAGCGGATCATTACAGTGGATATAAAAGCAACTGAGCGTGTCCTCAATCAGTGCTGTTACCGATAAAAAAGATAATTTACAAAAACGTAAATATTCATAACCTAATCCAGCTGTATTTTCTGCTTTTGCACCACAGGTTGAAGGATATTTTAAAAACCAAAAAACTAAAACCTGAAAGCCTCAAAATAAGCTAGATTCACCTTCCCTCTTCCAAAGGACAAGGGCCTGAGCACACGAGCGTCATTTATTGCGTGTGAAGGAGCCCAAACACGTGACCAGCGTCTGCCGTGAAGTCACTCGAGTCTCCCAAATCTTCACAAAAAGATGCGGTGACTTCAAGTCCCACGTGTGACGAGCCCGCACACCTGAGGCCCGGCCCGGGTCCCCGGCCTAGCACTCTGTCTCCTTGCTGCCCACGCGGTTCTGGCGCTGCAGCTTGAAGGACGAGGCCTTCTCGCTCCTCGTGACGGGCCGGCCCGTGAGGTCCTCGAACGACTTGGCGGCCGTGCTGCTGTTGGGGAAGGGGTCCTTCTCAAAGCCGTCCTCGTCCACGTGCGAGTCCGTGCTGGGGTCCTCCTGGATCGTGTCCATGCGCTGGTGGTCCAGCTTGGGAGCCGCAGGCACCGGCGGCGGCGGCGGCGGCGGCGGCGCGGGGGCGGCCTGGAGGGGCTGCGGGCGGCCGGGGGTCTGGGGCGCGGGGAAGGGCTTGACGATGCGAACCGAGGCCGAGTCCATGCTGCTTAGCATTTCCACGTTCTGCAGAGACAGGGAGTCACAGGCGGCTCCGGGTCCCGGAGCTCCAACCTCCCCCGACAGGCGGCTGTACCCTACGGGGACCGTGACCCCTCGCGCTAAGGGAAGCACGAGGTGAGGCTCCCTCACCTTCCGAAATCCTGACAAGCTGCCCTCTGAGGACCCAAAAGAGAACTCACAAATAACCCTATCAAGCTAGGATCCCAAGACGGGAAGGTCACTGCCGAGGCGCTAAATCCGGGCCGGGAGCGGGGCAGAGCAGCCTCGGCTTTCCCTCCGTCCACACAACTAACCCAAGTCCCAGCCTCCCGCCTTCCCGCCGCCAGGGCCCCGCACCGGCGGCGGCCGTGGGGCTGACGGCTCTCGCTGGGGGGCTGACAGGAGGCCACAGCGGGGCCCAGGACGCACCCGAAGGCGACTTTCTTTCACGTGGGTACTTACGCTGGGGTGGAACAGAGACAGCGACTCGTACTGCTTATCCAGTTTCTTATCCTAGAAGGAAAACGAGCAGGAAGAGGTCACTCTTAGGAAAATTCAGTTACACGCTCTTTCCCTTCAGGCCCCTCCTAAGCGAAGAACTCACTCCGAACGTGAGTGTGGAAAGTGGCGGCAAGTCCAGCAGAGGAGAAGAACGGCTCAGATAAACTTTAGGAGTTCTGCCACCAGCCTGAAGTGTTTCTTTCCCTTGAGGCAGTCAGTGTACCGGTGTTAACGAAGCAAACGGTCCAGGAATGTTTAAGTACGGTCTTTCTGAGCGATGTCCCCCAAAAGCCATTCCCCACGTGTTGAGGGGTCAGAGCCACGTCACCCCTGGGGACGCGAGGGCAGCCGCGGGGGTCAGAGGGCGCTGCGCCGGCTCAGACGCCCCAGGCCGCCAAGGCCCGCGCACTCTCCTCAGCCTTGTCCACGGTGACCGTGGCCCAAATGCTCGGAGGGACTGGGCCTCGAGCCCCCACATCACCCTCTCTGCAGAAGGCTGAACACGTGGTACTGTCCCTGCCCCCAGCCCCTGCGCGACACGAAACACAGTGACGGGCAAGACAGGAGGCCGAGCCCGACAATCTAGGCCTGGCTCCCGGCGCAGCTGTCGTCACGTGTTCCGTGGTCAGGAACCAGGCACCGGCATCCTCCCGTCCGCGGCTCTGCTCCAAAACCAAGGGCCAGGCCTCTGGCACAACGGGAGCTTGCGACGCAAACAGAGGAGGCTGGCCGCGAGCAAAGGCAACGGTAAGAGCGGCAGTCGCGGCCACCCGTCAAAGCTTCAGCCACGTCACCTTCACCACAGCTCTGCTTTAGCACTGCTGCTCCCTAGACCCTCGCCACACCCATCATGCTCACCGTCCCTGGGGACGAGCTGCTCAGCGAGAGCCCGGGCAAGACACGTAAGGAAGCAGAGGCAGCAAAGACTCATGAGACGTAGCTGTGCCGGAATTTTCCAGGTGCTCAAAGGAGGGGGGCACTGCACAAGACTTGTTCCAGCGCACGAGTCTGGAAGCCGGGGTTGGGTTTTCTCATCTCTACAGCAGACAAATTCTCACTTTCCCATAGAAGCAAGGTGGGTGATTTATAAGAAAAAAATGTTAAAGCCCCCAAGTTTATAAATCACGTGGGGTTCATTAGAGAAAGCCCAATTCAACTCGTTAGCTGTTACTCACTTTGAACGAGAATAATGAGGATTGCTCCCTCTTACTAGATGGGAGGCCTGAACACCCTATACGGTAAGGCCAGGGATCTGTAGGGTAGAGGGAGCCGTCTTTGGAATGCTCTGGTCTAACAAAGCCAGAAACGCTCTTGTTCCAAAGCTTCAGTCAGAGGTCCTGCACAAATCCAGTTAAACAGTCCCCTCGGGCTCAGCAGTAGAACAGTCCTCCAATCACACGTGAGAACAAACATCCATACACAAAAAACATAATTCTTTTAAGAGACTATTAGCTTAAAAAAAAGACATATTAGCTAAAATTTTCACAAAATAAACCTTCCTAGGGAACAACAGCAAAAAATGTCATTGGAAACATCAGGTCGAATCTTGCTAAGAACAATTCTACCTTTTCCAAAAGTCGTAAGTTTGGAATTGTGCAAAATCGTAATAAGTGCTTCATTACCTAAAGTCGGTGACTTACCACACAATGGACAAGAATGCTGAAAGGGATCCAAAATATCAAGGAGAAGACCAGGACGGAACCCACGATGTTGTCCGCTAAAAACTTCCCTGTGAACAATTCGAAACCGTGAATGTCCTGATTAAGTACCTTAGACACTCAGAATTCAGCGCTCTCGGTATACCACCATTGTGTCAAATGCCACAGACTGTTCGTCAGGTGGTGCTGCTGAGAAGTGTCATTTCAGACAGAGCCCCGACACGCTTATTGAGAAGAACAGATTACATCACACGATGCTCCACACAGTCCCTTGAGTGATGCTGAGGGACTAATCACATGGGAGACTACTACTCGTGCTGACGCGTAACAGGACAAAGTTGGTGCTTTCTGGGTTTTATTTTTGTGACGATGAATGATGAACCCTGCGGGACAGAATACACTGCTGCTTCTGCAACATCTGAGGCCCACTGTTAAAATAAACGATGCTTACATCAAACACGATTCAGATTTACAACCCACAGCACTGAACCATGCTTATGCGGTCACGTGTTCATTTTCTAGGAAAGAAGGAAACCGATATTTGACTTTCCTTGTCTGGAAATCTGCGTATCCACACTACACAGGGGGGGGGGACCTGTGAGTCCATTTTATCTTAGCTGACAAATATGTTTCAAGACAAAAGCTGTGAGGGGCACCTGGGTGGCTCAGTTGGTTAAACTGATGTCGACTCAGGCCATGATCTCATGGTTTGTGAGATGGAGCCCCCCCGACATGAGGCTCTGCGCTGACAGCAAGGAGTCTGCTTGGGATCCTTTCTCTCCCTTTCTCTCTCTGTCCCTCCCCCACTTGCACACACTCTCTCAAACATTTAAAATAATAATAGTAGTAATAATAAGACAAAAGCTATGAATATTTCCATCTTCTGTTGCCAGACAAGAGCATATGAATCTGAAACCACACTTTTCTAACGTCATCATCAGAACTGAAAAGCAGCTCAGCTCTACGCAAACAACCACCCAGGGAAATCACGTACCAAAAGTGTTGATGCTCAACTGGTCAATGAAGTCCCAGAATCGCTCGATGACGTCCTGGACTCGTTTCTCACATTTGCCCTAGGACCGGAAAACAGTCAATTTTACAATCAGTGGAGGAAAAAACCAAGTAATCAACGCTCACCACCTAAAACCAACCAACTCTACCGAAAAGGCCGCCCCAGGTCCCACCCGGTCTCTGGACTCAGGGCTCTGGCTATGGAGAGAGTGCTTGGGTTTCCCGGGCTCGGCTGCCTCCTTCCACAGACAGACAGACAGACGTGCGGGAGAGCGAACAGCGGGCGCCAAAGGCACTCCTTCCGTTTGCAAAAGCAAATCTTTGCGATATAAAAACTGCCCACCTGACCGTTACAGAAAAAGCTGAACAGAAGGAAACACTCACATTCATGTCACAAAATCCCACCGTACAGGGCTTTCCTTTCCTCAAGAATAAGTTCTTTTGTTCGGCGTCCACATAGGGCACGCACCGGCCCGAGGGGTCCCGGCAGCACACCTTGCACGAGTTGTCAGTCTCTGAAATGGAACCGGGGACAGCGGGAGTCCGGTCAGGGACAGGGCGCTCCTCCCTTCCCTCCTCCCCGCCCCCACCCCCACCCCCAAAGGGAAGCAACTCCACTCATTTTTCATTTCAACAGCAAACGATCCCTAGTTCAGCCCCAAAGAGTTAACTTCTGAGTTCACGCTCCAGGGTCCTCAGGCCACAAGGTAAAAACAATTCATTCACACCCAAGAGTTTCCTTTCTTAAAGGGATTAAAAGCCAACTTATTCTACTTCAGATCCTTCGTGATGCTAAATGTTTCCCTTTATCCCAACGTTCTTATTACACTGCTTCTCAGTTTGAAATACTCCTTGCACAGCCAAGGCTCCAGTGAGAAGCTAACACACTGTGACAGAAGGGGCCCACTGCAGATGTGAGTCACCCGCCGTGTGACCACAGCACGGCTCGTGGGGTGATGGAAATAACGCCACCACATAAGCCACGTGGCACAGACACCAACAGCGGAGATGCCCAAAAAGTCACCTGGCGGTGTAACTCGGGACGGTACTTGACCCGGAGGCCGCCCATATTTACCCTTACTTGGAGAAACGGAAATCAACTAGAACACAGGACATGCCAAACCGCCTCAATGGGGAAAGAAAAACCTTTTCATCATTCCTTCACTTATCAAGCATCTCCTGGGCATTTACTACGTGTTCTTCCGGGGCATCCCAAGCCTTTGCCACGCACTCGATAAATTATTTGTTTGACATCTACTGTGTCAAATACCTTCCTTATTCACTTCTTATTCCACCTGGAGGAGGCCCTTACTCCACCGTATGGATGGTGAGTTCCCAACCTGGCGGTTTTGACTTCTGGGGGGTTCGGAAAGCAACAGAACTCTCTCAGGTGAGGCAGGGCGGGAAGGCTGGAGCCCAGTCAGTTCCCGAGGCCCCTTCTCAGACCCAGGAGTTCCAAAATAGAAGGTGGAAACCTGAGGACGGGTGTCTTGAGAGGCCAGCATGATGTCACCAGGCATCGCTAAGCAGGGCCCTTGCCCCAGACACCCGGCAGCGGGCCCAGCCGTGTTGACAACAACGAATACCCTGACAGGGTCAGGTCCTGGGATCGGCTCTCCCTGGTTGAAGCCTTGAAGGTATCGCAGTTCACTGCCCGTAAGATGCAGACAGCGCCAGCTGCGCTCGTGGGGCGTCTAACGTGGTGCGTGCGTGCGTGCGTGCGGCGAGGACAGACCTCCGCCCACCCACTCAACCGCAGCAAAACTCCCTCCTATCCCACCCCTCAGCCTATACCCCCACGTGGTCTGAAAACATCGCGAGAAGGAAGGCCGACCGACAGCACGGTTTTCATAGACAAGGTAGAGGGGCGAGGACCTGAATCCAGAGAGCTCCGTCCCCCAGACCACCCTTGAGTTCTCCCCCCTTGAGTTTCGGGGGGGGGGGGGGGGGACGCACCGCCGCCCTGGCCAGAGCGAGCGGCTAATCCTGCTGGGCCCCCAAAGGGAGGGACAGGGCCCGGTGGACACAGGCCATCTTCCCTCCGGCGGCGAGGACGCAGCATGGAGATGCGCTCACCGTTACACGCACAGGACTCCAGCCGCTGCTCCCTCTCACAGAAGGGAACGCACTTCCCATCTTTACACTTGCCAAGATCCAAGCACACCGTGTCATCTGCGGCGTTTCCGGGAGGGGGGCACTCGCTGCTGTTACCTGGAAGCACACGACGAGCACACAGGTCACGGGGAGTCACGCGACCACCGGTCCTACGGGGCAGACCCGGGATTCTCGCAGGTCAGCACCGCGCCTCACCAAGAGGAAAAAGCAACCCACGGGGCAGGACGCCGGCAGCCTGTATCCAACCGGCCGATGAACACCGAGTGCCTCGCGGGGTACCGAGCACCATGCGGTGCAAGTCTCCGTGCTCCCAAATGTCTGCACTCAGTCTCCCCGGCCTCCCCTCAGCCACTATTTCACATTTTGCTTTTACTTTTTCTTTTTCCGTGTTTCTTTTTGAGAGAGCGAGTGAGCAACAGCATGTGTGTGCACTTGTGCACGGGAGAGGGGCAGAAAACGAAGAAAACAGAGGATCTGAAGCAAGTTCCACACCGTCAGCACAGAGCCCTGTTTCAGGCTCGAACCCACAAACCACGCGACCGTGACCTGAGCCGGCTGGACACTTCACTGACTGAGCCACCCAGGCAGCCCTGCTTCTACCTTTGTATCGTGAAACACAACTACGTATAAAAGAATATACACAGGGGCGCCCGGGTGGCTCAGTTGGTGAAGCGGCCAACTCTGGGTTTCAGCTCAGGTCACGATCCCGCAGTCTGTGCGATCGAGCCCCGCGTCGGGTTCCGTGCTGTCGGCGGAGCCTGCGTGGGATTCTCTCTCTCTGACCTCCCCTGCTCACGCTCTCTCAGTCTCTCTCAAAAAAGATAAATTATATACATACACATACATAACATCCACACGCTACTGAACAAACATTAGAGCCGTTTGCTTGGACTGAAAAGCAAGCTGAGGGGAAGGCTCACAGAAGCGGCCGGCCAGGCCCCTCCAACCTCACCAGCGACAACTCCCGAGCCCTCACGCTCAGCCGCCTTCCGTTTCTTCACTGCTCCAAGGTCTCTCACCACAGAACCTTAACGAAGGCTGTCCCGTCCACCTGGAATGCCCCGAATGCCCTCGTTTCCATCTCTGAGGGAAAGGGCTGGTTCTTACTCCCCCTTTAGATCTGGCTCACAGGCGTCCCTCGGACCTCCCGGGGACCCCGCTTTCACCCCCACTGTGCTCCATTGCTACAGCCACAGCGACTTCTGTCCTTCAAGCACACGTGGTGCAATTTACATCTACTTGATGATGTGCTTTCTGTTCCCCTCACAGAATGGGAAGCTCCACGACAGCGAAGATCAAACCTCTTAGTGAATCCGTTTATATCCAATCCCTATCACACCATAAGGACATCACAAATATCTCTTAAATGAATCGATGATTCTTAAGGACAAATAAAAGCCACCGAAGGATGTTAAACTCCACTGAGAGGATGGAATGAGTGACTCATTCTGGAAGGTGAGCAGCACGAGCACGACACGACACGAGAGACACCGCTGCAGGAAAACAATGGGCGGGGACCAGAGCTGGAGGCCTGGCCTTCCCACGGCGGGATGGAACCGACCCACCAAGTCAGTGCGGCAGTGACACCAAACGCAAAGGAACCTGCCCCGTTTCGTTAAGTGCCCGGGATACACCCCAGCCTAACTCGGGTGTGCCACACCTGCCTCTGGTCTCACGGAACCCTTCACGGGCGCCGGGCATTCGGCGTCCACGGGGCAGGCACGTGACAGGCCTGCCGCTGCGGAGCACAGGCTGCGAGGAAAGTGCGGCAAGCGGTGAAGGGGGACACTCTGCACTGTCACGGTGTTTTCGGTCTACGACGCTGCCCTGAGCAGATACGTAAAAAATGCTTCGCGACTATCTGTCAAACGCCTGTTCTCAAGAGACTGGTATCAGAGTAGCAGACACAGAGAAGATCCGTAAAGGCAGTGTCACCTGTCTCACTGGGCTGTCCGTTCAGGGTGCGTCAGAGCTAGCAGGTAGGGCGTGCGGCGGGGAGGGGCCCGGGGAGGGGGCCGAGAACTTCCCGCCTAACGAGATGGCAGGTGATGCGACGCTGCTGCTGCTCGGGGATGCTGACCTTGTAACGCACTCACGCTCCGCGAGTGCTGCTCCGTAGAAAATACCAAGGAGACAAAAGGCTACTTGATGAGAATGAACCGAGTTTTTCAAACTGCTTTGCTTATGCTTATTGAAAACATTTTTCTGAATCTGCTTTATCATTATAATAAAGACAGAAACACTGAGCACAGCTAGAAAACGCTGACGTAAACTTGACTGAGACATTCTGGCTCCTGACGTGGCAGACGGCCGGCACGCTGACAGATCTCCGAATGCAAGAATCACGAGTCCCGTCCGATAAAATGCACATTTAAGAGTTCAAAGGAGAACGGAAATGAGACAAAACTTCACTAGAATGGTTATAATCAGAAAGACAACCCGCGTTGGTGAAGGTGTGGACGGACAGAAACCCTCAGGTGCCGCCGGGGGCGGGGGGGGGGGGGGATAAAATGGTACAGCCGCCGTGGAAATCAACCCGGCAGCTGCTCAAACGATTCAACAGTGACCACGTGACTCGGTTCCACTCCTGGGCACACACAAGGGAAAGGAAAACATATGTCCACACAACACGTGCACACAGGTGTTCACGGCAGCATTCACGAGAGCCAGAGGGCGGAAAGAATCCAAAAGTCCGTCAAGTGATGGCGGCCCATCCTAGGACACCGGGACGGGATGCAGAGCTGGGAATACACTAAGTACTGACACGGGCTACCTCATGGGCGGATCTCGAAAACGTGATTCTGAATGAAAGGTGCAAGAGGCCACACACTGTAGGACCCCACTTACACGAAACATCCAGAACAGGCGAATACACAGAGACCAAAAGTAGATTACTGGTTGTCCGGGGCTTGGGAGGGATGAGGAGGCTCGGTGACGGCTAGAGGAGACAGGTTTCCTTTCGAGGCGATGAAAATGTCCTAACACAGAGCGTGGTGGTGACTGCACAGATGCGAATACGTTAAAAAACAGTGAGCTGTACACTTCAAATGGGTGAACAGTATGGTATGTTCACTGTATCTTTTTTTTTTAACGCAATTGGCTTTTTTTTAATTTTTTTTCATGTTTTATTTATTTTTAAGACAGAGAGAGACAGAGTGTGAGAGGGGATGGGGCAGAGACAGAGGGAGACACAGAATACGAAGCAGGCTCCAGGCTCTGAGCTGTCAGCACAGAGCCCGACGTGGGGCTCAAACTCACGAACTGTGAGATCATGACCTGAGCCAAAGTTGGACACTTAATCGACTGAGCCACCCAGGCACCCCTCACTGTATCTCAATAAAGCTGTTATGAGAACCAAACCAACCAACCAAAAAACACAGAAAGT